>NC_091186.1:10053979-10151479 GCF_040958095.1 Procambarus clarkii
AGCACTCTCACCACCACCACCACAGTACCACAGCACTCTCACCACCACCACCACAGTACCACAGCACTCACCACCACCACCACAGTACCACAGGACACTCACCACCACCACCACCACCACAGTACCACAGCACTCTCACCACCACCACCACCACCACAGTACCACTGCACACTCACCACCACCACCACCACAGTACCACAGCACTCTCACCACCACCACCACCACCACAGTACCACAGCACTCTCACCACCACCACCACAGTACCACAGCACTCACCACCACCACCACAGTACCACAGCACACTCACCACCACCACCACCACAGTACCACAGCACTCTCACCACCACCACCACCACAGTACCACAGCACACTCACCACCACCACAGTACCACAGCACTCTCACCACCACCACCACCACAGTACCACAGCACACTCACCACCACCACCACCACAGTACCACAGCACTCACCACCACCACCACAGTACCACAGCACTCTCACCACCACCACCACCACAGTACCACAGCACACTCACCACCACCACCACCACAGTACCACAGCACTCACCACCACCACCACAGTACCACAGCACTCTCACCACCACCACCACAGTACTCTCACCACAATACCTGGCCACACCAACGTGGACATGGTATCACTACGCCAGAACCAGCCAGCCACCTGCACGTTGTTGGCTACCATCAACACTGCCGGTGATGTCACCTGTACCTCTGCCAACTACCACCACCGCCTACTACCACTACCACCACCACCATCTACCACCACCACCACCACCGCCTACCACCACCACCATCTACTACCACCACCACCACCACCACCGCCTACTACCACCACCACCACCACCATCTACCACCACCACCACCACCATCTACCACCACCACCATCTACCACTACCACCACCACCACCACCATCTACCACCATCTACCACCACCACCACCACCACCTACTACCACTACCACCCACCACTACCACCACCACCACCATCTACCACCATCTACCACCACCATCACCACCATCTACCACCACCGCCTACTACCACCACCATCTACCACCACCACCACCACCACCACCACCACCATCTACCACCACCACCACCACCATCTACCACCACCACCATCACCACCATCTACCACCACCGCCTACTACCACCACCATCTACCACCACCACCACCATCTACCACCACCACCACCACCACCACCACCACCATCTACCACCACCACCACCACCACCATCTACCACCACCACCACCACCGCCTACTACCACTACCACCATCTACCACCATCTACCACCACCACCACCACCACCACCACCATCTACCACCACCACCACCACCACCACCATCTACCACCATCTACCACCACCACCACCACCATCTACCACCACCACCATAAAACACGAACCTCGCGCAACACAAAAACAAAAGGAACAATGCGAGGCTTGCACCAGACTAGTTGCGTGACACCAACACTAACCAAACATGGAGTGTCAAGGAACAATAACACAGCACCAACTACGGAACAATGAGACCGGGGCACCAACACCGGGGCACCAACACCGGGGCACCAACACCGGGGCACCAACACCGGGGCACCAACACCGGGGCACCAACACCGGGGCACCAACACCGGGGCACCAACACCGGGGCACCAACACCGGGGCACCAACACCGGAGCACCAACACCGGGGCACCAACACCGGGGCACCAACACCGGGGCACCAACCCGTAACACTGACAGACCAGCCTAACAAAGACTCCTCAACACTCCACACAGGAAATCCCGCATCGTGAAGGTCTGGCTGATCTGACTCCATAACTGGGTGAGTGGCTGGCCGGCTGGGTGCGTGGCTGAGTGGCTGGCTGGCTGACTGACTGTGTGGCTGAGTGGCTGGCTGACTGTGTGGCTGGCTAATTACCTGACTGGCTGGCTGGCTGGCTGACAGGCTATAACTGATCGACTGGCTTGGTATAGCTAACTGGCAGGCTAGCTGGCTGACTCGTTCGTCAGACATCATACCAATTCCTAAGCGGAAAGAACCTGACAATTACAGACCCATTTTTAACATCGTGCATTAGTAAAACTGCAGAACGGATGGTCTTAAATAGGCTACTGTGGAAGACTGAAGACTTCATAAACACATATTTGGCTTCACTAGAGGAGTAAGTACTGCCAACTGCATAGCAACATTATTAGGAACAGTTAACTCGGGTCCAGCTATAGTGATCTTCCTTGATCTAGAAAAAGCATTCGAACTTGCAAGCCCGCAACCAATTTTACACACCTTAGTTAAAAAAGGTGTAAAGGGAAATATGCTAGCATGGATTCAAGATTACCTAAGTCACAGGTATGCCAGAGTAAAGTTGCAAGGACAAGTGTCGGACTACCACTTGCATGAGAATGGTACTCCACAAGGAGGAGTCCTCAGTCCTAGTCTTTTTAACATCCTTATGGAAAACCTTGTTACCATGACATTTACAGAAGGGGTTAAATTGCTAAGCTATGCTGATGATATAGCATTAGTCATTACAGGTCCTTCACTTTTATATAAAGCACAAGGTGCATTAGATAAAGTAACATCTGAATGCAGTGTTTTAGGGCTAAAAACATCTGCACAGAAGTCTAAGACAATGAGACTAGGCGGCAACACTCCAGACAGGCACCTACACATTCAAGACATTGACCTTCAGTGGGTTACACAATATCAATATCTCGGAGTGTGGATAGATTTTAAAATGACATTCAACAAGCAAATTCAATAACTAAAGGAGAAAGCAAAATCACGACTGAATATAATGAGAGCAATCACAGGGCCCCGTCTAGGAGCGGGACACAAAGTGTTAAGAATGTTTTACATACACGCCGTTCGTTCCCTAGTTGATTATGCAGCGCCTGTCTTTCTCACTCTTTCTCCTGGTCAGTGGGCAAACGTTGAGGTTATTCAAAACGATGCATTGCGAATCATAACAGGAGCTCCCAGATGGACTAAAATACTGAACCTAAGACTAGAAACCAAGCTAACGTCGGTTGAAATAAGGGTAAAAGGGATCGCTGCGTGCATGCTGACCAAGATATTGACTAGACCTAGAATCAGTTCACTTAAAGATATAATCACTGGAGCACTAACTCGGGACAGAAGAGCCTCTAATAGCAACAGGTGGACCCATTGTGCGATAAACACCATCAATACATTTGATATAACAAACACAATCACTGAGAAGGGTGTCGACGAAATACATGCAGACTTTGTCATGCAAGCCCCCTTGGGAATCTCTGCCAGCAGACTTTAAGATTATGGTTCTTGAAGGAAAAAAGAACCAGACTAATCCTCATCTGCTACATAATATTGCACAGATGCATATAGAAGCAAACTTGGCATCTGACAGCTTCACATACTTCACAGATGGATCAGTAGACCAGCAGGGACAAGAAACCGGAGCTGCAGTTAAAGCAGGAAACTCTGTAAATAGTTGGAGACTCTCAAATGGGTGTTCGGCTTTACAAACAGAGATGCTAGCCATTCAAAAGGCTTTGGAACATGCTCTTGCTGAACACCGACAACATGTTATCATACATACAGATTCGAGAACTGCCAGTGAAACCTTGCAACAAGAACACATACGTGATAACATCCATCTGATCACAAATGTCATATCATTAATGCAAACACTCAAACGTCAAGGCCGTCGGTGCCAAGTCATGTGGGAATAATAGGAAATGACATTGCAGACGAAGCTGCAAAACTTGCAACTAAGAGAAGAAATGTAGACATTTACATACCACAGAGTCTATCAGATTAAGAAAATAATTAGAAACAGAGCAATGCAAAAGATGTACAGTGACCACAACACAGCAGTTGCAACATCAGGATCTACGAATTGGTACAAGAATTCAACCAACTACGAACCACTTAGTATGATGAAAGGGAGCAGTAGAACGACAGAAGTACACTTACATCGCATCAGGCTTGGATACTCATGTGCATGGGAAATAGGCTTACAGGTTCCGGAAGATGAGAGGAAATGTCAACACTGTGGAGAAATGCCCGACAGACCACTGGAACATTATCTAACACAGTGCACAGTTACAAACCCATTAAGATTTCAACTTAGATTCAACAGAGCAGAAGAAGTTGTTAAACACATGGGACAAAATCTTACTGAAGCGACCATACGAGTCATAAATACACTTACTCCGCCCAAGTAAAACAGAAACAAGGAACACTTAGTGGGCCAGCCAGAGGCTTAGGGCCCACGCAGGAATATCCCTGCAAAAAAAAAAAGCCTGTCCTCATCAACAACAGCCTCCTCATCAACAACAGCCTGTCCTTGGATCAAGTTCATTCCATCCAGTAACCCGTCCTTGACTCATGTCCATTACACCCAGCGGTCGACCCCACAGATTCATTCATAAATTTTTACATGCTTTTCATTCAAAACGGGAATTTTTATAGATATAAATTAATATTAGAATATATTAGCATACTAGCTGTGCTCGGCCACACGCTGTTATGGCTCAGCAACGCATGTGTGTTGCTGAGCCACAGCAACCTTCCCCCTATCTTCCAGTCCTCCCCACCATTTCCCCCCCCCCCGTCCTTTCGTCCTCCCAACCATTCCTCACTCCTCTGTCCCTCCATCCTCCCATCCATTCCCCACTCTCCCGTCCCCTCGCCCTTCCTCCCCCATCCCTATGTCCTCCCCACCATCCCCTCGTCCTCCTAACCCATTCCCTACTCCACCATCCCCTCGTCCTCCCTAAAATCTCCCACTCCCCATCCCTTGTCCTCCCTACCATTCCCCCCTTCCTCCTCCCCTTTGTCCTGCCTATAATCCCCCAATCTCCTGATCCCCTTGGCCTCCCAATCATTCTCCATTCCCGTCCCCTCGTCCCCACCATACCCAACTTCCTCGTCACCTCGTCCTCCCCCACCATTCCCCACTCCTTCGTCCGATGCATTCCAAATGATGCATACCTCATACCAAAAATCGTCAGCGAAGCACTTGTTCCGGAAGTGTTCGAATGTCATCAGTTGTGAGTCGTGTGTAAACCGTTTTTTATTCATAAACAGCGGGTTTGGCGGGTGCATGGAATGAACCTGTGGGTCTTTGTTTGGAGGACGGGCTGTAAACAAAGGCCAAAGTCCATTCCATGCACTCGCCAAACCCCCTGTTTATGAATGAAAGACGGTGAGGTAAACTATAGCAAACTCACACACCGTAGGGTCAAGGAGTATAAATATCCAATATAATAGCATCTCATTTCATCTCCCCCCCCCCGTCCCATCCCAGATCCTTATCCTGACCCTTTCCAAGTGCTGTACAATCGTAATGGCTTGGCGCTTTCCCCCTGATAATTTCCTCTCTCCCTCATCACTGTAACCGTCTTCACTACACAGGGTTCATCACTGTAACCATCTTCACTACAGTGTCCTCTTCACTGTAACCATCTTCACTACAGTGTCCTCATCACCGTAATGGGAAAGGTACTAAAGTGGGTGAAGGAGTACCTCTCGGGTAGAGGGCAAAGAGCCACAGTGAGAGAAGAGATATCAGAATGGAAAAAGGTAACGAGTGGAGTACCTCAAGGGACTTTACTACTAGGGGCCCGTACCAAATACGCGTGAACGATTACCATGGAGTAAGCTTACATGTGTCCATGTCTGCAGACGATGTTAAACTAATGAAGCGAATAAAAAGTGAGGATGACTGCAGTACGTTGCAAATGAACAGTAGAACAGTATGATCTGAGAAATGGTTATTGGACTTGAAAGTTCTTTAACTCAGACAAAGGTAGTTATATAAGGGGGTTTCAAGACGAGCAATTATATAGTTTTAAGACTCCCCCCCCCTCCCAGGAAGTATTCCATACGAGTTGCCTAACTCCCGGGTACTTATTTAGGTGAATATTCACAGCCTGTGACTCACAGGAGGTGCTCCTGTGAGTCACAGGAGCACCTATTCCTCACCTCGCTCCAGTAGGTGAAGCTGCAGGGCTTAGTTGTAGTGGAGGGGCTCCAGTTGTGGTGGTCGGCGTCCTGGTTCAGAGCGGCAGCTGCCTCTGTGTCCTCCTCCTCCAGCGGGAGCGGGGCGAAGGCCACTCTCATGCTTGGTCGAGTCTTCATGGCGATGGTTGTGGTGATGGAGTGTTTGTGGTGGGGTGGTTGTGGTGGGGTGTTTGTGGCGGGGATGGTGTGGTGGATGGTATAGGGCCCGGGGTTGTACTTGTTGTGGTTGGAGAAAATGAGTTCCGGTGGTAGTTAGAGAGACCAACTGGACGTTTCCTTAAGGATTTTGGCAACGATGTAGGTTGCAGTGGTGGTAGTGGAGGTTGTGTGGTGGTAGTGGAGAGAGGTGATGGTGGTAGTGGAGAGAGGCGATAGAGGTAGAGGAGAGAGGGGTATAGAGGTATATAGATGTGATGGAGGTATATATAAGTGTGTATCAAGCCACCATATGTCTCCACCTGTTTATCTCCCGCCTGTTGAAAAGCCTTCCTTCCTAATGAACTTATATTGGTAGCGATTATTCCTTGTTTTCGAGGTGGGGAGGTTAGGCTTTTTGTGTTGAGGGACTCCCCGGATGTTTATATCATGCAGAACAACATTTGTGTTAGTGGGAAGCTGTTTTGATGTTTATGAGAAAAGTGTCGTATCGCCACTATAGGCTTTTAACACCGCTATGTTGGGTTAGAATTGTCTGGGTGCTACCTTAACACTAAAGTTGCTTGCGGTTGTGAAGACTTAGCTCCTGGGCTCGCTTCTTCACTCGCAATTTCCCTTGACAGTGGGACGTGTGTGCTTCTCTTTCTCAGTATGTATGCGTGTTTCAAGCGAGTTATTTGTGTGCGTGGAATGTGTGCGTTCAGCGAGTGTGAGTGCGAATGAATAAGAGTACGCTAATGTGTGCGTTCAAGTGAATGTGAGTACGTATGAATAAGAGTTCGCTAATGTGTGGTTGCGTATGAGTGTACGTGTGTATGCATGTGTGTGCAAGTATATGAGGCGGCTGCCGGTAACACGAGTCTCTTGCCCCACACCCACAGCCAACCCCGAGGGCGTACACACACTTGTACACATTAACAAGCCTAATGTTTATACACCACTGAAGGACAGGCGAGGCGCACGGCTAGGCTCTGGTGCTACGCTCTCAGTTTTGGTGCTCAGATGTAAGCTTTAATGCTGTGATCCTGTGATAGGCTGTGGCACACAACACAGGCCTGTACTATACTATGTTGGGCAAAGTTCTAGGCTCTACTGAATGAATACTCATGATACACTATGAATACTCATGATACACTATGAATACTCATGATACACTGTATGAATACTCGATCATGATATCAACGACTGTATAGTCACTTAATAGTTGTTCTTTGAGTCCTAAACACTTAAAAGTTAACACAAGTATGCTAAAAACAATTCCATACAATGTGCTTGTAAATTAATGTCACCACAATATGTATCTTTTAATTCAAAAATCAAATTTCACTTGCACTGCACTAGGCTGTCAATCCAATGGAAGCAAATGGTTTCTCTCCTGTATGTATCCCGGTGGCTATGGCGCTTATTCTGCTACCAATATTCCCGCGGGGCGTCACAGGACGAGTGCGAGAGGCAGGCAGGCTGGGTGTGGACTCCACATACTGCTTACTGAGATGATAAACACGACTTAAGATAGCGTGTGGGTCAGGCCATAGACACAGGCTTCCCACAAGACTCCGCTCAGATTACCGGCGCCGCCGCCGCCACCCAAATGTGATCTTATCATCAACACCAAGAGCTAAAATAACACGCCAAGTTGTACAGTCAAAGTGTGGAAGTTAAGTTTTTGGTTTAACTATTCAATAATACTTTAACCGATTTTGCAGTAGGGGAGAGATAATGGAAACACGAAAGGCGCTGATTCGGCGTTCGCCCGACAGGACTCTGATAAGATAACAATCTTATCAATCTTATCACGTTCGGCGTCATATTCTTTGTTCCTATACCCAACGTGTCCTCAGACATAGCCTGCCTTGAACGTTTAAAAAGTGAGTGAATGTAAGACCCATACTTTCTCGACAGCAGGAGTTGCAAAACGTTATGTGAAACATAACTGGACTCTAAACTATTTTTCATTATCTTAACAGAAACCTGGCTAAGTGAAGACCATATACCCAACTAGATATACAACTTTGCCAGATATAAAGCCATTCACAACTGCAGGCCTGACAAAAAAGGAGGTGGTACAGCTATCTATTATCAAGATAACTTCAATTGCACAAGTGTTATTAGCATTAGAGACGACTGCTGTGAATATACCTTTGCTCAATTCTCGGTCAAGTCCCTTAAATCGTAAATAACTATTGGAGCTATTTATAGATTTCCCAATACTAATACAAAACTACATTCCCTGATTATATAAGGAAACTAATCATCAACAACAAACTCAACAAAAATCACATCATCCTGGGAGATGACTTCAACATTGACCTCAGTCAACAAAATTGCCCCTAAGTCGAATATTTCCTAAATAACATGAACTCCTGTATGCTAATCCCCACAATCACCAAGCCCACACGAATTATTCAAACATCTGCTACAACCTTTGACCACATATGGACTAATATTACAGCCCTCCTTGTCTCTGGTATAATCACTGACAGAACAACTGATCACTATCCTACCTTCCTCTCAGCAAACATGGACATAACACCCTCAGTTACCAATAAACTTACCTTTAGACTACACAACAAACCAGCAATAGGGAACCTCATAAGTGCACGTTATAATATAAACTGGGAACCTGAACTCAACAATACACAGGATATAAATTCATTAGTCGATATCTTTCTCTCCAAAACTCTTAAGCCTCTACAACACACCCTGTCCTCACCTAGTTGTGCTTGCGGGGGTTGAGCTCTGGCTTCATGGACCCGCCTCTCAACTGTCAATCAATCAACCGATTTCCCTCCCTCTCCCTACACACAGGAAGCAGCCCGTAGCAGCTGTCTAACTTCCGGGTATCTATTTACTGCTAGGTGAACAGGTGCATCAGGATGAAAGAAACTCTGACCATTTATACACACAGAAATCACAGTTAGTTAGTTTAGTTCATTTATTATGCACCCCATTCCCATCTTGTGGGCAGTAGTGGAATGGGTTACAGAGGCACATAATGGGCTCAGGGACTGAACCCCACAATTCATTTAGCTAAGCAAGTTACAATCTTGATGAGCTAGTTACAAAATTCAGTGTAAGTCGTCACATCAACAATGGGTTCGAGATCGACCTCAAGTACAGTTTCTAAATTAAGCAACTGACATATGTGGAGAGCTAGAATCACAATTGATATGTTTGTCCTGCACACCGCCCCCCATCCAGTGGGCAGCGGTGGATAGGTTACAATCACTTAGTTACTATCTACAGTCACCAAACTGGGGATATTTGGCTAAAATTTCTGGTAGCAGATCATTTTGAATGAAATATTTACACATCGTTAGAACATTGGTTATAGAATTGTTTTTAAATTCACGTATCTTTTCGCACTCCATCACATAGTGACGGAGGGTGTGCGAATAATTTTGTTGACACAGTTTACATTTGGTCAGGTCTACATCAGCAGATAATGAGAATTCCCAGAGATACTTGTAACCGAGTCTAAGCCGAGCAGTAGTAACATCTAGAAGTCTGCTGATTTTATTGGATGATCCATAGATGTGTGGCTCCTCTTGCATGATAGTATGATGATAGATGGAATTACTGGTGTCAATTTCACTTTGCCTCAGATCTACAAGATTTTGTTGAAGTTCTCGGTGTACTGCTGCCCTCAGATTGCTCATTGACAATCCAAGGTTACACTCAACAGCTCCTTTAAAGGCAGATTCTTTGGCTAACTTATCAGCTCTACCATGCATTCGGAGGCCAACATGAGATGGAGACCACATGAAATGGACTCTGTTACCATCCTTAATAATTTTGTTGTATTTGTGTCTAGCTTCGGACACGAGCATGTTACAGTTATGTCTTAAAGAGTTGAGAGCATTTAAGGATGATAAGGAGTCACTTACAATTAATGTATCAAGTTTGGAGACTTGCACACATTTCAGTGCAAGGAGCAAGGCAAATAGTTCGGTCTGAAGGGTAGAGGCCCAGTTGTTTATACGGACTCCCCACTCAAAGTCCAAGCCATCGCCCATTGTCAGGACAACTGCACTTCCAGCTGCACCCGTGGGACGGTGTAGGGAACCATCAGTGTATATGATTTGAGAGAGAGAATGCTCTGTGAACAGAGCATCAATATGGCTTAAGGCGTTGAGCTTTGCCTCAAGACGAAGCTTGGGCTGATCTCTAATTTGCTTCTTGGGTTGAAAGGGAGGGATTAAAACAAGAAAAATGACAGGTTGGATAACAAGAACTTTTCACACTAGAGATACTATACCGATGATGATACTTTTCAAAACGCTTGTGCTCTCTAGAGTGGAATACTGCTGTGCAATGACAGTGGGACGAACCGCAAAAGGGCTGATGCCCTTTTACATGAACCCGACCTCCGCACAGAGCAATCACTGCACCAGCCAGAAGAAGACGGTTCAGAAGGCTGCGTCGGCTCCAAAACTGACACCACTGGCCTATACACGATGGGAGGAACCCCAAGCCCTGGCACGACCCTTCCGGGAAGACCCCTCATGAGCCCCCCTGAGAACCAACAAGTCCGACATGGGATGACAATTGGAATAAGCTGCCTGCGGATACTGCACCAATGCATACTCTGAAAAAAGCATTGGACAAAAAGGCAAAGAAAACCAGAGATCCAATGCCCAAGTGAATTCCACGGAGGTAGCAAGCACTGCCTGCCGACACGTGAAACAGGAAGCAAAAACAGTGACACCACATCCCGCAAGGTCGGTGCGAACAGCTCCAAAGAGCAGACGATACACGCATCGCCGAGACCAACACACCAGACCCAGGATCGACCCCTAAGTACCTCCACGTCCTCCTCAAGCCAGTCCGAGGACAGCTCAAGAAGGGAAAAGAACTGCAAGACCAACGCCAATAGGCTACGGGACCACAAGTTCTCAGTGATCAGTACAGCCAAGAGGGTGGGAACCTGCATATGAAGCTGTACAACGCAAACATCCCATGAAGGGCAGGGGCAAACAAGCACACTTTGAGGTGCTCCAAATAACCCCCCCAGGTAAACCTGGACCACTGTATGGGCCTTGGACCACTTAAGTGCGCGGGACCCACAGAACGTATTCCATGCCACCAGTGAGAAAAAAATGGGTGGTCCGCAAGCCCGGACGACTCCGGAACCTCATAACAAACCCAGCAAGGAAAAGAAGATCCAAACACGAGAGAAGAAAGATCCATTATTAAAGTGTAATCCGGGTTGCGCAGAAGGTAAGTCGCAATGGCCTCCAGCACCACATGAGGCAGGAAGCGGGAGGCCAAAAACCTACGGAAGGATGGGACCAAAGAACCACATGAGGCAGGAAGCGGGAGGCCGAAAACCTCCGGAAGGATGGGACCGAAGAACCAAAGGGAGCACGGAACCAAACCGGGAACGGATTGATGCCAAATCCAACTCGTACGAGGAGGGAGGACAAGAAAACCCCACTCCCAGTAACATCAAGCCCCATTCAGAGGGTACAAAAACCCAAGGAATGTTCATGCAGGGGTCGAATGGGGCCCAAGGCCCCCAAGTCAACCCCTCCCCTACCCTGAGAACCTTCCCCATGAGGACATAGGGTCGAGCCGCCCTACAAGTCCTTTGCCTCAGAAGAAAAGGTAGGAGCAGCCGAAAAAGTAGGAATGAAGGGGGCCCATTGGTCAGGCCCAGAAGCTCCGGTTGGAGGAAAATGATCGAATGCCTCCGTCACCAGACCACAAGGGGCATCCTCCGAAACTGCCCAAGTTTCAACACCAATTAAACCTTGCCCCGACTCTGAAACCCTCAGACGCTTTGGGGCCGGAAGTAGGGGAGGAAGGACCAGGACGAACAGCATTAGGAGCGCAGACTGAACCAAAGTCGAAGCAACTAACACCCCCAAGTTTGGGGTCCCTATAACCAAAACGGGGCAGTCTTGGGGCAACCGGGGTAGCAACTAACCTAGTGCGCTGCAGCAACCAAATCGAGCATGCAACGCCAGAGCTGCCTGCACCAATACCTAGTCCACTGATCAATATCATGATCAGTGAACTAGGTGTATTGGAGAACAAGGAACAAGACTCACAGGATTCCGGGTCAAAGGTGTCACCAACTCAACAGGCAGCATGATGGAGGCACAAACGGTGAGTGTCACCATGAGATTAGGGGGACAGCAACCTTTAAATTCGCACGAAGTGAGAGGGGACCCAGGGGTTGTATCCATTAAACCAAATAGCCCCTGCGGGGTTTCCCAGGGCTTTTAGTTGCATAATCTTGCTAAGGGAAGCCCAGGCAGGGTACTGCTTACCGGCATCCAAAGTTACCAATCAAACTGCTAAAGTTGAATCCCCGGGATGTGTACACTCACAGGGGCCTAGTGGAAGACCACCAAGATATAAATGGGTTTGACCAAACCCAAGGGGCAAACCCTCCCCCCCCCACCAGGCAGGGGAAACAAAAACAAAAGAAAACCCCGCAAGAGGACATTGTGCCCAGGCGAAACAGAGCCAGCCGCTAAGAGAGGTGAAAACTAGCTGCACAGTACCCTGTGCCCCAACCAGTGATGAAACTACCACTACCCAGAGACAAACAGTGGTGCATGAAACACCCCAGCTGACTCCAAGGGCGATCAATAACCGAGCAATAAAAGACCATGTGGAGGTAGACCCCAAGGTGACTTAAGGAAGGTGGCCCCAAGCCCCAAAGGCAGTACTTACAGGCACCTAGAGAAGGGGATCCTAGGCGCATGTAGCCCGAGTATTTGTTAAATAACTCCTGGCTTGTGCTCCACCGTAAGACAGTACTACACCACAAGGCACAGAACTGGAAAAACGGGAACCAGAGGCGCACGACCTTGCCAGTTCACATCAGTCACAGAATTGTGGTGTGGATAGCCTGCACAGGGGTACAGGGGTCTGGGGCTCCCCCTTATCCTCCCGGAGAGGGGGAGCTGCGCAGATTTCGGTGCGGTGATGTGGTGACGTCATGCTCGTTTGCTCGTTTTCATTTGGAGAGTTCTGTCCACTAGTTCGACTTTCAGTAGCAATATTTTCACCAGAATAGGGGGTTTGTTTTGGGGTGCTTACCTTTCTGGGTGCCTGACCTGGTCAATGGCAGACATGTTCTGCCATTGCTCCTCATGCCTCACTGAGGGGCATGGACAAGAACGAGAACTGGCTCGGGCTCGTGGTCCCCGGTAGGCCTAGAACTCCATGTGCATTGACTGATGCCAGGGTCAAATACATTCATATCAGCCCATATCCCCAGAGTCAAACCTGATTACCATTCAAATGAAGATACACACATCAGAAAGACCAGATGCATAGTATGAAGGAGTAAGTCAAACCAGTTAGGAACCTCATTAGTTAGTCTTTCTCACTAGTGGGGTTAGTGGAGTGAGGATGCATCACAGGAGTACGTGGTGTATGTGGTTTTTCAGGAAAATAGGCAGGGCACTTGTAAGTTGGGAAAGCTGAGGATTGCTTCCTCTTAGTGCCAGGGGTTGGGGTTTGCAGCAAGTCAGCCTTGGGATTAACTTGGGGAAGGAGTGCCAAGGAGTTATTGAGGGCGTTTTCCAGACTAGGTTCGAACGTTTTGGAGACAACAAGGGTAGCTGCAGGAGGTTGGATGTCAACCATAGTAGATGTGGAGGAGGGGTGCATTGGGTCAGCCTCAGGAATGGGTCGAACGGATTGTGGAAAAAATTTAGTTATGAGTCGGTCCAGCGTCTTCTCGAATGCATCCACAATGCAAGTGACAAGTGTGTCAACAAGATCAGGACTCAATTGTATGGTGTGGGAGAATGGGACTCTGGGGTTACAGAAACATTAGAGAGACAGATCAGGCACAAGCAAAGGTGGCGGCGGTGTGGAAAACAGTGGTTGATGACGGACCGAGTTCGAATGTTGCGGAACATGACTGTAAAGCAGGTTGACGGCGGGGAGAGCCTTAGTGTGTGCCGCTATGTATGAAGGACATTGTTTGAATGTAATGTCATGATCACCACCACAGTTGGAGCAGCAGAGTATATCTGACGCACAGTCACGTGTGTAAAACCAGACCATGTCCCACATTTGATGTTGTTGGTACAGCCTTTTGAGGTACGGTGAAAACCTTTACATCGAAAGCACTGTATAGGACGTAGAATGTACACCTCTAGTTTATGGAGGAAGCCCTTAATCCAAACCCGATCAGGGAAAAAGGTGTCAAGAAAAGTATGTAATGCATTGCCAGTATCACTCAGTTCTTCATTTGTTCTATGCAAAAATTTTGTGATACCGAAGATGGGAATGTCAGCAGCCTGAAGTTGTACCTTGATGTCGTCTGCACTAATGTCAACAACATATCGGACCACATATTTTGCTAAACGGTCACACAGTGATTAGTAGCATCTGACTTTGTAACCACAGATTTTAGTAACGTTGGAAAGCTTCAGATCCTATCTGTGATTGTAGTCCACTGCAATAAGTTCCTCTGTTTATTCGGTGTGATATCGTTCACTTTGATCTTAAACAACTTGGGAATGGCATGATATAGGACACTTTGTGCCTTGCTATTTCCAAAAACACTCCTATCAAAGGGTGTATCGTCATCAAAGGCAATGATGAACGTTGGTAAAGCAGGAAAATTCGTCCCACCTTGAGTGAACGTTAGATGTTGATAGTGAGGCCGTGGAGGGTTACAGGATACCTCAGGACGCTGGCAACATTTTGCCTCCAATCTGTTCACCATACTGTGATGTTTATTGTCCAGGAAAACTCCCTCTGGATCCCCCCCATCTAAGATGGAGAGATCGACGTGATTGGAATGCGTGCAAGGAACAGTGGGTTCTGAAAACCCTCAAAGGTATCGTAAATGTTTGTAGGAGAGATGCTGGGCGCACCATCATCCGTTCCCATGGTCGGCCAGCAAGTCCCCTCCTCCAGTTCAGTTACCTGCTTGATACCTGCTTGATGGGGTTCTAGAAGTCCTTCTACTCCCCAAGCCTGGCTCAAGGCCAGGCTTGACTTGTGAGAGTTTGGTCCACTAGGCTGTTGCTTGGAGCGGCCTGCAGGCCCACATACTCACCACAGCCCAGTTGGTCTGGCACTCCTTTTAGGAAACAATCTAGTTTCCTCTTGAAGATGTCCATGGTTGTTCCGGCAATATTTCTTATGCTCGCTGGAAGGACGTTGAACAACTGCAGACCTCTGATGTTTATACAGTGTTCTCTGATTGTGCCTATGGCACCTCTGCTCTTCACTGGTTCTATTCTGCATTTTCTTCCATATCGTTCACTCCAGTACGTTGATATTTTACTGTGTAGATTTGGGACCTGGCCCTCCAGTATTTTCCATGTGTATATTATTTGGTATCTCTCTCGTCTCCTTTCTAGTGAGTACATTTAGAGAGCTTTGAGACGATCCCAATAATTTAGGTGCTTTATCGCGTCTATGTGTGCCGTATATGTTCTCTGTATTCCTTCTATTTCAGCAATCTCTCCTGCTCTGAAGGGGAAAGTGAGTGCTGAGCAGTACTCAAGATGGGACAACACAAGTGACTAGAAGAGTACAACCATTGTGATGGGATTCCTGGATTTGAAAGCTCTCGTAATCCATCTTATCATTTTTCTGGCTGCTGCAATATTTGCTTGGTTATGCTCCCTAAACGTTAGGTCGTCGGACATCATTATTCCCGAATCCTTGACATGCTGTTTTCCTACTATGAGCAGATTTGATTGTGTTTTGTACCCTGTATTATGTTTCAGATCCTCATTTTTGCCGTACCTGAGTACCTGAAATTTATCACTGTTAAACATCATGTCATTTTCTGCTGCCCAATCAAAAACTTTGTTGATATCTGCTTGCAGTTGTTGCTCTCACATTGCTCTCTAATGGCATACAACACTAACATAACATTATGATTTTTTACAAACTTTGATTCTTGTGGTGGAAATCCTACATTAAATACCAAGGAAAATAATGCAAATAAAATTATGATATAAATTCAGTCTTTATCAATACATTGTACCAATAACAAAACATATTATACAGTAGGTGCAAAATTAATGATGATGAATTATGCCCAGAACATGACTAGTATTAATGTGAAGCTCTAGTTCTTTTTGTAAAATATAAAATAAGTGTACAAATCTAACAGGGTAACATGGCCCAATTTGTTACTTCATGCAATAAATAAACCACTGAAAGGATAAACATACATAAGGTGAAATCATTTAAAACAATCATAGCTTTTCTGCACACAGTCATGGTCAGCAGCCATACTGATCATTTCATTGTAAATGTACAATCCCATAACCATAACAGATCAAGAGTGTCATCATATCAAACACTTCAACTGAAAATGTAGGATTCAAGGCATTGATTTGTACATTTGAATGCTACGTGTAATGATGGACTTCTTTATTTTCAATATTAAAGTCATTGTTGTCATCTTCAATTATGTGCTGAAGTGTTTGATGAGTTTCTATCTGAGTGTAGTGAGTAATTTCTGCATCACCTTCAGTTGACACAACAATCACCACACTTTCTTCTTCGTCTTCTGCTTCAAATTTAATATTTTGCTCTTCTTGCTTTATGATTATCTTGTCTTTCACTGACGTTTCTGTTTGCTTTTTGCTTCCCTTATCTTGAGGCTCATAGAGTGAGTGCGTCCTAATACACGGAGTTACATTTTCTGGTATATCACACTTATTGGACACAACAGTGCTTGTATTAGTATAGTTCTCTGGCTGTGAGTGGGTTGTACGGTAATGCTGGTGTGCTGCAACTGCTGATGAGAATGATCGATTACACAGTGTGCACCGCAAGCCATGAGTTAGCATGTGCGTGAGGTATTGCTGTTTCTGTGCGTAGGACACTCCACATTCTTGACAGTAAAATTTGTGATGAGGCTGAGTTCGAATATGGTGCCGCAAGACTCGGAGAGTGGAGAATCTTCCACCGCATGTCTCACAACTGTAGCTGCGTGCTCTCCTATGGAACAGATTCTGAGAAAGAGGTTATACAATGGATATTAGTCAAAACCAGAGTACTCAAGATTATTTATTATTTTAACTTAAGAGTGAATGATATATTTAAATAGCACCTTTATTATCCAATAATGTACAGTACTGTACATATATTTATAATGGCCATCTGGCAAATTTAATAATCTCTTACCAACAACACAATACTTTTGTATGTGTTTTCCAGATGGCTGCCACATAGTTTTGTTGGGAGAACAGGAATGCTTATGAGGTTCCCACCATGTTATCTGGTAATGATTTACTTGTTATTTACCCGATGGCCACTACTCTATGTGGCTGAGGTGGAAACAGGAAATACAGAGACTTGCAGAAGTTACCTCATTTAATTATTTGTTTATACAGTATACAAGAAGGTACAATGGGTTGTGAAAGACATATTTTGCTGTTAATACTTAAACTGTTCCAATTGTTATCTGGAATTTCAGCTTGTGCTCTAATCACCAGCTGTGGTTTCCTCCTGTGTTGCAATCACTATCTGCAATTTCTTCCTGTGCTCAAATCATTATCTGTGATTTCGTCCTGTGCTCCAGTCGCCATCTGCAAATTTTCCCATTTGATTTGTTAACTGTTTTTAGTCATGTGCACCTTCATGTACTTTTAAATAGCTGTGCAACTGAGGGGTTAAGTTTCACATTCTTGCAAAATCACTATCACGCATAGCATTTTGGCCAGTATTCAAGTAATGAGGTTTTTCCAATTGTATTTTAAGCTGAAACTCTGCCTTGGCCTTAATGACTTTGGCAAGTGGTTTTATGGGTGATAAAGCATTTCCCATTATCTGCTTGGTTCTCTGGAAATTACTACCTTGTAAAAGTCATGTTGGTTCTCTTGAAATCATCTGCATCTATATTATCTGCCTTAATCAGTAGCTTGATCCTCATTGAGATCAATCTCTTGTGTCTGTTTGTGGAGTTGTCAATCTTGGAGCCATCAGACTTTACCGTAATGTGAATTAACTTAATTCTAGTACAATTTGTTGCTTTCTGTTGAAATTATTTTAAGCTCAACAATAACTTACTGTAGGTGAGGTCTCCATGATTGGTTACAGTTAGTCCTTGTGAGTTGCAGGGACACAAAAAGAATTTATAAACCTGATGATCACTTTCTTTTCTGTGAAGTTGAAGGTTTGTATGATTAATCATAAGCTGAGGTTGGCTTTCTACTTGTTGAGCACCATTCATTTTCTGAAAACTATTACTCCGAGATCCGTTCCTTGATTAATCTGTAGCGCAACTGCATTATCAACATGGTGACTATGAGGCCTAGAGTTATGTCTCGCATGTAAGGTGTTGATACCTGGTTGATGGGGTTCTGGGAGTTCTTCTTCTCCCCAAGCCCGACCTGAGGCCAGACTTGACTTGTGAGAGTTTGGTCCACCAGGCTGTTGCTTGGAGCGGCCCGCAGGCCCACATACCCACCACAGCCCGGTTGGTCCGGCACTCCTTGGAGGAATAAATCTAGTTTCCTCTTGAAGATGAAGATGTTTCCTCATGTTATATTTGTCTATATGATGACCAAACTACACATCAGAAAATGAAGAAATGATGACATTTCTGTCTGTCCTGGACCATTATCAAGTCATGATGATAATGGTCCAGGATGGACCAAAATGTCATTGTTTCTCCATTTTCTGATGTGTAGTTTGGTCAACATATCTTCCATTAACATTATTGTGACTCACTGTCTGCATTTGTCAGTCCTTTTGATGATTTGCAATATACACTTTGCAAGGCTGCAATGTTTTTTTTTTCAAGTCTCAATTTTCTGTAGATCATTCTATCATCTATAAATAGTTATGTAGTTTATGATGTTAAAGTATCATTGATGCCATTGAAGTAAATTACAAAATGTACTTGACCTTAAACTGGATCCTTATGGCATTCTACAAGCAATATTTTTCATGTCAGATTCTATTTCATTTAGGTTAAGTCTTTGCTTTCTATGTCTTAGCCACTGATTTACAAATTTCACTATATTGCAAGTAATTTAGCATTTGTATAGGCTTTGGGTCTATAAAGCCTTTTTATAGGCTTCTATATGGCACTTTGTCAAATACCTTAGTGAAGTCCATGTAGATACACCACATCAACTGTGAATCTTTACTCTATATACTGTATATAGTAGTATGTTAATGTTTCCAGGGAAGTGAGTGGGTTTGTCAGACAGAATTTGCATTCTACCATTCTGTATTGTGATGATTTTACAAGGTTACAATCAGATGTGTGAGGTTAGGCTAATTGATTTATAGTTTTCTTTTGCATTTGTCTGCTTCTCCTGAAGATAGGAGTAATATTTTTGTATTGCCAATTTAGATCTACTTTTTGTTGGGTCCAGAAATATTCTGAAAAAGATCTGCAACAAAACCAAGTCACTAGCTAGCTCCTGTATCATTTTAGACTGAATTCCAATCATTCCTTGCACTTTTCGAGTCTTTTTAACTTGTAAATGTTCTCCTTGATAATTTTGCAAGATGGTGATATAGTATCGCATAATATGTTCTCTCCTACAATGAGCATTTTTTGCAGAAATTGGTATGCTATCTAGAATGACTAGTGTGAAAACAGATGAAAAGTATTCAAGTTTGATCCCCAGGCAGAAATGGTTTCACAAGTTTTCATTCACCTGAATTCCTCTCTTCATTTAGCAGTAAATAGGTAATCAGTAGTTAGACAACTGTTGTTGGTTTGATTCTGGTAAAGGTCATAGTTGGCCTAGGCAGATTCCAATAGGCCTAATAGGCTACCTGTCTTTTACAATGGGAAATCATGTAGCACTAAAGCAGCAATCATTGACTTTACTTGTTCAGGTAAACTAATACAATAATAGTATGTTACAAACAATTCTGGATCACCCATCCTGTCATGAATGCAGTGATAATACTCGTTATAAATGATAAACTCGATATTACATTTTCTTTGTGACATACCTCGTGGCTGTTGAGCTGCTTCTGAGTGAAAAACTTCCTTCCGCAGCGGTGGCACATAACACGTCTCTCACCATGACGCAGAATGTGTGAGGCAAGGAGAGCACGATGAGGGAACACAGCCGGGCAGCGGTCACACATATGCATCGTGCTGAAATTCATCAAATGAATTACTAAATTATTCATAAGAAAATAAGAAGTAAGGGTAGGGAGTCCCCTAGTGCATTGATTGCCTAGGGCCTACAATACTGTTATGATGGTCCTGTAATTATGAGAGAAAGTACAGGGAGGTCTCTGGAGATAGGTCAGCACTTACAAGGAGAAAGTATCAAGAGTGTTCTGGAAAGAGGTACGTAGTTGTGGGAGAAAGTATCGAGAGGTCTCTGGTGATAGGTATGTAGTTATGGGGAGAAAATATTTGGAGTTTTCCTGAGATAGGTAGGTAGTAGTGGGGAGAAGGTATTGGCAGGTCTCATGAGATAGGCAAGGGTGTCATGAGATGAAAGTTGTAGGGCAGAATGACTGCTAATTTCTAACAAAGTAGAGGCTTTCTTAAAATAGCACCTGGAAGAATGGAGACCTTACCTTCAAAAGGACATACATACATACTGTATTTGATTTGGAAAAATGCTAAACAGATAAAGAGGGAGAGTAACAAAATCTATACCTATAAGAGTATAAAAAACCAGCGTTGAATGTAATGAAACGCCATTTTCTGGGTTAGTCCCGGAGGCTCCCCGGAGCTATTCAGGCCGAATGGATATGTATATCTTTCTGGCATCAGTCAATACATGGAGTTCTTGCCTACCGAGGACCATGAGTCAGAACCTGGCCCCCTCTAGAGAGGCATGAGGAGCAATGGCCTATAAAGACCCCTCTGTGGTTGGGAGCATTCTATGTCTGCCATCGACCGGGACAGGCACCCAGAAAGGTAGGCGCCCCAAAACAAACCCCTACTCTGGTAAAACTATTGCGACCGAAGGCTGAACAAGTGGACAGAACTCCCCAAACGAAAATTAGCAAACTAGCATGACGTCATCATGTCGCCGCGCCACTGTCTGTGCAAACAACCCCCTTCCCCAGGAGGGGGAAGGGGGAGCCCCAGACCTACCTGCCAGCGACCCAACTTTCAGTTGTTATGCTGGATGTCAAAGAGCAAGAAAAACACCACCGAATGAGGTAAGGAGGGATGCCGGGGAGCCTATGGGATTCACTCAGAAAATGGCGTTTCATTACATTCAATGCTGGTTTTCTGGGGGAAGCTCCGTTGGCTCCCTGGAGCTACCTCACCACAGACAAGGAAAAGAGGGAAGGATCTGGGAAGCTGATGCCACGCACCCTAACATAAAAACAAGACCACACACTAAAAAAACGAAGAGTTGGTCGAAAAGAAAAGAGTTGGTCTCCCTTGCCAACGACCCGGGAGACCCGAACCTCAGAACAGGAAGGAGGGAAGTAAGGGAATCCGAGCAACCCAAAATGCGTCCACAGCCCCAGAGGCCAAGATGCGCAGAGAAGAGCCGTAACCGAACAACAAAAAGAATGCACCCCAAGCCTGACCAACCAAGCAGCAACCCAAGGAACCCTCAGGAAGCAGCAGACCCAAACAGCACCCGAGAAGAAAGAGACTGTATCAAAAGAACAACCTACCATAAGGACTAACTAGGCAGAAAAACATGGGAGCCAGAGAAGAGCCGGAAGCTCCCTGACCTGACCCCTAGAGGTCAACACCAACAGAAGAAAGAGACCTGAAAAACAAAAATACACCAGAACCGAAGGGATCACGACAACCCAGGAGAATAAGAAAATAAGAACACCCGGGCCAATGATCAGGCCGGAGGCAAAACAACGCCCAAGACAGCAAGCAGAACGGAGCAGAAGAAACAGCAACACCGAACGCAAGTTGGAGCGGCTCCGCCAGCACCACTCAAGACGAGGCAACCGGACACCATACCAGAAGACGGTCTCAGAACAACTCCGAAGGGAAAGACAAGACAACCCTATCAGAGACCGAAGAACCCTTCGCAGAGATAGGAAAACCAGAAGGACCGCCAGGAAACCACACACTGCGACCGAGACGAAGCACGCAGGCAGGAGACCAACAACAAAGCCACCAGTGCTCCCACAAGCGACGAGAACATGAGACCAAAAACCCCAGCCGCGAAGACTCGAGGCAAAGAACGAACCAGCCCTGCAGAGGGCTGGACTCATTCTGCGCCAGAAAAGAAGGAGACGGCTGCAGATGAACAAACCTACTGCCAGGACTGAAAGAGCAGAAACCTCTATGCCAGAGGAGAGTATGAAGTTCCCCAACCCAACCCCCACAAGCCAATGCCAACAGGAAAAGAGCCTTGGAAAAACAATTTTGTACTGAAGGAGTCACCCACAAACTGAGGAGAAGAGAGAAAAGAGAAAAGAGAGCACCCTGTTCAAGGACCAGGATGGCTCAGGCAGTGCACAAGCAGGCTGGAGGTGAAACAAACCACAAGAAAGCTTGCGGATTGGGGTGGAAGTAACATCCACCCCAATGCAAGCTGAACTACTTCAGCTTGTATTGGGGGTGGATGCCAGCGCCTCACTCTGCCAGAGCTACATGATACATGGCAATATTATTAGTCATCAAATAATGGTCCTGAAAAACCCAAGAAAGAACGGAGAAGACAACCCTATCTAAAATAGAGGACAACCTATGAAGAGAAAAAGAAAATGGGATAAAGAATGCCAGGAAACTTCATACTGTCACCGAGACAAAGCTCACAGGTGGGACACCATCGCCGAAGTCACCTGATCACCATACAAGTGGTGATAGACCCGCTTCAGAAAGATCAGACATGAAGAGCGGAGGAGAGGACCGAACCAGTCAGGTACCTGACCAGGCCGATCTGCTGAAAGAGGCGGAGTCGCGGAAAACATCACGGGTTCAGACACCAAGCAAACAGTGCCTGAAACCAAGGCTGGGCTGGCCACCAAGGAGCCAACAGGACTACTCTTCCCTGGTTAGTTTCAAACTGAGCCAGGACTCGAAGTAGCAGCTGGACCAGGGGGAAGAGGTACAGGTAACCCCACCTTGATCAGTCCTGTCGAAAGGCATCCACCGCGACAGCTTCACAGTCGGGGAAGGGTGCATATATCCCAGCGTCTTCCATATATGGGAAGACGCCGGGATGCCGCCAACATGAAGAGGTCCACATCCAGGAGTCCGTACACCCGGCAGAGCCAATTGAAGGAGTCGGCGTCGACCGTCCATTCCATGGAATACTCCCAAAAACAATAGGGTTTCCATGGGCCATTACTCCCTGTGCCTCTCTGAGGGGGGGGGCTAGGTTCTGGCTCTTGGTGTCCGGTAGGCAGAACTCCAATCGACTGAAGCCCCAGACTATTATAGCTAATATCAGTACAATAGCTCCAGGGAGCCAACAAAGTTCCTCACAGAAAAGCTAACCAAACCCATAGAATAATCAAGCGTACCTTTGACCGTAAGAAAAGGAAGGTGGTGATTCAATTGTATAAATCTCTGGTGTGGCCTCATTTGGATTACTGTATCCGAGCATGGAGACCCCATCTTCAGAAGGACACAGCTGCTCTAGAGAAAGTGCATCACCGAGCAATGGATAGATAGATAGATAGATAGGCGAGTAGATGGATGAACGGATAGATAGATGAGTATATGGATGGATGAATAGATAAATGGATGGATGGATGGATAGATGAGTATATGGATGGATGAATAGATAAATGGATGGATGGATGGATAGGTAGATAAATGCATAAATAGATGGATGGATAGATGGACAGATCGATGTATAGATGAACTAATGGATGGATAGATAGCGGATAGATAGAAAAATGAATGGATAAATGGATGACAGATGGATAGATAAATGAATATACAGATAGGTAGAGGGATGTTTAGATAGATAGACAAATGGATTGAACAGATAGATGGTCAGATGGGAGACATATAATCCTGGACAATGCTGGGTAACCCACCTTCCCTAATAAATATATTAATGTTTCACCTTGAGTGCTTTGTAGCAATGTGATAGGTAAGAGCCGGACGTGACTTGAACACCTCGCTGCACGTCTCGCATTGCTGTATCTTCTTTTTCCGCCCTCGCTTTTTCTTGCCGGGAGTCAGAGGAAGTTTGAGAGCGGCCTGTCCAAAAACACATGACTTGAGAATCTAAAAAGCCTGAATTATGTTGCAATGGTGACAAATGATTAGCATACAATTTTGCAACTTGTAGTGCCATACTATAGTTGTTATGTGAGATATATGTTTCCTGATGCTTTCAAAGCTTTTGACAAAGTTGAACATACAGTACTAAACTTTTTAGAAAATTACTTTGCAGAAAAGTATGTTCTGTTATCATTAAATATCTACATATTTCTTATTTGGTATGCAAATTAGCTGTGAAATGAAGCAATGTTCTCTTGGAATATTTCTCATAAAAAAACCAGCGTTGAATGTAATGAAACGCCATTTTCTGGGTGAGTCCCGGAGGCTCGCCGGAGCTATCCAGACTGAATGGATATGTATAACTTTCTGGCATCAAAGTGCTTGGAGTTCTTGCCTACCGGGGACCACGAACCAGAACCTGGCCCCCTCAGAGAGGCACAAGGAGCAATGGCCTATAGAAACCCCCCCCTGTGGTTGGGAGCATTCTATGTCTGCCATCAACCGGGATAGGAACCCAGAAAGGTAGGTGCCCCAAAACAAACCCCCTACTGTATTCTGGTGAAAATATTGCTACTGAAAGCCAAACAAGTGGACAGAACTCCCCCCAAAAAATTATCAAACTAGCATGATATCATCACGTCGCCGTGCCACTGTCTGCGCAACCCACCCTTCCCAGGAGGGGGAAGGGGGAGCCCCAGACCATCCGCGCTGGTGATTCAACCAGCAGTTCTTAGGCTGGATGTCAAAATACGTGAAAAACACCGCCGACTGGAGGGAGGGAGGGAGGGATGCCGGGGAGCCTCTGGGAGTCACCCAGAAAATGGCATTTCATTACATTCAAAGCTGGGTTTTCTGGGGGGGGAGCCCCGTTGGCTCCCCGGAGCTACCTCACCACAGATAAGGAAAATAGGGAAGGATCTGGGAGGCAGACGCCACGTGCCCTAACTTAAAAACAAGACCACAGATGAAACGAAAAGACCCTGCAGACCTGAACCCCAGAACAGGAATGAGGGAAGGAAGGGAACCCAGTCAAACCAAAACACATCCACGACCGTAGAGGTCAAGACGCGCAGAGAACAGCGAAAAACAACAAAGGAAGCACCCCTGGACTGACCAACCAAGCAGCAACCCAAGGACCAAAACGACAAGAAAGAAAAGAGACCTCCCAAGCCAACGACCAGGACGGCACTGGAAACGCAAGAGCAGGCCGAAGGTGAAACAACGCTCAAGACAGCAAGCGGAACGGAGCAGAAGGAACAGTAACACTGAACGCAAGCTGGAGCGGCTCCGCCAGCACCACCCAAGGCGAGATGACAGTACACGGTCCCAGACGACGGTCCCGGAACAACCCCGAAGGAAGGACAAGCCAACCCTATCAGAGATCGAAGGACCCTTCACAGTGATAGGAAAACCGGAAGGACCGCCGCCGAGAGGAAGCAAGCAGGTGGGAGACCAACAATGAAGCCACCAGTGCCCCCTCAAGCAACGTGAAACGAGAGACAAAAACCTGAGATGCAAAGACTCGAGGGGAAGATCCAAAGGACCAGAACCGAATAAAGCAGCAGGTCGTGCCAAGGCAGGCAAAACCCAAAAGGAACGACCGCCAGGGAAACCAGGAACCCAACCCCAGCGAGCTGAAAAGGAACTAACCCGGGTGAGCAGACATGCCCTGCCTGGGAGGAAACACCCCCCCCCCCAGGACCCCTAAAGGACCAATAAGGCCAAACACCAAGGAACCAGGGCCCAGGAAGAGGCCGACGAGGAAAACGAGCACCACGAATGAAAGCGTGAGACGCAAAAAACAGCTACCCCGTAACGCAACGGAGCAGTGCAACCAGCTGCAGCAGGGAAGAATGATGCATGCGTCCCCGAGGTATACATGAGGAGAACTATGCAGGACGTGAACTGCAGGAAAACAAAAACACACGTTCCAGAAAAGGAACAGAGAAAAGCCGGAGCCAGGACCAGAATCCCAGCTACCCGTCCCAAGAAAAGCAACCAGTAGGGCAGGAGCAGTGGACTTCCAGTCCACAATCCTCCACTGACAGTGCAACACAGAAGCCTGCTGTGAGATACAAAGAAAAAGTGAAGGAACTCAGTACCAAAACTGAACACCAGGGTAGTCCAAAAGCAGGGAACTGAACATGGACAGAGACCCACCCCAGAACCCAGCATCAGTATAGCCAAGAAGCACCGACCTAGATACACAGTCATGTGTAGCATAGGAGGAAAAATGGAAATAGGCAAGGAAAACCCCCAAATATGGACCAAGCAGCAGCCGGGAACCCAAAGTGCACGACCAACCACACAGTGTGTAGTGGAGGTCGCACATACACAGAGGGACACTATGGATATCAGGGTGCAGCCAGGCACTGAAAATAGGCAAGGAAGGGGGTATCCAGAGATTAGAGACCAAGCAAGGAAGGAGGACACAAAAGCACGGACCGAGGGAACAAAGGAGTATCCAAATACAGGGAAAAGACCCAGGTGCCGAAAAACTAAACAAAATGCACCGAAAGGCGGGGCAGTGCCCCACATGACAACGAAGAACAGGCTACACAGACAAAGGAAATTCACTGAAGACACACGCAAGGTGTCCAAGCAAAACACACAACACCTAACAACCCTGTTAGGAGCCATCGACGCAATCCTGCCAAGCAGGGAAGTGACAGAGTAAACAAAGATGGAGTAGTGAACACGGGTGGTACAAGCACAAGGGAATACAGGAGGAAGCCGAGTACTCAAATGAGCCGCAGACATTAAAAAACCAGCGTTGAATGCAATGAAACGCCATTTTCTGGGTGAGACCCGGAGGCTCCCCGGAGCTTACTAGGCTGATATGCTAATGTCAGACTTTGGCATCAGTCATGTATATGGAGTTCCATGAGCCTACCGGGGACCACAAGCCAGAACCTGGCCCCCTCAGAGAGGCATGGGGAGCAATGGCCTATAGAAACCCCCATGTGGTTGGAAGCATTCTATGTCTGCCATCGATCAGGTCAGGCACCCAGAAAGGTAAGCATCCCCCAAAAAATCCCTATTCTGGTGAAAATATTGCTACCAAAAGCCGAACAAGTGGATAGAACTTCCCTAAAAGAAAAGGAGTAAACGAGCATGAAGTTACATGTTGCCGTTCCACTGTCTGCGCAGCTCCCCCCTCCCCTGGGAGGGGGGAAGGAGGAGCCCCAGACCCCCTACGCCAGCTATCCACCCATCAGTTCTGAGGCTGGATGTCAAAATACGCAAAAAAACGCCAACCGGAGGGAGGGAGGGATGCTGGGGAGCCTCCGGGTCTCACCCAGAAAATGGTGTTTCATTACATTCCACGCTGGTTTTCTGGGGGGGGCCCCTTCAGCTCCCCAGAGCTAACTACCCGCAGAGGAAAAAACACAGGGACTTACTCGGGAGGCAGCCGCTGCTCACTCCTCAACTCGAAGTTGCGACAACTGGCTGTAGCCTCTGACCCAAAGTGACACAGGGCCAACTAGGCCCAGGAACGTTCACTAGGTAACGAGCAGCCAGGATCCTGTTTGACCGCCAAAAGTCCCGTGCCCGAATGTCAGCCCAGGACATGTTGCCAAAGACGGCAGCAAGAGCAGCAAACTTATGAACGTCATGGGCATGGGGATAGACCGCAGGCTGGCTAGCCTTAATAATTCTGCAGACGACCTGGGAGACCAGCACCCATGAACAGGGAAGAAGGGAAACTGGATCAATCCAAAGCACGTCCCTGGACACAGAAGCTGTGGTGCACAAATAAAGGCGAAGAGCTGCAACCGGACACAAAACATGATGCACCCCTGGCCTAACCAACCAAGCATCAACAACCCAGGGACCCCTCTGGAAAGCCGCAGTCCCATTCTTCACCAGAAAAGAAGGAGACGGCTGCAAACAAACAAAACCATCACGAAGACAGAAGGATCAGAAACCCTTGCGCCAGAGGAGAGAATGAAGCTCCCCAACCCAACCCCCAGAGGCCAACGCCAACAGAAAAAGAGCCTTGGAGAAACAATCCTGAACCGAAGGCGCCACAACAAACTGAGAAGAAAGATATGAGAGCACTCTGTCCAAAAACCAGGACGGCTCAGGCAGCGCATGAGCAGGCCAGAGGTGAAACAAAGTGCGAGACACCTTGGTAAACGGTGCAGAAGTAACATCAATACCGAAAGCAAGCTGAAGCGGCTCCACCAGCGCCGCACGATACGAGGTGACAGTGTTTGGCATAAGGTAATGGTCCTGGAACAATCAAGAGAGAAAGGACAACACCACCCTAACAGAAAGCGAAGTACAACGACGAAGACGTAAGAAGACACGGAAGTACCGCCAGGAAACTTCATACTGCCGCCGAGAAGAAGCCCGCAGGTGGGACACTAACAAGGAAGCCACCTGATCACCGTAGAGATGATGATAAACACGAGTCAAAAAACTATACGCGAAGACTCGAGGAGAAGATCGAACCAGCCATGTGACGTTTCGGCCCAATCTGCTGGAAGAGGAGAAGCCACGGGAAAACCTCTGGGTTTGGACACCAAGCAAGCAGACCCTAAAACCATGGCTGGGCCGACCACCACGGGGCCAAAAGGACAACGCTCCTCTGATGAGTCTCTAAGCAAGTCAGGACCTGGAGCATCAGCTGAACCAGGGGAAAGAGGTACAGGAACCACCATCTCGACTAGTCCTGCCAAAAGGCATCGACCCCGATGGCCTCACAGTTGGGATAGGGTGCTACATACAGAGGAAGGCGCAGCAACCACGCCGACACGAAGAGGTCCACCTTGGGGCGTCTGAACTTTTGGCAAAGCCAATGGAAGGAGTTAGTGTCGACCGTTCATTCCTTGGAGAGGGGAATGAAACAGGACAGGCTGTCGGCCAAGACGTTGGACACTCGCCGCACGTGAACTGCCAGGAGAGCCAAACCCCAAGAACTCAGCAGACGAGAGTCACCCGAAGTGACCAGCGCCAAAGAGCCAAGGACCGCATCGACCCCCCTTCCCCCCGGCTCAGACAATGAACCACTGGGGAGCAGTTCGAATGGAGCCGGATCGTCGACACGCGGGCGACCTGAATCCTCCGAAGAACAAACCACACCGCCACGAACTCCCATACCGTGGTGTGGGCTCTACGGAAGGACGAACCCCACCGACCCTGGCCGGCCTGGTGAGCACTAGTCACAAAGCCCCAGCCGAGAGACGAAGCATCCGTGAACACATCAGGCAAGGGCTCAGGTAGGCGCCCAAGCACTGAACCCCGAAAAACCCAAAGAGGAAGCCGGCGACGCAGCAGCCGACGCAAGGCCTCCGGGGTCCGAACCTAGCGATCACGAGAGAGGCGGAAGGGACGTCCCCAAAGGAACAAGAACAGCCAACGAAACCTAACCCGACCCGGCGGGTAGACCAACATTGCAAAGTTCAGGCTCCCACGCAGACCCTCGAGCAACCACCGGGTGACCCGGGAGCCCCCCAGATACAGGCACAAGCGGGACCGCAGCTGCAGGAGAGACTCTGGAGGGAGAGACAAGGAAGCGGTCCGAGAGTCCCACATAAGACCCAGCCATGTCCGAACCTGGGAGGGAACCAGATGGGACTTCATCCAGTTCACCAAGAACCCGAACCCGGTGAGCAGGGAAAGCATCAAATCCCTGGCTAGCAGACAACTGGACCAGATGGGAGCCCAAACCAGCCAGTCGTCAAGGTAGGCCAACACCCGAATACCTAAGAGACACAGACGGGTCACCACAACCCGCGTGAGGCGCGTGAAAATGCGAAGTGCCAGGTTCAACCCAAACGGTAGACAATGAAAGTGGAATGCATGACTCCCCACAACAAAACTGAGCCAGTCCCTGAACCCCGGATGAATTGGGTCATGCCAATAAGTGTCCCGGAGGTCCAGGGACACCATCCAAGTGCCCGGCTCCAATAGGAGCCAAACCTGGGACAGCGTGGTCATCCGAGAGGAGGTGCAATGAACCCAGGGGTTCAGACGGAACAAGTCCAGAATGAATTGCAGGTCCGCACATTCCCGTTTCAGTATTGGGAACAGACGGAAAACCCATCTGAGGGGACGTTGTCGTTTCGACCATGCCCAAACAAACCCACTCCAAGATGACTCGACAGAGCCCAGGGGAAAGAGGCCTGCCCCGCCAGCCCCGAACCCCCAAAGGGAGGAGGGGCCACCCAATGCCACTGCAGTCCGACAGAAACACCCAAAAATCGTGGGACCAAGCGCAAGCGAACAGCTCAAGCCTCCCCACCACCATCACCCCCCCGTCAATGGGGCGAACCGCGAAAGGGCCGGTGCCCCTTACGAGACCCAGAACCTCGCACAGAGCGACCACTGCACCGACCAGACGAAGGTGGGACCAAAGGCAGGGCTGAACCCGAACCCAGCACCAGTGGCCTACCACGATGAGAGGAACCCCGAGCCCTGGCATGACCCTTTCGGGACCCCGGAGAACCAACAACTCAGACATAGGGCGACAAGTAGCCGAAGCAGCCTGAAAATATTGAGCCACAGCAGAATCCTCAAAAAGCGGAGGACAAAAAGGCGAAGACATCCTAAGAGCCAGGGCCCAGGCCCTGGCTCTTAGGATGAATAACTTGAATAAAGATGAATAATTTGGATGAATAATTTGAATAACTTGAATAAAGATATTCCTTAAAATACATATATTTTGGTAAAAATTTTACACATCACCAAGCCATAATGAAGGATTGATGTATTGTACATATTTTCACTATCAAGCTAAGGTATTAAGCCCGTGGATCCACTTATCCACTGAAGCCTTAAGGGCCAAGATGGTGCTACAGTTTAAAATATGGTTTGAACATTTCATGAAGGATCATGCAGGTTATCCTCCACAAGCCACCAGCTCCCTGTCCCTACGGTGGTCACTATTATACAGTCCTGGCCACGTGGTCGTGGTATAAATATATACAGGTATTTACAGCACCTGAATTTACCCGAGGGGTTACCATCTCTAGATGTTGTGGCAGGGGGAACAGGAAGCTGTGAGGAGTCACCATCTCAAGTGGCCTCGACAAGGACAGAAAATCCTGAGGGCCACCATCCTGTCACTTGTGCTCAGATATAACTGGGACCTTCTTAATTGTTAAACAAATCAACATCCCTTTTCAAAACCAGTATTTACCCAGATTTTTCCAAAATCAAAATTTATCCAATTGATATCCATTGTTTGAGGTGATGTAACTAACAACTTACTAATATCCCCGTTACACCCATTCAGTCACTTGTACACTTCAATCATGTCACCTTTAACTCTTCTCCTTTCCAGAGGATGCAATTTTAGCTTTCTCAGTCTCCCTTTACATAGATTTCCAACTCTTAAGACCAACTTTTTCACCCTTCGCTGGATGTGCTAAAGTGAATTGACATCCATTCTATAGCACGACAACCAAAGGCAAACTGTATAATCCACTAAACTAGAAGGCCATTCCCATATTTATCTGTTGACCATTATCTCAAGTAATTGACAGGAAGCCCATGACTATGGCTTATGACGGATATTATGGAAGTATTAACTGCATGCTTATTTACATATAAAGATCAAAAAGGTTGAGGGACTTTAACAGCATAAGTTCTTAAAACTGAGGAGCTAAAATTAATTATTTCAATATGAACAAAAACCACTACTGTATACAGTATCAATTTACATACATGGCTTACTCACCTCTAAAGCTGCCTTCTCATGTTTGACTTCTTCAGGAATTTCATGAGCATGGAACTTTGATAAATGCCGTTCATAAGCCCACCAGGTAGAAAGGAGCTTACCACAGTGAGGGCAGTCCATGTCTCTGTGGGCTGCGGACTTGTGTGTGTGAAGAGTCTGAGGCGAGGGTGCATAAAATGCACAGTATGGACAAGGAAAGCCGGTTCTTCTTGCACTGCTTCGTTTTGATGTCTGGAAACAAAAATAATGTTAGGAAATACAGTAATAATTAATTACTGTTATCTGGGTAAGGAAGCCTGTACTTTTGTTTATGGAAGTCCCACCCACCCCCCCTAGGTCAACTGCTCACCTTTTCCCAGGATGCAACCAACAGTAGTTAGCTAACTTCTAGCAACCTAGTTATTGTAAGGTTAACAGAGGCACTAGGTAAAAGGAAATATGCACAACCATTTCTGTTCCACCTGGGGATCGAATCTGGGATCCTTCGTTGTGAGTTGAGTACAAAAAACACTGTACTACAAGAGCAATAACTTTATACTGTACCGCAGCACAAGGAGTTGTGGATTGCAGGCAGTAGATGAGATCATTAGGCAATGAATATTCAGTTGTTGTGTTGAGTGGCAATTGAAGGAATTTAGACACCTTAGAGCTTACACTTTTTAGGCCAGTGATTCCCAACTGGAGGGTCATGAAATGTTTGCTGGTGTGTTGCAGAACCTAAATTCTGAGTACTAGTACTAAATATCTGAATCACCAAGAATTAGCAAGTGGTGAGCATCTTCATTAAGCAAATTTTTTCAATTATGAAAATGTAGCAGGGAGTCACAGAATTTTTAACCCATAGACTGCACATATTACCGCGCATATTGGGAGCCTGGTAGCTAAACTAAAACAAAGGCTACAGTTAAGGATTGGTACCCAGTAAATCCTCCATGGCCAGGATCTCTTCAGTGTGTACAAGTCTTCTGGGCCAGGATTCACCATGCATTTACACAACCCTTAAAAAGCTTTGTTTCCATTTATTAAACAGTTTATGAGCTCTAAAACACTATGAGGTTGTGTATATAATAATAATAATTTGGGTTTTAAGTTGCAAGCTCATAAACCATTAAATTAGAGTAAACAAAGATACTATAATTTATGGAATGAATATGTATAGGTTTCTTAAGTAGTTGTGTAAATGCCTGTTCAATACTGGCCATGGTGTGTACACGTCTGTTGCATACGAGTCTTTGTTGTGTACAGGTCTTCTGATGTGTACAGGTCTTCTGATGTGTACAGGTCTTCTGATGTGTACAGGTCTTCTGATGTGTACAGGTCTTCTGATGTGTACAGGTCTTCTGATGTGTACAGGTCTTCTCATATGTACAGGTCTTCTCATGTGTACAGGTCTAATGGTGAGTACAGGCTTCTGGTGTGTAATTACCTAAATGTAATTACCTAAATGTAATTACCTAAGTGTAATTACCTAAGTGTAGTTACAGGATGAGAGCTACGCTCGTGGTGTCCCGTCTTCCCAACACTCTTTGTCATATAACGCTTTGAAACTACTGACGGTCTTGGCCTCCAGTACATGTCTAATGGTGTGTACAGGTCTTCTAATGTATACAGGTCTTCTAATGTGTACAGGTCTTCTAATGTATACAGGTCTTCTAATGTGTACAGGTATTCTGATGTGTACAGGTATTCTGGTGTGTACAGGTCTTCTGATGTGTACAGGTCATATGGTGTGTACATGTCTTCTGGTGTGTACAGGTCTTCCTGTGTGTACTGTACAGGTTTTCTATTTTGTACAGGTTACCAGTGTAGTAGTAGTTACTTTATTTGGGCATGAACCTACTCTTCGACTTAAGGAGTGAACCCTTTTTTGGACTCTTGTACCTTCCGGCCTACTCGTTGCAGTGGCCTTGTGGCGCTAGTTTCTTTGCTTTGTGGTAGTTTCATGTGTAGCCTTGCGGCTATTTTCCTCATGCTGTGCCTTGTGGCAATTGTGGGAAATTCAAGTATACCTCGGATATATGCAGCATTTGACCATTCCCCAGGACGCCACCCACAACAGTCGACTAACACTCAGGTTCCTAATCACTGCTAGGTGAACAGAGGCAATGTGTAAGGAGACTTGCCCATACTTCTCACCCTGCCTGGAATACACAGGTCTTCTGGTGTGTACAGATCTTCCAGTGTGTATAGGTCTTCAGCGTAATAACTTAAGTGTAGTTACAGGATGAGAGCTACGCTCATGGTGTCCTGTCTTCCCAGTACTCTTTTCATACAACGCTTTGAAACTAGCAATGGTTTTGGTCTCCACCACCTTGTACTTGTACCAAATATCTACCACTCTGTTTGCAAAAGTAAGCTTCCAAATATTTTTGGCACCTTTGCTTCCTTAGCTTTAATTTAAGACCTCTTTTTTCTTCAGAGTGCAGATTTCAAGAAAGCCTTTGTCAACTTCCATCACTATTTTGTATGTAGTGACCAAATTGCCTCTTTTTCTGCTGTCTTCAACCTTTGGCATATTCAATGCCTCTGGCCTCTCCTTGTAGCTCGCTTTTCAGTTCAGGAAGGCATTTTGTAACGTGCCTTTACACATCTTCCACTTTTTTAAAAGTGCTTGAGATATGGGCACCATACAATCGCTGCATATTCTAATTTTTATTTTTATTTTTTATTGTCTTTTTTGATTGTTAATTTTTTCATTGTCTAATTTTAATTTAGAATTTTAGTCTTACAAAATACTTGTGAACAGTTTCTTCAATATTTCACCATCAACGTATTTAAAAGCGATTCTGAAATTCGGAGAGTGTAGCAGATGCTCCTTGAACAATGTCCTCTAGTGACAGTCTACTATCCAGAAGCACCCCTAGATCTCTTTGTCAGAGTTCTTTAATGCCTTTCCAAATAGTTTGTAAGTTGTATGTAGAGTATTTTCTCTTATTTTGCATTCCATACCATACCATGGCATTTATTTAGAATAAATTCAATTTGCCAAGTGTTGCTCCAAATAGTGTACATATTTTGTCCAGATCATCTTGAAGGGCATGACAATTGTAAAAGTCTATCTTCCCTAGTAGCTTAGCATCATCAGCAAACATGTTCATATAGTTCTGTATTCCCTCTGGTAGATCATTTATGTAGATGATAAACATTACTGGCACAATAAATGAACCCTCTGGTACTCAGCTAGTAACACTCACATTTTTCATCCATGTCAGTAATCTCCCTGTCACCCCTCTAGCATGTTCCAGTTTCCTCTTGTGTGAGACTCTGTCAAAAAAATTTTTTTTTTAAGTCCAGACAGATACAGTGAATCTATCTTCTTCCTGTACAATCTCCGTGGGCCTTTGTAAAAAATAAGTAGATTTGTTACACAGGATCTTCCTGTTCAAAAACAATATTGTTTGTCTGTTATTATGTCATTACTCTCCAGGAGTTCTCCCCTTTTGGTTTTAACTATTCTTTCTAGTGTATAAACTCCAACCACTTGTTAATGATATGTGTCTATAAATTAGAGTCTTCTCTGCTACCATTTTTGTAGATTGGAACTACAGTATATGTTTATCTTTTTCCATATATCAGCTAAGTTTCCTGTGCACAAAGATGTTTGGAATGTCAATTGTAGTGGAATACTCAGCTCAGTTGCACATTCTCTCAGCACCCAAGGTGAAGCTCCATCTGGCCTATCTGCTTTATATCTTCCTAGCCCCTTGAGTAACTTTTCCACTTTGTCTCGAGACACCTCTGTCATATATTGAAACTAATGTACTGAAGGTTTTAGCCTCCGCCACTTTCTTACTTAACTTGTTCCAACCGTCTACTACTCTTTTTGCAAAAGAAAACTTTCAACTATGGTGTTCTCTGGAATTGGCATTGTGTCTGGTTCTCTGAAAAACCTCATTTTGCACAAACACACTTGACACTTTACACACAGAAATCACAATAGCGTGATGCATCATATGAATACTGTAAATCCACAAGGGCCGTGATGAGGATTCGAACCTACGTCCGAGAGGATCCCAGACGTGCCTTAATTGACTGTGCCACGACACGGATAAGAATTGCAACCGGGAATTCCACTGAATTCACACAGATCCTGCAACCTCTCCGAGACACAAACCAGGGTTTTACGCTATACACCCGTGCACCCGGTTCTGTCAATAAGCTGTTCTACCTGTCAATAAGTTATAAGGGCGAAGATGTAGAACAGCTTATTGACAGAGCCCGGGTGCATGGGGGAAATTGCGTAAAACCCTGGTTTGTGTCTCGGAGAGGCTGCAGGATCCGTGTGACTTTAGTGGAATACCTGGTTGCAATTTTTATCAGTGTTGTAGCACAGTCGATTAAGACGCGTCTGGGATCCTCTCGGACGCAGGTTCGAACCCTCATCACGGCCATTGTGGATTTGTTCACACTTGGAACTTCATTTAGTGTTTCACACATTTATTTTTAATTTTCTGTGAATCTGTTCCCTCTTCTCAATCTCTGGATTTTATCCTTAACATGCAGTTTGCTTTTAATAAATTTATAGAAAAGGCCTGGATCTGTTTTACATTTGTCTGCAATCACTTTCTCAGAGTCCCTTTCTTCACGCCTGTGTACAGTGTTTGTTTCTTGTTTGATTGTAGTGCTGGGATGTTTAAAGGTTAGGCCTCTTCCAATATTGTGCCCATTTTCTTGTCTTTTCCTCTCTGGCCTTCTCACAATTTCTGTTGAATTAATCTTGTTTTCTGGTCCTGCATCTCTGTTTTGATATGAATTTTTTTGCACCTTAATCATATATTTCACCGAATTTGGCATACATCTCACTTACTTTCTTGCCTAGCAAGAAGTCTTTCCAATTACAGTAAATTCATTAAAGAATTTGCTAAATTCCCCATACTGTCCTCTCTTGAAATCAAGTTTCTCAACTAATTAAATTTCCCCATTCTCTTCTAGATGTTATTGCCTTGCATATTTAATTTCCAACAGGATATGGTCACTTTCCTAGGGAAGGAAGGTACCAAATGTCAAATATCTCTTCGTCTTTCCTGGTGAATATTAAATCCAGTATTGACGGAACATCCCCTTCCCTCATTCTAGTTGCATGCTTAACATGCTGATACATGTCTCCAGGATGTGGTTTACAAATCTGTCTGTCCAAATGTCCTACGTTCTTGCTTCGTGGGTCTCCCAGTACTGTACAGTATATTGTTTTCAAGTTGAAGTCCCCCAGTACCAACAATCATGATTTATCTTTATCTGCTCTTACTATAATCTCTCTCTCATGACCATTATGAGGCCCCCCTCATTGAGCAGATCTTCAATGTAAATAGGCCTTTATTGTTTTTAGCCATCTGTAAACAGGAATTGATAGAAGAGCTAATTTAATTTCTGCTGTCATTAACTACAGGCACCCAACTCATGGTGCCACCAATACCTATGGTACCCTGGCTTTGATCATGAGTCTCTGTCACCATATACTGTATACGTAATGAAACACGGTGATCAATGCAGTTGGTTTACAGATGAACAGTCCTATGTTTGCTTCCTGCAACAGAACAAGAGGCATTTGGCCAAGTTTCTTTTCACCTGAAGCCTCTGTCCACCTAGGAGTAAATAGGTATATACCTGGGTGTTAGGCAACTGCTGTGGGTTGCATTCTGGAAGAGGTATATCATTGGCCTAGCAAAAGCTTTTTGGAAATGTGACCATGGTGTTATTGTACACAACATGTGACCATGGTGTTATTGTACACAACATGTGACCATGGTGTTATTGTACACAACATGTGACCATGGTGTTATTGCACACAACATGTGACCATGGTGTTATTGCACACAACATGTGACCATGGTGTTATTGCACACAACATGTGACCATGGTGTTATTGCACACAACATGTGCACAAAAGGAATTACTGGTAAAGTAGAAAGATGGATCAATAACCTCCTAACAAACAGAACCCAGAGTGAAATAGTCAACAAACTAAAATCTTAATAATTCCCGGTGAGAGCTCAGTCCCCCAGGGTACTGAGCTCTCACCGGGTACTTTTCTTGCTCCGGTACTTTTCCTCATCCTTATATCAGATACAGACAAGGATACAAACTACAGTATAGTACTTGTATCATTCTTTGCAGATAACACTAGAATCTTCATGAGCGTAGACAATATAGAAGATACAGCAAACCTCTAATCTGATGTTAATGAAATCTTTCAATGGGCTATAGAAAATAAAATTATTTTTAATGAGAATAAGTTCCAATTACTGTGCTATGGAAAAGAATGGAAAATATCAAAGTAGAAACCCCAGTCAAACCACATTACTAAAAGAAAAAGTAATGTAAAAAGATTTAGGAATAATCATATTAGAACTCCATATTATTACAGAATAAAACAAAGTTGTTGTCACAACTGCAAGAAAAATGACAGGTTGGATAACAAAAACCTTCCAAACAAGAAATGCGATGCCAATGAAGATACTTTTAAGACATTAGTGCACTTTTGAGTGGAATATTGTTTAACACTAACATCCCCATTCAAAGCTGGAGAACTGCAAAGACTTTTTACTGCTAGAATCCACTTAATTAAACATCAAAATTATTGGGACCGCCTAAAAGTTTTAAATCTGTATTCCCTAGAATGCAAGCAGGAGAGATACATAATAATTTACACTAGGAAAATATTAGAAGGATTGGTTCTAAATCTGCACATGGAAATAACACCACATGAGACCAGAAGGCATGGTAGGATGTGCAAAATAGCCCCCAATGAAAAACAGAGGGGCAATTGGCACGCTGAGAGAGAACTCGATCAACATCAAAGGCCCAAGGTTTTTCAACATGCTTCTTCTACACATACGGGACATAATTGGCCGACCTCTGGCAGTGTTCAAAAGAGAACTTGGAAAGCACCTACAAAGGATACCTGATCAACCAGGCTGTGAACAGCTGCATTGAACAGCCTGGTTGATCAAACCAGCAACCAGGAGGCCTGGGCAGAAACCGGGCCACAGGGACGTTGCTCCTTGGAATTATCAACAGGTAGGTAGGACCTAGGGAAAATTAATGATCTAAGTCGAGTTAACATATCCAGTTACATTATCCTTGGTAATCTGATTCATAGGCCAAACACACTATATTTACCTAGATAATTTTCCCTGTCATATCCATGTGAATTCTTATTTAATTATTTCTTGCAAGAGGCTGTATTACCTATACTCCCTCATGCTCTTGACTTGCCCCCCTCGCCCGGAGAGCAACAAAGGCAGCCCTATGCAGACAAAATTAATGTTTCTCATGCAAAACTACCCAAGGAATCTCATAGCTCCTAGAGCACTGGGAGGATCCCATAGCATCAGTGCTCATGTGTAGTCATCTCGGTGAAGCTATGCTGATTAGTTTCGAGATATCATCGTTTAACATTTACCCTAGCATAATTCTAGCAAAATTCAAGTTATCTTTATCAGGATTCCATAATTACAACTTAAGAGGCCAAGTTGATAAGGTGATGGCAGGGAGGTTTTGATCAAACAAGACGACCTTCCACCGAGGTAGACAAACCTTTGTTTGAGGTGTTAATCCTTGTGGCCTTTTCCCCAAATACTCCTCTTTGAATAACAAGTCAAGTATTTTGGATAACAAATCAAGTATTTTGGATAACAAGCCAAGAATTTTCAAACTTGCCAAGTTTATTATATGGCATATATTATACAACTTTTTACATGTGTCCATGATTATAATCAATGGCAATTTACAAAAATAAATACAATGACTGATAATGTAATCACAAACTGTGAATTTATATTTATTCATTTACATAGTAAATATTTCACATTTGGCAAGTTGTATTCTTAACAAAATATTAAATCCACAAAATGTACATTTCCTGCATTATTTAACTAATGCCTGAACTTATGTGTTAAATCACTAATGTGTGTAGTGAAAGAAGGTTTACAGTATTGGGAGCATTTAAGAATGCACAAAAGCATTTGAAAAAAAAATTCCATTTTACAAATGAAAAACGTGCACAAGAATTGAATATGAGTCAAAAGAAAATGCGCAGAATAGTGCATGGTGTTACGTTACAATGACAACATTGTAGTGTGTGTGTGTGTGTGTGTGTTCAGTGGAAGAGGCTTGTGCCCAGTGCAGCTTGACCATGTCCACAGGTAAGTGACGAACAAATAACTTGACACATGCAACAGAGAATAAAATCAATTATTGGTAACATTATTGTGCACAGAGGAAAGCCACATTATTTCAACTGTGCGGTATAAAGAGCCACATTATTCAAGCAGTGTGGGATAAAGAGTGGCATTACTTAAGCTGTGCGGTATAAAGAGCCACATTATTCAAGCAGTGTGGGATAAAGAGCCACATTATTTCAGTTGTGCGGTATAAAGAGCCACATTACTGTACTGTATTTCAGCTATGCGGGTTAAATGTGTACATTATTTCAGCATTGTGGGTTAAAGAACCACATTACAACACTTAACACATCCCATGTAACATGACACAAGAAAGAATACGAAGAACTGATCATTTTCTTACAGTATAAAGCCTGGCATTCAAATATATTTTTTTAATATTTTGCAACTTATTGGTAAGCCAAATTTCTAAATGCAGCACTACAAAATTATCTATTTGCTTAATCATAAAGTATATGATAAACATAAAACATTCATTAAAAAGGTGAACGAAAATATGGTGTACCTAAATGAGGTTGTATTGCTATGTACAGTGGCATCACCTCTTGTACAATATACTCCTATAGGATCATGTACAATGTACAGTGACATGGCCTTGTATACTGTACTGTACAGTGACATGACCTTGTACAATGTACACTGACATGACCCTATAGAATGCACAATGCCATGACCTTATATTATGTACACAGATATGACCCTATACTATGCACAGTCATGATGCTCTACAATGTACACTGACATGACCTTGAATAATGTTCAGTGGCATGACCATGTAACAATATTCACTGGCATGACCTCATGCAATGTACATTTGCATGACCTTATAAAAGGCACACTGATATGACCCTCTAGAATGTACACTGGCATGACCTAGTACAATGTATACTGTCATGACCTTGGATAATGTCATGACAATACAACCTACACTATCATGACCCTGTACAATGCATACTAATGTGACCTTTGTATAATGAACACTGGCAAGACTCTACATTGCGCACCAGTTTGATGAATGATATAGAGGAAATTGAATTTATGAGTTTCAATATGCATAACAGTGTGTACATAAAATAACCAAGTAGCTAAAGTGATGATGTCAAGATACCATTGGAATAAGCATGACAAATGACACAATATGTGTTGCACTCCATTTTTTAAGCAATTGATGCCAACGTACAAATTGCCAAGGTTTAGGGAAATAAAAAATGCTTGGAAATTGATGCTTCTTGGAAATAATACATATAGGCTGCAGTAGGTTAGGCAAGTACCCGAGATTCTGGCACTTTTGGTTCGGCTAAACCACTGCATTTTTTATGACGTGGGAAACTGAGAGAATGGGTTCAACTTGGAGGCCTAGTCAGAAATCGAACCACAGGGACATTTATCCTTGGAACCATCTAATGACATCAGTTCTCTCACGAAGACAACTTAGGGCAGTTAGCATATTGCCTAAAGACAGAAGTCATTCAGTAGTACCATACCACATCAATATGGTAGGCAATGCAAGGCCCAACTTTACTGACAAGTAGCAATAACGTTGAAATAAAATCAATGGCGAATGTATTATCTTTCAAAGGCCAAAAATGCAATATCGTACAGAATAATAAAAAGATGCAGACATTGAACATGGGACATGTGTATGCTGGCAAAACTATTATATTATACAGCTTTAGAGGAATAGAACAATAACCAAAGCAATATGTTTCTTCATACGATAACACCTCAATCTATATTTAAAGCTAAGAAGCAAACACAAAAACATATTATCTAGCTTCTCAACCATAACAAATAATCAGCAGAGCCGTTTTGTTCCCCGCATGCATGGGTCGGGAGGCGTCGTGCGGCATACACAAGAGAATGCATTATAGGGAGTAAAAAACGAGGTAAAAGATACTAATGAGCAGCACCCAATCTTTCATATCCCATCTGATGTATCAGGAACATACAGTACCACTACACTGTACCATCATGGTAAACTGGTGCCACTACACTGTACCATCATGGTAAACTGGTACCACCACACAGTACTAACAAGGTAAACTGGTGCCACCACACAGTATCAACAAGGTAAACTGGTACCACCACACAGTACCAACAAGGTAAATTGGTGCCACCACACTGTACCTTCACAGTAAACTGGTACCACCACACAGTACCAACAAGGTAAACTGGTGCCACCACACTGTACCAACACGGTACCATCATGGGGGGTGGGGGGTCTCTGGAGGGAGGAAAGAAGAGGGTGTCTGGGGGGAAGAAAGAGGGTGTCTGGGGGGGGAAGAAAGAGGGTGTCTGGGGGAAAGAAAGAGGGTGTCTGGGGGGGAAGAAAGAGGGTGTCTGGGGGAAAGAAAGAGGGTGTCTGGGGGGAAGAAAGAGGGTGTCTGGGGGAAGAAAGAAGGTGTCTGGGGGAAGAAAGAGGGTGTCTGGGGGGAAGAAAGAGGGTGTCTGGTGGGAAGAAAGAGGGTGTTTGAGGGAAGAAAGAGGGTATCTGGGGAAGAAAGAAGGTGTCTGGGGGAAAGAAAGAGGGTGTCTGGGGGAAGAAAGAAGGTGTCTGGGGGAAAGAAAGAGGGTGTCTGGGGGAAGAAAGAAGGTGTCTGGGGGAAGAAAGAAGGTGTCTGGGGGAAGAAAGAGGGTGTCTGGGGGAAGAAAGAGGGTGTCTGGGGGGAAGAAAGAGGGTGTCTGGGGGAAGAAAGAGGGTGTTTGAGGGAATGAAAGGGAGGGTGTATGGTGGGACAAAGGTACTCACCTAATTGTGCTTGCAGGAGTTGAGCTCTGGCTCTTTGGTCCCACCTCTCAACCGTCAATCAACTGGTGTACAGGTTCCTGAGCCTACTGGGCTCTATTATATCTACACTTGAAACTGTGTATGGAGTCAGCCTCCACCACATCACTGCCTAATGCATTCCATTCCATTCTCATCTTTTATTTTTTTCATGCTATGTAACTTATCATTTTTATAAATTTTGCAAGTATTTACCTACTTATAAGTTTCTTAGATTAAGGACCTGCCCGAAATGCTGCGCGTACTAGTGGCTTTACAAGAATGTAATTACTATGCTATGTATCCTCACACTCCCAATGTACCTTCTTGTATATAAATAAATAAATAAATAAATAAATAAATAAATAAATAAATAAATAAATAAATAAATAAATAAATAAACAAATAAATAAATAAATAAATTTGTCAACCACTCTGACTCTAAAAAAGTTCTTTCTAGTATCTCTGTGGCTCATTTGGGCACTCAGTTTCCACCTGTGTCCCCTAGTGAGGGAAGTGAGGTGTGTGTCCACACCTTCCCCCAGGTGTGTGTCTGGGGGTTTGAAGGAATGGGGGTATATGGGGGAGATGGAAGGTATCTTGGGGGATGTAGAGGGGGGGGGGGGTCTTAGTGTGAGGTAAGCTCCAGAGGAAGTCTTGAGAGGGGAGGGGGAAGGTAGTGGGGTTTTCTGGGGGAAAATGTAGGGGGGTGTCCAGGTGTGGGAGGGTAGGTGGTGTCTTGAGGGGTATGTAGGGGGTACAGTAGGGAAGGTTACAGGGTATCTTGGAGGAAGGTAAGGTGGGGGATGTCAGTGGGGGTGGGTGGAGGGGGGGGGGGGGGAAGGGGCAATAGTCTAGGAGGAGGAAGAAAAACAGTAGTAATATAGACGAAAGTGGTCCGAGATATTTAAAAACAAATACAGTAATGCTCTCCATTCATCTTATCTTACACCATGTACATGTGCTTCAACATGGAGACACTAGCACCGCCGCACTTCACCAATTTATGCCCGGCATCGTCCCACGGCTTTACAAGACCAGAATGTACATTAATGTTTAGTGGTTCTTGTACACTATCAGCTCCTCTTCACAAACAGCTGCCACCTAGTCTTCTCGTCCTCCATTACGGTGTTCACAGTCTTAGTCACGCTTCCTTCACACACACACACACACACACACACACACACACACACACACACACACACACACACACATGTGTGATTTTGCAATCCATGCTAGATTTGATATTTACCAGGAAGGAGGAAGAGATATTTGACATTCAGTACCTTCCTCCCTTGGGTAAAAGTGACCATGTCTTTTTGGGAATAAAGTATGCAATGCGTTATAAGCTGGAAGAAAATAAGGAGGTTGAAGCAGTTGAAAAACCAGACTTCAGGAGAGGACATTATGGTGACCTTAGAAATTTTTTTAGTGAGTATAATTGGACAGACTTGATGCTAGGCAAGGAAGTGAATGAGATGTATGGCAAGTTTTGTGAAATATATGATAAAGGCACAAAAAAATTTATACCAAAACAGAGATGCAGGACCAGAAAACAGGATTGGTTCGACAGAAATTGTGAGAGGGCAAGAGACCAAAAGACACAAAAATGGAATCAGTATAGGAAGAGGCCAAACCCCCAAACATACCAGCGATACAAAGATGCGAGAAACAATTATACAGCAGTAAGGAGAGAGGCAGAAAGAAATTTTGAAAAAGGGATAGCAGATAAATGTAAAACAGAACCGGGCCTATTCTACAAATTCATAAACAACAAATTGCAGGTAAAGGATAATATCCAGAGGTTGGAAATGGGAAACAGATTCACGGAAAATGAAAAGGAAATGTGTGAAACATTAAATGAAAAGTTCCAAAGTGTGTTTGTACAAAATGAAATCTTCAGAGAACCAGACACAATAAGAATTCCAGAGAACAACATAGAGCGGATAGAGGTGTCTAGAGATGAAGTGGAAAATATGCTAAAGGAGCTCGGGAGGAACAAAGCAGCTGGCCCAGATGGCGTTTCACCATGGGTTCTGAGAGAATGTGCATCTGAGCTCAGCATTCCACTTCACCTGATCTTTCAGGCATCCCTGTGTACAGGAATCGTAGCAGACGTGTGGAAACAGGCTAACATAGTTCCAATCTACAAAAGTGGCAGCAGGGAAGACCCCCTCAATTATAGACCTGTATCATTGACAAGTGTAATAGTGAAAGTATTGGAAAAGCTAATCAAAACTAAATGGGTAGAACACCTGGAGAGAAATGATATAATATCAGACAGACAGTATGGTTTTCGATCAGGAAGATCCTGTGTATCGAATTTACTCAGTTTCTATGATCGGGCCACAGAGATATTACAGGAAAGAGATGGCTGGGTTGACTGCATCTATCTGGACCTAAAAAAGGCTTTCGACAGAGTTCCACATAAGAGGTTGTTCTGGAAACTGGAAAATATTGGAGGGGTGACAGGTAAGCTTCTATCATGGATGAAAAATTTTCTGACTGATAGAAAAATGAGGGCAGTAATCAGAGGCAATGTATCGGAATGGAGAAATGTCACAAGTGGAGTACCACAGGGTTCAGTTCTTGCACCAGTGATGTTTATTGTGTACATAAATGATCTACCAGTTGGTATACAGAATTATATGAACATGTTTGCTGATGATGCTAAGATAATAGGAAGGATAAGAAATTTAGATGATTGTCATGCCCTTCAAGAAGACCTGGACAAAATAAGTATATGGAGCACCACTTGGCAAATGGAATTTAATGTTAATAAATGTCATGTTATGGAATGTGGAATAGGAGAACATAGACCCCACACAACCTATATATTATGTGAGAAATCTTTAAAGAATTCTGATAAAGAAAGAGATCTAGGAGTGGTTCTAGATAGAAAACTATCACCTGAGGACCACATTAAGAATATTGTGCAAGGAGCCTATGCAATGCTTTCTAACTTCAGAATTGCATTTAAATACATGGATGGCGATATACTAAAGAAGTTGTTCATGACTTTTGTTAGGCCAAAGCTAGAATATGCAGCTGTTGTGTGGTGCCCATATCTTAAGAAGCACATCAACAAACTGGAAAAGGTGCAAAGACATGCTACTAAGTGGCTCCCAGAACTGAAGGGCAAGAGCTACGAGGAGAGGTTAGAAGCATTAAATATGCCAAAACTAGAAGACAGAAGAAAAAGAGGTGATATGATCACTACGTACAAAATAGTAACAGGAATTGATAAAATCGACAGGGAAGACTTCCTGAGACCTGGAACTTCAAGAACAAGAGGCCATAGATTTAAACTAGCTAAACACAGATGCCGAAGAAATATAAGAAAATTCACCTTCGCAAATAGAGTGGTAGACGGTTGGAATAAGTTAAGTGAGAAGGTGGTGGAGGCCAAGACCGTCAGTAGTTTCAAAGCGTTATATGACAAAGAGTGCTGGGAAGACGGGACACCACGAGCGTAGCTCTCATCCTGTAACTACACTTAGGTAATTACACTTAGGTAATTACATATACAGTATATATATTCCGCATCCATTCCCATATGGCGCTCACATTCTATCCCCTCTTCCTCACCATGCACATACTCTACACAATCACCATGTGTATCACATGCAGTACATAAATATCTGGCATTATTTCCCTTGACTTGTTACAAATAAAATTAACTTATTCACAGTTCTTCCTAAACTGGTCATGAGAGAAATGACATACTGCTACTAACACAACTATGTACAGTTTACATATACTGTATATACTGTACATATATACACACACCGGTACACACCCAAATGCAAAATAATACTTTTCCTACAATCTATTTAATGTACAAAATTTACAAAAATTTGTCCAATGTACAAAAATCACTATGTTGCAATAAAGATTTTCTTTATACAGCTAAAAATATTTGCCGCACCAACTTAATACAGTAATGGGTACAGCAATCCAATTAGATTACTATCCTAAATATTGGGTATAACCCAATTATCAAATCTATCAACCTAAATAAAGGGTACAACCACCCAATTATTAAGTGTTCCAACCTAAATACAGTAATGGGTTCAACCCAAAAACTTGGGGCAGCAACTTAAATACAACACAAGAAAGTATTAGATGTACCAACCTAAATATTATTATTAACTTTAAGAGAAGTAATCTCCATGTGGCCCTTTATTTTCCTTTTCATAATCTACACAAAATATGCATTAAAACACAGGGACTGTATGACTGGATTGTTTGTTATACCCTTACACCCATGACATCAAAGCTATAAGACTAGACGAGGCACCAACTGTATACGCATCAAAACTAAGGGATCTGGATCACCATTATCAACCCTAAATCAGTAACAACTAGGGGACCTGGGTTGTTGTTGCTCATCTTAAATCAGCAACAACTAAGTAAGGGACATTGGTCCTTCTTGCCTTCTAATTCAACGACAGCAGCTAAGAGACCCGAGTCATTGTCACCCCCCTTAAGTCAACAACTAAGAGAATTGGTAACAGTCTACTCTGAGGGACTGACTGTGTATACATCAAAAGTTTCTCCATCCATCTGCACTTGAAATTTTCCACCCTCAAGAGTTGCCATAGATAACTGCTGAAGCTGTGCAGCTGTCACTTGTTCACTCAGTTGCATGTGCTCCTGTAAGGAAGCAAGCTGAACTGCATCAAATTCATGGACTTCAGACTCCTCATCCTCTGCGTAATAGTCTTCTGCTTCATCATCAATCTCTTCCTTCAAGAGCTGTGGCTGAATTGTAACTGTGGGTTCTTGTTCATCATTTGATATCTCTAGCTGCTGATTTTTGGCATCATCTTCAGTAGCCTCAGATAGGACAATAATGCACTGACCTCCCTGGCCTCCAATACCAAAGTTACCATCATCCAAGCCCACCATCTCAATGCCCTCTACTCTTTCAAGGTCTCCAACCACATAATTTGTGGCTACCCTGTCTCCTTCATTTTCAATCACGAATTCTCTCTTAAGTACAATATCTGAGCTGAACAAATTGTGTTCTCCACCAATCAGTGCATTCACTTCCACTTCAGGGTGCTTAAACTTCCGATGTCGGTCGTACGACACCTTGTGCAAAAATATAGCCCCTGGACACTGTTGGCACTTAAATGGTCCACCACGGAATGTTTTTGGCTCGTGCTGTTTGGCATGATTCTTCAGGTGGTGGATTTTTCTAAATTTAACACCACAGACGTGACATTCAAATGGTTTTTCACCGGTGTGGATTCGTATGTGTTCCTTAAAGGCAGCACATCTTGTGAAGGCTTTAGCACAATGTTTACACTTCCAAGACTTGGCCATACGATGAGTTTGATTGTCATGCATTAAGAGAGCAAAGTTTGTATGGAACTTTTTGCCACATTTATCACAATAATATTTTTTTTTCTCATGTCTCAACTGATGAGTTTTTAAATTACTTGGATGGCTGAAGACTTTATTACACTGATTACATTGATAACTTTTACCATCGTGAAGTTTTAAATGGTAAGCAAGGGCAGATTTTGATGAAAATTGTTTTCCACATACACTACAATCCACCTCCTCTTTAGGCCTATTCAGTGCCTCTTCATTACCTGGCACTTGGATTTCAACATTATGAAATACCTTAAGGTGGTTTTCCCACGCTCCAATCCGAGCCAACACTTTTCCACAAAACTGACACTCAATTGTATCGTGTGACCGCTGATGCTCTTTCAATTGTTCGCCCGTCGGACACACCTTCATGCAGAACTTACATAAATGGATGATATGTGTTCTCTTGCGGTACTGCCTCTTAACACGTGCCTCTGAGCTATGCCCTTCAGGATCCAAATCCTTTAGAGTGTTACCTGTCTCTGTCTGTGGCATAGCTCGAGATTTTCTAGATAACTCTGCCAGACTAAGACGCATCTTCTCTGATAGCACTGGTACTCTCTTGCCTGGTTCCCTGGGACGGGTCACCTGTAACGTCTGAAAGACAATACAAGACTTTCAGTCTAGCGAAATCACATCCTTAAACATTTTTAACCCTTAAACTGCTAAGCTATTTAAAAGTCCAACATCCAGGTGCGCACGAGTAAAAAGTATTGAAAACCCATAAGGATCAATTGCAAGTGGCAATATGAGCACAGGAGGAAATTGCAGATAGTAACTGGAGCTGAATAAGGGTTAAACATCTTTAAGACTGCTTTTTTAATCCTCCTCTCACCAAAATAATTAAGGGTCTATTAGGATAAGAGAGACAACACCATGGAAAACCTGTTTATTAATCTTTCATGCCTGTGTTATATTGTACTTCAATATTAGCATACAGTGCCAATAAACCCAGCACTGAATGTAATAAATCTCCTCTTACTGATGGGTCCCTCTGTGGCACCCTGTGGTAGTGGCCTGCTTAGCTCAAGGCGCCATCAGAGGTAACCATTTTAGTAATATTTTATCAATTACCGGTACAAAACATATTTTAATAAATCAGTTAATCAAAATATATTAGTTGAACATCTAAACTATATAGTGAATAATTTTTTTTTTTGCAATATATATAAACAAACTTTAATGTTTTAACAACAACAAGTCTTAATGATTAATAAGACAACAGTCTTAATTATGATGATGATTTTCTTAAGAGAAAAATTGAAGCTACATTTTGGGATTGAACCCCACATTCCTGAATTCCTCGATCACATGCACTACCGACAAGACCACGATGGTGCGCGTACCTTGGGAGTTTAGGAATGCAGGTTCGATCCTATTGTACGGCTTCAAGATTTTCTCACAGATCGATGAAGTTCTTGTGAATTCATTGTGTACTTAAAAGTTCAATGGTTTTTTAAAAGTGAAAACAGTATTCAGTCATTAAAATTTTCTCTGTATTTCAGAAGGCTACCTTGATGCCCTGCATATACAGTACATATAAGAAATAATGAATATAGTGCACTGTATGTACCACATTTAGAAACATTGCAACTAATTCATTATAACTAGTTATAATTTAGGCTTATTAAATAATCATATGATGGCTATTGTATTTTGTTTATATCTGAGTGTGTATAATGTTTAAATACAGATGGCCTGGCCTGTCCACTCCAAAACTCAGAGGGCACATACAATTGACAGTATGGTCATACTGTACTGTATTGTACTTTTTCCAAATGTTTAAATTTAAGAAAGCATCATGTTTAACAAAAGCAGCACAGTGAAAGCCATATTAAATGATGGGTAACATTGACTGTAAACACTGTATGAAGCAAAAACAAGTTTCTGTTCATCCAAGTACAACATAACATGCATCCCACTCTTCGGTGTTAATACCAATTGAACCAGGCTCAAAATTGTCTGGTTCTGTGTATATCTGAACATCTTCGGCAATGGTTTCAGACTGAACCAAAATATGAGCTGAATTTTGACCACAAACATGGTTATTTAAGTCCTCCTGGGAAGGGAAAGAAACATTGCATCCTACACAAACATACTGCTTAATGAGTTTGACACGATCACCACAGTGGTGATCCTTTTGCTTATCTTCATTTTCAAACAAAGCACCGCATTCATTACATCGAAAGTACTTCTTTATTTTGTCCTTGGGGTTTAAATCAGAGTCAGAGCCTGAGTTGGCATGCTGTTTTATGTGTGCTTCGATATGTGCTTTTCGCCGGAACATTCTGAAACAAATAGTACATTCGAATCTCTTCGGCTTATGCTTTTCTATATGATTCAGGTAAATACTAGATCGACTGAACTCCTTCCCACAATTTTCACATTTCCAGCATCTTGCATTTTGGTGAACCGCATTGTAATGATATCCCAATTCAGAGGTCGTATAAAACCTGGAGGGGCATTTATCGCAAGCTACTTCTTTCTCCCCGTGGCGTTTTACATGGGCCTTTAGGTTCTTTGAATGGCCAAAGCTTTTCCCGCAAACATCACATTTCAGTTTGGCATCATTATGGGCAGTATTAATGTGATAAGTAACTGCTGGCTTCGACTTATACTTTTTTCCACATATCCAGCAAACATGATGAGTATCTGGGTTTAATTTTAGTCCATGAAATTTAGCATAATGTTGAGTTAACATTCCCTGTTTAGCAATCACTTTTCCACACACTGCACACTCGTAGCTTCCGTGGGTCTTTATGTGATCCCTAAACTCCTGAGCGTAATCAAACTCCAGCAGGCATAAATGACACACGTGAGTCTTGTTCTTGTACGTAGTTTTTACAGGTTTGCAACGAGTTGCCTCATGTTTGTATATCCGCCTGACAGACCTTCCCCTTCCTCCCTCTCTTCTGATGACGCCACCCAGCGGAGTTAACTCCTCCCCAGTTATCTGCAAGGCACGAGAGCTGTGTCAGGAGTGAGAGAGGAAGGAGGATAGTCCACAATTCGTAAAACACTGTTCCAAATTATAAACATTAAAAGCAGTAGTGAAGTTGTATCATTGCAGAACTAATAACCCTTCACTAACCCCTTGCTCAAAAACCAACGTTAAATGTAATGAAACACCATTTTCTGGGCGAGTTCTGGAGGCTCCCCGGAGCTTACTAGGCTGATATGCTAATGTCAGACTTTGGCATCAGTTATGTGTATGGAGTTCTTACGGGCCTTCTGGAGACCACGAGCCAGAACCTGGCCCCCCCTCTAGAGAGGCAAGGGGAGCAATGGCCTATAGAAACCCCCATGTGACTGGAAGCATTCTATGTCTGCCATCGACCGGGTTAAGCACCCAGAAAGGTAGGCGTCCCAAAACAAACCCCTATTCTGGTGAAAATTGCAACCAAAAGACGAACGAATGGATAAAACTCCCCAAACAAAAACGAGCAAACTAGTATGATGTTACCTGTCGCCGCGCCGCTGTCTGGGCACCTCCCCTCTCCCCGGAAGGGGGAAGGGGGTAGCAACAGACCCACCACACCGGCGATCCACACCCCAGTTCTGAGGCTAGATGTCAAAACCCGCGAAAAAAACGCCGACTGAAGGGAGGGAGAGATGCCGGGGACCCTCTGGGGACTCGCCCAGAAAATGGGGTTTCATTACATTCAACGCTGGTTTTCTGGGGAGAGCCCCTATGGCTCCCCGGAGCTAACAACCCACAGAGAAAAAGAATAGGGACTTACCCGAGAGGTGGTTGCTGCTCACTCCTCAACCCGAAGTCGAGACAACTGGCTGCATCCGTCGACCCAAAGCGACATAGGTCCAGGCCCGACCCGGGTCCAGGAATGTTTACATGGTAACGAGCAACCAGGACCCTGTTCGACCGCCAAAATCCCCGCGCCCGAATTTCAGCCCAGGACATATTCCCAAAGACGGCGGCAAGAGCCACGAACTTGAGGACGTCATGGGCACGGGGATAGACCGCATGCTGACTAACCCTGCTGACAACCTGGGAGACCCGCACCCTTGAATAGGGAAAGAGGGAAACCAGATCAACCCAAAGCACATCCACGGATACAGAAGCCGTGACGCGCAAATAACGGCGGAGAGCCGCAACCGGACATAAAACATGATGCACCACCAAACCTAACCAACCAAGCAACAACAACCCAGGAACCCCTCCAGAAAGCAGCAGTCTCATTCTTCGCCAGAAAAGAAGGAGAAGGCTGCAAACAAACAAACCGATCTTCCTGACCGAAGGAGCAGAAACTTCTGTGCCGGAGGAGAGCATGAAGCTCACCAACCCTACCCTCAGAGGCCAATGCCAACAGAAAAAGAGCCTTCGAAAAACAATCCGGAACCGAAGGGGCCACAACAAAACGAGGGGAAGAAAGAAAAGAGAGCACTCTGTTCAAAGACCAGGACGGCTCAGGTGGCGCATGAGCAGGCCAGAGGTGAAACAAAGCAGACGTGACATCAATACCGAAAGGAAGCTGAAGCGGCTCCGCCAGAGCCGCACAATACAAGGCGACAGTGTTAGGCATAAAGGAGACGGTCCTGGAACAACCAAGAGAAAAAGGACACCACCAGGGGCCTTGTAGCCTGGTGGATAGCGCGCAGGACTCGTAATTCTGTGGCGCGGGTTCGATTCCCGCACGAGGCAGAAACAAATGGGCAAAGTTTCTTTCACCCTGAATGCCCCTGTTACCTAGCAGTAAATAGGTACCTGGGAGTTAGTCAGCTGTCACGGGCTGCTTCCTGGGGGTGGAGGCCTGGTCGAGGACCGGGCCGCGGGGACACTAAAAGCCCCGAAATCATCTCAAGATAACCTCAAGATAACCCTAACAGAAAGAGAAGTACAATGACGAAGACATAAGAAGAATCGGAAGGAACGCCAGGAAACTTCATACTGCCGCCGAGACGAAGCATGCAGGTGGGACACTAATAAGGAAGCCACCTGATCATCATAGATATGATGATAAACTTATGTCAAAAATACCATACACGAAGACTCGAGGAGAAGATCGAACCATCCACGTGACGTACCGATCCAATCTGCTGGAAGAGGTGGAGCCGGGGAAAAACCTCCGGGTTCGGACACTGAGCTAGCAGCGCCTGAAACCACGGCTGGGCTGGGCACCAAGGGGCCAAGAGGACAACTCTCCCCTGGTAAGTCTCCAAGTGAGTCAGGACCTGGAGCAACCGCTGAACCAGGGGAAAGAGGTACAGGAACCTAAACCTCGACCAGTCCTGCTGAAAGGTGTCGACCCCGACGACCTCGCATTTGGGAAAAGGCGCCACATACAGGGGAAGGTGCCGCGACCACCCCGACGCGAAGAGGTCCACCTCATGGCGTCCAAACATCTGGCAAAGCCAACAGAAGGAGTCGGCGTCGACCGTCCATTTTGTGGAGAGGGGAACGATACGAGACAGGCCGTCAGCCAAGACGTTGGACACTACCCGCATGTGAACTGCCAGGAGAGCCAAACCAGACATAGCAGACGATTCACCCGAAGCGACCAGCACCAAAGAGCCAAGGACCGCATCGAACCCCCTCGGTTCAGACAATGAACCACCAGGGAGCCGTCCGAATGCAGCCGGATCGTCGACCCATGGGTGATTCGAAGCCTCCGAAGAGCAAACCACACCGCCGCAAACTCCCTCATAGTACTGTGGGCTCGACAGAAGGATGGACCCTACCGTCCCTGGCCGGCTTGGTGAGCACTGGTCACAGAGCCCTAGCCTAGAGACAACGCGTCCGTGAACACATCGAGCAATGGCTCGGATAGGCGCCAAGGCACAAAACCCCGAAAAACCTGAAGAGGAAGCCGATGCAGCAACCGATGCAAAGCCCCCGGGGTCCGAACCCAGCGATCACGAGAGAGCCGGAAGGGACGTCCCTGAAGGAACCAGAACAGCCAACAAAGCCAAACCCGAACCGGCGGGTAGACCAGCATCGCGAAGTTCAGGCTCCCGCACAGACCCTCGAGCAACCGTCAGGTGACCCAGGAGCCCCCCAGGCACAGGCACATACCGAACCGCAGCCGCAGGAGAGACTCCGGAGGAAGAGACAAGGAAGCCGTCCGAGAGTTCCACACAAGGCCCAGCCAGATCCGAACCTGGGAGGAACCAGATGGGACTTCCTCCAGTTCACCAAGAACCCGAACCCGGCGAGCTGATAAAGAACCAGATCCCTATCCAGCAAACAAGTGGACTGGCTGGGAGCCCAAACCAGCCAGTCGTCGAAGGTAGGCCAACACCCGAACACTTAACAGACACAGACGGGTCACCACGACCCACGTGAGGTGCGTGAAAACACGAGGTGCCAGGGGTCAAACCGAATGGGAGACAACGAAAGCGGTAAGCATGTAGCCCCACAACAAAACCAAGCCAGTCCCTGAACCCCAGATGAATCGGGACGTGCCAATAAGCGTACCGCAGGTCCGGGGACACCATCCAAGCGCCCGACTCCCAATAGGAGCCGAGCCTGGGACAGCGTGGTCATCCGAAAGGAGGGGCAATGAACCCAAGGGTTCAGACGGGACAAGTCCAAAATGAACCGCAGGTCTGCGTAGTGGAAATAGACGGATAACCCATCTGAGGGATGTCGTCGTTTCGACCATGCCCAAGCGAACCCACTCCAAGACAACTTGACAGCGTAGGGGAAGAAGCCTGCCCTGCCAGCCCCGAACCCCCCTGCAGGGGAAGGGGGGCCACCCAACGCCACCGAAGGCCGTGCGAAATGCCCCGAAACGCCCACAAATCATGGGATCAGGCGTGAGGGAACAGAGCAAGCTTTCCCCCCATCGTCCCGTCAATGGGCCGAACCGCAAAAGTGCCGGCGCCCTTTACGAGACCCAGAACCTCGCACAGAGAGAACACCGCGCCGACCAGACGAAAGTGAGTCCAAAGGAGGAACCAAACCCAAACCCGACACCAGCGGCCTACCACTACAAGAGGAATCCCGAGCCTTGGCATGACCCTTCCGGGAAGGCCCACCACGGGACCCCCGGAGAACCAGCAAGTCCGACATAGGATGGCAAGAAGCCGAAGCAGCCTGTATATACTGTGCAACGGCGGAAGCCTCAAACAAGAAAGGACAAAAAGAGGAAGACATCCTAAGAGCCAAGGCCCAAGCAGATTCCACATAGGAGGCAAGCACCGTCTGCCATCACAAGAGCTGGGAAGCATAAAACAGAGCAACCGTATCCCGCAAGATCGGGGCGAAAAGCTTCAGAAAGGAAACCAACGAGCGAGCCACCGAGGCCAAGGCGCCAGACCCAGGAACAGCTCCAAGCACCCCACATCCTCCGTGAGCCAGTCAGAAGACAGCTCCAGGAGGGAAAAGAAGCGCAAGGCCACAACCAAAAGGCCTCGATTGCGCAAGTCCTCCGCCACCTGTGCCGCCGAAAGGGAGGGAACCTGCACATGGAGCTGAACGACACCAACATCCCGGGAAAGGGCAGGAGCAAACAAGCAGTCATTGAGGTGCTCAAGGTCACCCCCCAGGAAAACCTGAAGCACCGTCGAAACCTCCCGCCACTCAAGCGTGTGGGAACGGCAGAACAAGTGCCAAGCCTCCAAGGCACAGACAGGACAATCCGCCATCCAGGACAACTCCGGAACCTCGTAACGAAGCCAGGAAGGGAACGAAGTCCCAAACCTGAAAGCCGAGGGATCCATTACCGAGGCATAATCCGGGTCACGCAGGAGATTTGCTGCATGGGCCGCCCACACTGCAGCAGGTTGGATGCGATAAGCCGAAAACCTCCTGAAAGACGGAACCAAAGCACCCGGGGAACACGGAACCGAATCAGGGGAGGGGCAGACACCCAGTCCAACTCGTACGCAGAGGGGGGGAAAAGAAAACCCCACTCCTTGTAACAGTAAGCCCTGCTCAGAGGGCAGAGAAACCCAGGCGGGGTCCAGCGGGGCCCAAGGCCCCCAAGTCAGCCCCTCCCCAGCCCCAGGGTCCTCCTTCGCAGGACCCGAGGCCGAGTCCTCCCCCCAAGCACTGACCCCATCAGACAAGGCCGGCGCAGCCGTAGAAGCCGGATAGAAGGAGGCCCACTGGTCAGACCCAGAGGCTTCGGCTGGGGGAGGAGACTCGAATGCCTCCGTCGCCACACCGGAAGGGGCATCCCCCCAGGCTGCCCGAGTTTCAAGACCAACTAACCCCCTGCCCTGACTCTGAAACCCCTCAGACATTTCGGGGCCGGAAGCAGGGGAAGGGGACCAGAACGAACAATAGAAGGGGAAGAACTAGTAGGTGCAGACTGAACCAGGGTCGAAGCAACCCCCACCTCCAAGTCCAGGTCCCTATAGGCAAAACGGGGCAGCCGCGGGGCATCTGGGTGAGTAACCAACAGAGCGCGTTGCAACAAACAAAACCTAGAATGCAACGCCTGCGCAGCCTGTACCCAAAGATGATCAGCCACAGATTGGGTAAATTGAGTCACCAGCAAGCAACAATACTCACAGGACTCAGGGTCGAAAGTGTCAATGACCGAACAGGCTGCGTGACGGAGGCAAAAACAGTGAGGGTCGCCCTGAGGCAAGGGGACCGAACAACCCTCAAACTCGCACGAAGTGAGGGGGGGACCCGGGGTCACATCCATCGGACCCACGCGTTCCCTAGGGGATTCCCAGGGTCCTGAGCGTTTACTTGAAGAGGACTCACGCTCAGGTAAACCCAGGCAGGGTACTACTAACCGGCGCCCAAAACTACCAAACAAACTGTCTAAAGCTAAACCCCAGGGATGTGTACACTCACGGGGACCAAGCAGGGGGCACCACCAAGTATCAGGATGAGGCCAAACACCAGTGGCAAATAGGGCAGAACCCCCCACCAAGGCAAAAACAAAAAGAAAAATAAAACCCCGCAAGAGGACAATGTACCTCAAGGAACAGAGCCAGCCGCTGTGATAGGTGACAACTAGCTGCACAGCACCCTGTGCCCCTACCAGTGCAAAAACTGCCTCTTACCCTAAGGTTAACTAGGGGAGACAAAATTCCCAAGTATCCAAAGAGCGGCCGAGAAACCGAGCAGTAAAATGGACCCACAGAGGCAGACCCCGAGGAACTTGTGGAAGGTAACCCCAAGCTCCAAGGGCAGTACCTGTACTTACAAGGCACCTAGGGAAGGGAACCCTAGGTGCATGCAGCCTGATTACTGAAGAATAACTCCTGGCTCTCGCACCCTGGAGTACAGCCGACACACAAGGCACAGCGCCACAAAAAGACTGGAGTCAGAGCACACAACTGAGCTGATACAGTAGCATCAGCCTCAAGAACTGGGGTGTGGATCACCGGCGCGATGGGTCTGGAGCTACCCCTTCCCCCTCCCGGGAAGGAGGGAGCTGCATAGACAGCAGCGCGACGACGGGTGACGTCATCTAGTTTGCTCGTTTTTGTTAGGGGAGTTCTATCCACTCGTTCGGCTTTTGGTTGCAATTTTCACCAGAATAGGGGTTTGTTTTGGGACGCCTACCTTTCTGGGTGCCTAACCCAGTCGATAGCAGACATAGAATGCTTCCAATCACATGGGGGTTTCTATAGGCCATTGCTCCCCTTGCCTCTCTAGAGGGGGGGGGCCAGGTTCTGGCTCGTGGTCCCCAGTAGGCCCATAAGAACTCCAGATACATGACTGATGCTAAAGTCTGACATTAGCATATCAGCCTAGTAAGCTCCAGGGAGCTGAAGGGGCTCCCCAGAATTTTTTTTTTTTTTTAACTAAAACAAATACAAGAATTTGTCTATTTGTGATTTAAAAAATACAGTACAAGTATATAAAATTGCTTTGAATTTTGGAAATTTTTAGTGAAATTGTTTAAGTATTGTATATTGTAAGCATATCCAATGTTCAGAATATTAAGCATTTTACAGAAATGAATAAGTTCAGTCAAGAATTTCAGATCCAACTTCTTTTGCAATGGAAAGTAAAATGTTGCCAATCTTCATGAATGAACTTCAATATTTTCACATTTCCATATTATAGTCACAAAGAAAATCAACAAATACAATTTATACACCATTTCCTTTCTTCCAACGGACCCCTGATCAAATGAAGATATATTTATATAACAAACAAAAATTATTTAAAAATATAGAGAGCACCATGGCACAGTGGTTGTTTATTTGCTTCATAAAGGTATATATTTAAGGAGGTCCCGAGTACGCTGAACATTTCTGGCTGTACACTGTACTGATACAGTTTAGTGTACAAGTGATTAATTACACAGTATATTGTGTATAATATACAGCCACACTAAACATTTATAGTATAATGTGTTTATAAGTTAAGGCAGGCACTTATGAGAATGTACTAAGCCACCATAACTATGTAACACTTTGAAGGCATATGTGGACAAGGAGCTGGGATATGAGGGCAAAGGATCTGGGATACAAGGACAATGATCTGGGATAAGAGGAGATATGAAGACAAATGATCTGGGGTATGAGGATAAGGAGCTGGGATATGAGAGCAAGGATCTGGGATAGGATGGAGGGAAGGACATGTGTACATGTGACTATACAGGCGAGATGAAAACACTGGAGAACTTCCCCAACATCTGGTCTGATGGCACATGGCACAGCAGAGACTTTTCACAATACAGTGGAACCTCGACTTACAAATTTTTTGAGTTACGACCCCAATTTCGCCAGAAAATTTGATTCAACCCTGCCTCAGTTTATCAGAGCCGCCCGCTTAGTGATGATCACGCTTGAATTCTTTGTAAAGAATTTCATTGTTTTTATGCTTTTTTGTTATTTGAACATAAAAGTAATTATTATATATCACACCATGGGTCCCAAGAAAGTCAGCGGTAAAGTTCAACCTACAAAAATAGTTGTGAGTAGAGGCAGCAGAGGATGTCCCTTCTCATTAAGAAAATGTGTGAAGTATGGGAAGAACTGCAAATTTTTGTTGAAAAACTCAACTCAAAAAAATAACTAAAAAAACCCAGATTAAGCTGTAGCAGGCTGTTGCATTGACCTTTTAAATGACAATGTAATGTCGCACTACAGACAAGTATTAAATGTAGGGAAAGACAAATGTCTTTAGACAAATTCTTAGTGAGACAAGCAAGCAGTAAGCCACAACCAGGTCCTAGTGGTATGCAGGCAAAATGTAGGAGAGAGAACCTCAGAGAAGTCATGAATTATGAGAAGTCTGCCATTATAACATCAGGCAGAACTTTCTTCTGCCTGATGTTATAATGGAAGGGGGCTCCCCCTCCAACCAGTAACACCTCTTCTCCTCCCCCCTCCTCACCATCTTCCATACACCAACAAGAATAATCAATAAAGGTTAAGCTATAACTTGTACATACTATAGTACAAAATGTGTGTGTATTATGTATGAAATGTATTTGGAAGTTAATATTTTTGGGAGTGTGCAACGGATTAATTCAATTTACATTACTGTATTTCTTATGGGTAAATTCGTTTCGAGTTACGAATTTTCAAGTTACAACCTGTCTCTGGGAACGGATTAAATTCATATATGGAGGCATCACCGTACTTTAATTAAAATATAAAAATCAAATTGCCAACTTTAAACATAACAAACTCTGCTGCATATTCTCAAATTGAATAAGCACACTGTTTGTACACATTTCCCTCAAAATGTGAGAAAGAACCAAAACAAACACTATCTTATGTAAGAAATGCTTTTTAAACAAGTTTTGCAAATAACAACCTAAAAAAAAACACAATAATATGTCCTCTTTCAATTAACTAAATTTTATGTTATGTCTGAAATGCAGTGCATAATTAGTGGGTTTGTATAATATACAATTTCTGTACCTGCTAAGTAATCACTTTAACATGTTCCTATGTATATTTTAAACATGAAATATTATTATTTCTTAATCCCTTCAAAATTTGCAAGATTGTATCTCCCTGCAAAAAATTGTGCCAGTTTTAGTGGGATACAAGTCACATGGTGAACATCTTGTGTACAAGCAAGTTTTAACCCTTTCGCGTTTTGGGCAAGAATGTGCCACACACCACCTCAAGGTGCGCCTGGCATTCCACAGGAGCGCGCGGTAATACCGAAAAATGTATTCCAGTACTCTTTACAACTTTGTCATCTGAATTCTCATCCTAGGTTTTTCAATTTGGTATCAATGTGTTTGCAATAGAATTCTCTACAAGACTAAAGGCATATAAAGTTCAAAATTCCGGTGTACCATCCGCAACAAACAGAGAAAGTGAGAGCATGTTACCCCGGGAGCGTGCAAGAGCAATAAAATGTGAACACTCTTTTCACTTTGGTCACCTCATTTCTCGTCCTAGGTCTTTCATTTTGGTATCATTATGTTCACAATAGAATTCCCTACAGGAGTATATGTACATATAGTCCAAAAGCCCGGTGTACCACCCACAGCAAACAGAGAAAGTGACAGCATGTTACCCCGTTGAGCACTCATCAAGAGCAATAAAATGTGTATACTCTTTTTCAACTTTGTTGCCTGAATTCTCGTCCTAGGTCTTTCATTTTGGTATCAATGTATTCGTAATAAAATTCCCTACAGGAGTATATGCATATAATGTCCAAAACCGTGGCGCACCCCTCCTGCAGCTAGCTGCACTAGCTCCTGCAGTGCAAAAGTAGGCCAAATTTTTTATATTTTTGACGCCATACTGCATTATTAACGAGCATTCATCTACTAAATTTTTTACCCCATACCGCGTCGTTAACGATCAAAATTGTTAAAACATATCAAACTTTATCCAACCCAACCCAACCTAACCCAACCCAACCCCTTCTCAATAAAACCCAATATAATACATCATAACCTAAAAATATGTATGGTTTAATAAAGACTTTTTTTTTTGTAATTTTTTGTCAAAAATTTTGTCATATTGTTGTGTGTACAATTTGCCCGAAACCCAGTTAGTGTGAGGGTACAATGGAAGGTATTGGACATGCATTGTAGCAATTTCAAGAACTGTATTCACACGAATAACAATATTCATTACATAGCGTATAAAATCCAGGAACAACTACAGTACTCATACAGTGTACAAAACCCAAGAACAATTATTTGAACAATTATTTATGTGGTGTGCATAGCTAAACTACCAATGTTGTGAACACAACCCAAGAACAACTACTCATATAGTTATCTTGAGATGGTTTCGGGGTTTTAGTGTCCCCGCGGCCCGGTCCTCGACCAGGCTTCCACCCCCAGGAAGCATCCCATGACAGCTGACTAACACCCAGGTACCTATTTTACTGCTAAGTAACAGGGGCATAGGGTGAAAGAAACTCTGCCCATTGTTTCTCGCCGGCGCCCGGGATCGAACCCGGGACCACAGGATCACAATTCCAGTGTGCTGTCCGCTCGACTGACCGGCTCCCTATATAGTGTACACAACCCAAGAACAACTAACCAATGATGTACACAACCCAAGAACAACTAACCAATGGTGTACACAACCCAAGAACAACTAACCAATGGTGTACATAACCCAAGAACAACTAACCAATGGTGTACATAACCCAAGAACAACTAACCAATGGTGTACATAACCCAAGAACAACTAACCAATGGTGTACACAACCCAAGAACAACTAACCAATGGTGTACATAACCCAAGAACAACTAACCAATGGTGTACATAACCCAAGAACAACTAGCCATACAGTGTACAAAACTACTCATGTGGTGTGCACAACTACTCAGGTTTTGCAATAGGATTTACACCACAAATTGCAAATACTCTCCAGTGTCGAAAAATACGAGTCCTCATATGTAGAACAAAACATACACATGATTATAACAACAACATGACCCTTTCAGAACACAAGAAAGAAAAATACACCTGAAAATGCTGCACAAGTCGTTAAAAGTGGCTCGGTAAGTATGTTCTGCATAATAAATAAAATAAATAAATAAATAAATAAATAAATAAATAAATAAATAAAATTGGCCAAACTTTAGGAATAACCAAAGGAACTTAAGACTTCCAGGAAAAGAAAGTGGCTATTCAGCTAAAAAAAAATTTTTTGTGTGCCTCCATCTGCACTACAATATTCAAGCTTGGAAACTTCACCTTCAAAAAGATATACAGTACAGTATTTGCCCTGGAAACACTGAAAAAGATTTTGTACGGTGACAGTAGCTACAGAACAAAGTCAAACTATTAGACTGACTGACTTAGTCTAGTAGCCCTCATGGAACAGCTGAGGGCTACTAGACTAACAATCCTGCAGACCAGACATAACAGGGCTATTCATATTAAGACTTCTAAAATGATGAACAAGTTGGATGCTATTAATCCAGATCACTTCTTTAAAATACAAAATATAATTTCCACAAGGAGCAATAGCTTCAACCTAGAGCCACAATATCATGCAGAAAACAGGAGATACTTTTTCACCCATATGGTAATCAATGCATAGAATTTCCTGCCCACCGAAGCCATAAATTCTGTTACAGTGCTTCAATTCAAACTAGAAAACTGGATTTGCAACTGGAAAAATATCCTCAGAAATTATATGGGACCTTCAACAGGGGAACAGCTATTTAGTATGTTCTTCACGACAATTCAACACCTCATATTCACTAAAACAAGGGGTTATTTTGTGCTTTAATCACTCCAAGGATAACAAAATAATAGAGCAATTCTAAATTGTTTATTTTATAAAACATTTTACACATTTTCAATCAATTAATAGAGATATCAGAGTTTTAAATATTGTACATCAGTATAACATATATTAATACACTGAGACTTAGATGAAGTCTTTAAAAGTAGAGTAATGTAGAAGAATACAATAAGAATAAAGATCCAAAAGGGATCAAAACTTGATCACGTTCACCTCACATGTGTGGGTTAGGTTACTTGTTTTAGCCATGGTATTGTGACGGTCTCTGCAAGGTCATTTTGTTATACGTGTCCGAGGCAGATTTAGGACCTTGGTACCCCTGTATGGCAATTTACAAGTCATCCCATCAAAATACTTCTCATTCCTCTGCACATGCTACAGTTCAGACTTCAGAGTACACAACATTTTTATAACTTTGAACACAAATCTACCTCATATAAAACAGATGCTGCATTATTCCTTTAACACTACAGTAAATAAAACCAGCATTGAATGTAATGAAATGCCATTTTCTGGGTGAGTCCTGGAGGCTCCTCGGAGCTATCCAGGCTAAATGGTTATGTATAACTTTCTGGCATCAGTCTATGTGCATGGAGTTCTTGCCTACCGGGGATCACGAGCCAGAACCTGACCCCCTCAGAGAGGCAGACCCAGAGAACACCCTCGGGTTCGGACACCGAGCAAGCAGCACCTGAAACCAAGGCTGGGCCAGCCACCAAGGAGCCAGAAGGGCAATTCTCCCCTGGCAAGTCTCCAAGCGAGCCAGGACCTGAAGCAACAGCTGAACCGTGGGGAAGAGGTATAGGTAACCCCACCTCGTCTAGTCCTGCCTGAAGGCGTCGACCTCGACAGCCTTGCAGTCGAGGAGGGGCGCCATGTATACCGGTAGACGCCTCGACCACGTCGACATGAAGAGATCCACTTCCGGATGCCCGAATGTCCGGCAAAGCCAACTGAACGAGTCGGTGTTGACCGTCCATTCCACGGACAAGGGAATGAAACGAGACAGGTTGTCTGCTAGGACACTTGACACCCCTGAACGTGAACTGCAAAACCCCGAGAACTCAGCAGACGAGTCACATGAAGCGACCAGCCCCAAGAGCCAAGGAGCTCATGGAACCCCCTCGGTTCAGGCAATGAACCACCGGGGAACAGTCTGAATGGAGCCTATTCGTCGATCCACAAGTGACTCGAACCCTCCCAGAGCGACATCCACACAGCCACGAACTCCCGTACTGTGCTGTGAGCCGGACGGAAGGACGTACCCCACTGACCCTGGCTGGCCTGGTGAGCAGTGGTCACAAAGCCCCAGTTCAGAAACAGCCATCCGTGTACATATACGTCCGAAACCCTCAGAAACTTTGGAGGCGGAACCAAGGGGGGAGGAACCGAATGAACAACAAAGGGGAAAGGACTAGGAGGGGCAGACGGAACCAGAGCCGAAGCGACTCCCACCCCCAAGTCCGGGTCCCTATAACCAAAACGGGGCAGTTTCAGGGCATCCGGGGCTGCAACCAAGTGCGTTGCAACAACCTAAATCTGGCATGCAATGCAGCAGCTGCCTGCACCCTCATATCACATTCAGTAGCTTGGGTGAACTGGAGCACATACAGACAACAAACGTCGCATGACTCTGGGTCAAAAGAATCACCGACCCAACAGGCAGCATGGCGGAGGCACAACCGGTGAGTGTCACCCTGAGACAAGGAGACAGAGCAACCTTCAAACTCTCACGAAGCAAGAGGGGACTCAAGGGTCACATCCATCGGACCACGGAGCCCTCGCAGGGTTTTCCAGGCCCCTTAGCCTTGGTTACAAGCTAAGGAAAGCCCAGGCAAGGTACTGCAAACTGGCGCCCAAGTCTACCAAACGAACTGCTAAAAGCTGAACCACTGGGACATGTCCACTCACGGGGGCCTAGCGGGGAGTACCACCAAAACACAGAGTATACATATAAACACAGAATATATACCCCAACAACAGATAGGGGGCACCAAGAAGGCAGACCCCACCCACCAGGCAGAGACAAAAAAGAAAACCCCTGCAAGAGGACAATGTACCCTGGCGGAACAGAGCCGGCCACTGTAAGTGGTGGTAACTAGCTGTGCAGTACCCTGCGCCCCTACCAGTGATGAAAACTTCCCCTACTCAAAGACAAACCAGGGCAAGAAAAACCCCAGTTGACCCCAAGGCTGGCCAAGTACTGAGCAGTAAAAGGTACAGCAGAAGTAGGTCCCAAGGTGACTTGTGGAAGGAAGCCCCAAGCCCCAAGGGCAGTACTTACTGGGCACCTAGGGAAGGGAACTCTAAGTGCATGCAGCCCGAGTACCTTGGAATATTACACCTGGCTCACACACCACCTGTAGAGACAGCCCACGTCACAAGACACAGAACCGAGACAAAATATTCAAAGCCAGAGGCACAAGACTTTCCCAGGATCGCATCTGCCAAGAACTGGTGTTTGGATCGCCAGCGCAAGGGTCTGGAGATCCCCCTTTCCCCTCCTGGGAAGGGGAGGGGGTTGCGCAGACAGCGGCTGTCAATATGATGACGGCATACTCGTTTGCCAATTTTCATTTGGGGAGTTGTCCACTCGTTCGGCTTTCAGTACCAATAGTTTCACCAGAATAGGGGTTTGTTTTTGGGTGCCTACCTTTCTGGGTGCCAGACCAGGTCGATGGCAGACACAGAATGCTCCCAACCATATGGGGGTTTCAATAGGCCATTGCTCCTTGTGCCTCTCTGAGGGGGGCCAGGTTTTGGTTCGTGGTCCCTGGCAGCCAAGAACTCTATGCACATTGACTGTTGCCAGAAAGTTATACATATCCATTCAGCCTGTATAGCTCTGGGGAGCTAATGGGGCTCCCCCAGAATGAGCTGTTAAACAGTGTTGTAGTGTGCAGACGATACAGTGAATGGAAGGGTGGAAGAGCTGGTGTTATACAGTGCGGACGATATGGTGAACAGATGGGTGGAATAGCTGGTGTTCTACAGTGCAGATGATATGGTTAACAGATGTGTGGAAGAGCTGGTGTTTTACAGTGCTGCCGAGTGTGGATGATATGGTGAATTAAATGGATGTTATTTAGACAAATATTATATCTTCTATTCCTATAGTGAAGAGTATTACAATTTTGTTATGGGTTTAGCTTTCATCATAATTAAATTCTCAGCTATAATTTATTAACATTTTGTTGATACTATGGCATAAATGTTGTCTTCAGTGAGAATTATTTGTGGCATCATTCTCCACCATTACCTCATCACTTACAGAGTCAATAACTGATATAAAATCTTCGTCAAGAACACAGTCAGAAATACTGCCTTTAATGTACTGTGTAACTGTTGCATCACAGTCCAGTCTACTGGGGCCTGAATGGGTCTCTGCAATACATGCAATTCCTGTATGACCAAGTTCAATGTTTCTAAGACCACTGTCTGAGGAATCACATACACTGATTGACAGATCATTCTGAATTTCTAAATTTTCCACCTCTAGCATTTTACCGGCGCCTCCTCCAAGAACAAACGTAGCCATCTCGGTTGGTTCTTCATTTATATTTGTAACTAACATTATACGACCGTCAACACACTGCTTGGATGGCTCTAGATCTCCCTTGCACATATCATCTTCAAATGACTCTATATCTGGGTATCTGTGTCTCTCTTGCGAGATGGCATGACTCGAGGCTGGTACAATGGTTGTAGATGGCAGCGAAGAAATAAATCTTATGGTGTTGGAGGAATTAGTCTCGTCAATAGCAGAATTTTGCCCACTTGTAATAGTTGTGCATTTAATGACAGGTTTTTCCCCTGTGACATTGACTTTTTGTACCCTAATGCAATTGCTAGATCTATCTTGGGTATGCATGGCTTTCAATGCCTGAGCTTTGTCAGTAGCAGCTGTTCGAGTATTCTCAACAGCGTATATTTGATGACTGTCATCCTGATTTAGGGCTACTGCTTGTGTGGCAAACTTGCCTTCTTGCTCCAAATGATAATTAAATGCATGTCTGTGCTTGAAGGTTTTCCCACAAAGAGGACAGGTGAGAGGACGATGATCTGAGTGAACCATTCGATGATGCTTTAGAACAGAGCGTTGACAAAAAGATCGGCCACAGTCAACACACACATACGGCCGGCACTTACGGTGGACCTGGTTAATGTGCTTGTTTAATTCGTTACGAAGGTAAAAGGCCGCCTCACACTCGGTACACTTGACACGACGTTCTTTGTGTCTAACGGCATGACTTGCAAGATTCTTCGGGTGGTTAAATTTTCGGTCACATTCCTTGCAGCTGTAAACCTTGCCTGAATGTGCACCTTTCATATGATTGTGCAATCCTCCTGCAGAAGAATAAACTTTTCCACACAATTTACATCCATATTTTTCAGTATTCACTTTCATCTGAATATTATGAACAACCTTCAAGTGCTGTCTGAGAGCACTTGATCGAGCAAGGGCCAAACCACACTTCGGACAACTGTGGTGGGCATGTATAAGTATGTGTGTGGACATTTCACGCTGGGAAGAGGTGCTGTACGCACACCAATCACACTCAAGGCTGCCCATGCCCCAGATGTTGGTATCAAACATTACAGACTTGAAACTTCCTATTTCTCCCTGAAACATAGTGAAATCAAGGCTACTACTGAATATCTAGTCAATATATTACAACAAATAACTTAATGTATATTTACAGGAAATATAATACAAATATATGAGAGCAATAAATAATGTCTTAACATTAAAATCATTACCCCTAAAGATAAATTTGCCTTAATATACAGATATTTTGCCACAAGTGGAAAAAACAAAGGATTTGAGTCTATATTATGGTCTGATTATTGACACCCCTTTAGTTTATATTTCCATTTCATACCCACTTCCAACTGGGCAAATCCACCCATGGGTCATTGTTGCTCCTAAACCAACAACAACTACACTTTCTGTACAACTTAATCTTATACAGTTATGTTGTAAGGAGACATGTACTAGATAGAATAATTTAATGTTTTCGACAAGAGTTTTGTAATGCAATATCAGCTTTGAATTAACCCTTAAACTGCGCATGGCGTATATATACGCCATGAGTATATCACATGTCCCATTGTGAGCATTGCGTATACATACGCCATAGGGTGCCAGGCACGATTCAAATGGCCCGCGACTACACGGGGTTCACATTAGCTTCCTCAGGGCTCTTGTAAACAGATGCCATATTTAAAAAAATTGTGGGCAATATTCTCCGGTAGGAGAGCCACAGTACTGTTGGAGCAACCAAGGCTGGCGCACGCAGCATCGCCGAAAAATGTGAAAATAAATATATAACTGCTATTATTCAGCGATGACAGTATTACAGATGGCCCCTGACTATGATAAAAATGACCAGGATTGTTGTGATAATTAGCGCTGTGGGAGGAGTAATGCTGAGGGACGGAGGGAGATAGCATCGTTTACTGACTGTGTGGCCACCTGTTATCTGCATTCACCAAGCTCAGTGGTTCTCTATGGTGAACACAAATGTAGATACTTATATATAATGTGTGTAATAACAGCAAAAGAATTATGTTGGGAGGAGCCATTTGGGTGACAGAGGTGGCGCCGTCTGCATGACTTGTCTAGCTGTGTAGAGGGCACTATGCTCTTTGGGCACCCTACAAGCTTAGGTGTACAGTTATGGTGCATACAACATGTAGATACTTATATATAATGTGTGTATATAGTGTAATAACACTGCAAACAGTATTGTTGGGGGAGAAATTTATTATGTGTGACCTTGAATGAGTGAGGGAGGCGGCCGCCAGCTGACTATGTGTAGCGACGCCTCTTAATGCCTGAACTAACTATATCAGTTTAGTTGTACAGTTGTGTTGAACAAAACATGTAGATACTTATATATAACGTCTGTATATAGTGTAATAACACCACAAATGGTATTGTTGGGAGAAAATTTTTAGTGCGTGTGACCTTGAATGAGTGAGGGAGGCGGCCGCCAGCTGACTGTGTGTAGCAATGTCTCTTAATGCCTGAACTAACTATATCAGTTTAGTTGTACAATTGTGTTGAACAAAACATGTACTTATATATAATGTCCGTTTACAGTGAATAAAATAAAAAGCAGGATGGTGAGAGGAGAAAGTGGGCGAGTGAGGCGTTGCTGAGGGAGTGGCAATGAGTGGCTGGCTGGTGTGTGGCGGTCACTCCTCATTGCTTTTCGACTCACAATATCAACTTAGTGGTTCATTATGGAGGACAAAACATGCAGATGCTTATATATAACCTATGTATAGAGTGTAATAACAGCTAAACTATTTGTTTATTGTTTTATGAACATAATAATTGAATCACTAATATGCACACCATACTTTTGAGTATAGCGATGATTCACCCCTTTTATTAAATAAATATATCACAATACACACTATTGAATAATATTACTGCAAAAAAAGAAAAAAAGAAAAAATCAATCGGAGACATTGAAATAATTAGGTAATAATAACTTTGTGGCAACTCCCACCTGTCAGCGCGAGTGATGTTGACTGGCTCTGACGACCGCTTTGTCAACGCCCACATTTTGCCAGACTTCCTCGGCCTATTGCGCCCAAAATATGTCACCCACGATTTATTTTTTATTTTTCCCGTGCTCAGGGAACACAAATTAACATTTTTAGAAGACGAAATAATTTTTTAGAATTTTTTTTCTTGCGCACATGGGTGTAAATCTCCTCAGGACCCCTTAGCAGCTTAAGGGTTAATTACATTCTTGTATCATAATTATCATGACTCTCTCTCTCTCTCTGTTCCAATTTCATTGGGTGTGGAGGTAACAGGCTGCAGGAAAATAAAGCAGTGCTGCACAAGAAGGTTAAAGATGCTTAAACCCTGAATGACAAAGCTAATTAAAAGTCCCACATCATGGTGCTTCTTCCTGGAGCACAGGAGAAAATTTTAGATAGCCATTGGAGCCATGTTAAGGGTTAAAAAGATGTTCATCCATTCACCTTATCTTCCAAATCTATTAACAAACACCAGCAAAATATCCAGAGTGCAGTAGATTTAAGGCTTTCACCCATTTGTCATCTAAAGCTTCTAATGATTTGTCATCTATAATATGTAAAGCAATCATACCCTCTTAATAAACTCATTTCCTCTTGGATTTAAATTGCATCACCTTAGATTTACACATTAGAGAGAATGGGAGCAGAATTCTTCCAAAATTTGTTTACAAGCTGTGAGCTCATCCTACCACAAGTCATATTTGAAGCCTTGCCCTACTTGTTTTTCCAAGAACACAATCCACAATTACTGCTGGATATACAGGGGTGAACAGAAAAGAGTGCCCAATTGTTCCAACCTGCAATGGATTTGAACCCCAGATAGTCTCACTTGAGAGTCGAGTGTGCTGGCAGAGTCACACCATAGAGTGACTCTGCTCACACACAGTTCGCACTCCATCCCTATGTCCTTACACTCTCACCATATCTGTCCATCTTTGTGATCTTCCATTCCTTCTATATACAAATTCACTTGAACACATTCTCTTCATCACTCTATCTTTATCCATTCACCATCTAAAAACACATTGTAACAATTCGCTGACTATTGCACTAATATACCGAGAGTCATAGACGATAGATGAATTAACAACAGAATCAACATTATGGGACAAAGACTTTTCAACGCTCTCCTTCTAAACATAGGGCATTCCTAGTCAACCTCTCACTATGTTCAAAAGAGAATTTGATAAACACCTCCAAAAGATAACTTACGAACTGGGCGGTGATTCATACGTCAGCCTACGAGAAGCAGTGTGTCTAACAGCCTGGTTGTCCAGACCACCAACCAGGAGGCCTGGTCAGAGATATGGCTGCAGGAACATTGATTCTTGACCAGACCACACACTAGAATGTGAAGGGATGACGACGTTTCGGTCCGTCATGGACCATTCTCAAGTCGACAATCGACTTGAGAATGGTCCAGGACGGACCGAAACGTCGTCGTCCCTTCACATTCTAGTGTGTGGTCTGGTCAACATACTTTAGCCACGTTATTGTGACTCATCGCCTGCAACATTGATTCTTGGAACCAACAACATGTAGACAACAGGTAGGTAGGATGAGAAATAGCATGAGAAGGTGTATGGGTGTAAATTCTATATACACTGCATCATAAACATACAAGAAAATACAAAATTAATGTTCATTTGAGTGTGGGTAGTGGTCATACACCAGGAAATAAGATGCACACTGCATAAAATTAATGCTTTTATAAAATTCACACTGTACCTACTCAGTAACCACTGTAATTGGTAATGTGTATATTTTATAAATTATTATTATTATTACTACTACTACAATGTTCATATGGAGTGCAGGTAATAAACAAGCAGAAGAACTTGGAGCAGAGGTCATGGAAGACCCTTACATTTACAGCTCCAAGAATAACTACGACAGAGTACAACACTGGGAGTTATAAATGCACCAGGTACAATATATATTAGGTGAGGCCCATGAACTCAATTTCACTTCCTAAATAATACCCGACCATCCAAGTGGTTGGCCACCATTCCTTCCCCCTGACCCATCCCAAATCCTTATCCTGAGCCTCTCCAAGTGCTATATATTCATAATGGTTTGGCACTTTCTCCTGATAATTCCCTCCCCCTCCCTATAGGCACAGATAGACAAGCACACAGACTGACAGGTAATGCTACAGCTCAACTGCTAGTGAGTTGTGGTGCGACTGTACTCAAAGGTAAAAAAAAAAAAAAAAATAACGTTCTTCCCATAACAACAGCTCCACAAAGCACTCCACTAATATCAAATATAACTTTTGAAAATATGGATTAATGATTTTGATACATAGACTTTGACCAAGAATGTTTGTTATTAGAAAACTTGTTAATAACACTCCTTAACACTTTCGCGCTATCTGGACGCGCCGGCGCGTTCGGTTTCTTCTAACGTAAACGCATAGTGGACATAAAGTTATGTCAACTTTTAAAATATTTGTATAAAATTCAATTTTAATCCGATTTCATTGGGGTTTGTTTCAAACGATGCGCCATGAAGTTCTCTTTCTCACCACTAGGCCGCCTGGCGCGTCGGCCTACCCGGTCACGTGACGGGCCCATTGTTTTCGTGTCACGTGTCGTGAGTCGATCACGCTCCCCTCACGCGCCAAACTCGAGCATTTTTACCCGTTTCCGTGTGGATTATACCCAATTACTTCATCAAAAATGGATCAAGGTCAAGGCCCAAGCACTTCTACGCCCAAGGAAGCCTCCAGGTCATCGAGAGTGGACAAAATAACCCAAATTTTTAAGAAGTGGAGCGGAGTGAAGCTCACACCAACGAAAATTCCAGGCCTTGTGGAGGATTTATCAGAAGCTGAAGGTGATGTAGAGGTATTGGAGGAAGATTTTGGAATCCACAACGATTATAGTGTACCTAGAGCTAGAGGGAATGATACGGCAACGAGTGATGAGGAGACTGAGGCCCTCACCGAGGAAGAGGAGGCACCGCGACCCCTTCCTCCTCCTCCATCTCGGCGCACACGTGGTGCATCTAGGCTACCTAGAAAAGTTGCTACCAGACATGTTACGCGTCGTAGGAACACACGACAAATTGCGCCAAGTGATTCTGAAAGTATAAGTGATGAGGAAAGTGATGAGGATTCATTCGAGCCTGCTGAAAGGCGTACACGTACAGTACGTACTCGGCAGGCTGGGGCTGGTGAGGGCTGGAGTCGTAGCAATACTTCTCCAGTTGTTGATGATTTTACTGGAGATCCTGGACTGAAAATTCCCTAGCCTACTAGTGCACTGGCTTATATTCAATTGTTCATCACGCGTGCCCTCCTTGAGTTCTTTACCGTTGAAACAAATTTGTACGCCTCGCAGTTATTCCGGATGGCCAATGAAAATGTATCAGATATTTGGACCCCAGTGAAGGTGAGTGAAATGGCGCGATTCCTAGGACTGTTCATATTGATGGGCATAATTAGGCTCCCAACTATGAGGATGTATTGGCAAACAGCAAAGCCATGGCATGCTCGTTTCTTCAGCTTGTTCATGCCGTCCAGACGATTCCAGCATATAAACCAGTTTTTCCACACATTCAATACCAATGCAGTGCCCGTGAACAATCGTGATAAGTTGATAAAAGTGAGACCAGTGATGGATTACTTGAAAGAGAGGTTTGCTCAAGTTTACATCCCCAAGAAAGAGTTGTGTTTGGATAAGGGTACAATGGCATGGCGAGGCCGACTATCCTTCAAAGTGTACAATCCAAACAAACCAGACAAGTATGGTGTGAAACTTTATATGCTTGCTGAATCTGTCTCTGGGTACATATATGACTTTGACGTATACTCAGGTATTAGCAAGACGATAGTGGATACAGTAACGGGGTTGATGCAGCCTTTAGTGAACTAGGGTTACCATTTGTACATGGATAATTACTACAACTCGGTTACCCTGACAGAAACATTGAGAGAACTTGGGGTGTACACATGTGGCACAATTAGAATGCTACGTGGCGCCCCAAAGGTATTGCAAGCTCTAGCCAAGGGTAAACTTCCACTGGATACCACAGTATACCGCCGCAAAGATAATACCTTCATTCTCCTGTGGAAAGACAAGCGAGTGGTTTCAATCATTACCAACATCCACAATGCAGATACTCAGCGAGTTCAGCGAAGGAAGCGAATTCGCAACCGAGACGGAACAAGTGGAATACAACAGGTAACAGTGAACAAACCGACTGCAATTTGCGAGTACAATAAGTTCATGAAAGGTGTGGACCACTTCGATCAAATGGTTAAATATTACCATTTTACCAGGAAAACTCACAAGTGGACCAAAAAGATTACCTTTTATTTCCTGCAAATGGCATTGCATAATGCCTATGTTTTGTACAAATACAACACAACTGATTGAAAAAAGCTAACATTGCTACAGTTCCACGAAGTGGCAATCTGGGCCCTATTGCACTGGGACACAGAGGAGTGGCCTAAAACAACATCATCATCTCAACACTTGCGGCACGCTCCAGACATAAATGATGACACAGCTCCTGCCAATGCTGACGCCATGCCAACTCCCGGACCATCTGGTGTGAGGCGGCCTTTGTTCACTACACCACCTCAAGATGAAGCAGACAACGAATCTGAACCCGACATGTCTGCCACACTGCCAGTTGACGAAACTGTTTTGTCAGATGAATCTGACTCTCCTGCAACTCCTGTTACACCTCCAGCGAGAGGACCTGGCCGCCCTATTGTTGATTCAGAAAATCGCATGAACTACAAACTGAAACATGAAATTTACAGACTGCCCAAACGTCTCAAGTGTCATGCATGCGCACGGTCCGGTAAAAGGAAGGACACGAACTATGGATGCAAGACCTGTGGTGTTACACTCTGTGTTGTTCCCTGCTACACCAATTACCACCGGAAACAGGTGTATTGGGTGGTGAAGAAGTAACCACCCGCAACAGCTTCACTCCACCTACAAACCATCTGTTGAGCAACTTCAGGAATGAAGAACCTGAAGAAGGTGGAGTGAAGAACAAATGCTCAACTTACTGTTCCACAACCAGCCTTCCCTTGGTAAGTACACCTATTTGGTCCAAGTTTGTGTAGTATAATTTAGCTCATAGAACATTCTATTGCGAAAACATTGCCACAAAAATGAATGACATACATACAATAATAATATCAGAACAGTGAAATAAGTATAAACTTTCAAAGCAACGTTTCGCGCGAGTGTCATCCGGTCACCGTTACCGGGTAACAGTGCGCCCACTTCCCACACTCTTGCGGGTGGGCCGGGACCATTATTCTACGATTATATTCATATCACCGTGTTGGGAATTTTATTGGGAGTCCATTGATACCAAAATTAAGGCTGTAGGACAATTGTAGAGGTGATAATAGTCCCAAGAGTAAAAACATTTTGTTGCTGTTGAGCGCTCACGGCGACTCATCTTCGTAGTTATTTATTTCATGCTGGTATCTCTATAGCTTTCGCGACTTTTTTTACTGATGTTCTTCTAGGGAATTTTATTGCGAACACGTTGATACCAAAATGAAATACGTAGCATGAAAACTAAGGTCAGAAAAGTAAAAAGAGTATACACATTTTTGTTTTTACGCTTAAGCGATAAAAACGCCGCGCGCACATACGGTTGGCTGAGTGACCTTCGCCGAGAGCGCGAAAGTGTTAACTGGTAGTATCTGTATTAAAATCAAGTACAGGAGGTCCCGGTTATACAAACACTCCTCCAACAAAATGGCCCCTCAAGTCGCCATTCCTGCATCAATTCACTAGTCAAGCCCACTCTGCCGACCCCAGCATTACAAGCGGCACTAAAACATCGGTACGGTGGCCACATGGTGGCATAGGTTAGCACAAAAAGGCCTGCACAACCCACTAGGGGAGACGGATATATTCAAATGGTACACTTGACTATTCAACAGCTGGTTTTCTGATCGTCAAAACAATATACAGTAGATCATTAGGTTGGGATGTATTAACTTAGATTAGAGTGTGTTAGGCTCAGTTGAGTTAGTTAGATTAGGTTTGTTTGGATAAGGTAAGGTTTGGTTGGGCAAGGTTAGGTTTGGTTGGGTAAGGTTAGGTTTGGTTGGGCAAGGTTAAGGTTAGGTTTGGTTGGACAAGGTTAGGTTTGGTTGGACAAGGTTAGGTTTGGTTGGACAAGGTTAGGTTTGGTTGGACAAGGTTAGGTTTGGTTGGACAAGGTTAGGTTTGGTTGGACAAGGTTAGGTTTGGTTGGGCAAGGTTAGGTTTGGTTGGGCAAGGTTAAGGTTAGGTTTGGTTGGGCAAGGTTAGGTTTGGTTGGGCAAGGTTAGGTTTGGTTGGGCAAGGTTAGGTTTGGTTGAGCAAGGTTAAGGTTAGGTTTGGTTGGGAAAAGTTGGTATAGTTTAAAAATACATTGACAAACTGTCGTGCGAGAGATGTGACTTCTGTCCGAGAAGATCCACACTGCCTCACAGTCAACAGGTTTTTCATGCACAAACCTAGACACACTGAAATTCTTTGGAATTTATCGCTGAAAATACCATTAACAATGGCTGATAGGAACAGAATGAGTGTTGGTAATGCACCAGTGCCAATGAAAAGGCGACCCATTACCTTACGTACCAAGTTGGAGATTATCAAGCACTCCGTGAAGGATGAAAAACCAACAGAGATTTGCAAGCATTAACAGCATGAAATACTCGCCAACTGGGACCATCCTGCACCACCGAAATCGACGACAGTGACATTGATGATGACCTAAAGGTGTTTGCCACTCACCCATCATCCCCCAACATCAAATGCAGCTATTGACACTGAAAATGATTGGCCAATCTCCACTGCAGACACATCGCTACCTACAGCCCACACATCACCTACCACCGCCGTCTCCAGCAACTAATCTCTTCACTCTTAATGAACAACTAACTATGACAAACAAGACAATGCCATCATTATATGTCCCAAAAATATGGGTTATGTGATGATTTTTGGTGGTCTGAAAGTACATCCCTCATTTATAACATTGTGCTTATGGAAATCACAATATGCATACAAATGCTTTACGAATGCATTTGCAGAACGTAACCCATTTGTAATGGGGAGGACTGTCTATAATGCACCATCAATCATGTCACCCCATCTAACAACTAATGTGTGTTTAATAAGTAATCAACTTTCCTGTACATCTGCCATGTTAGCCAAAATAAGAATGTAGAAAACTGAGTATGAGTTATGATTTATTAAATCTAAAAATTATTGAATTTATTAATAAATTAAAAATAAAACTTTCACCTACCTCAAAAGCTGCATTCACAATATGGCAAAGGAAAATTGCACACCATATAAGAAATTGATGGCTTACCTTATCTGTCTTCAAACTGGTGTTTGCATCATCTTCGTCAGCTTCCGCGTTGCCAGCAGAGTCATCAGCGTCCAGATTAGGCTGTTCCTCAGTGTCGTCGTCTCCTGAAACAGGGGTCTACGTCAACAATTCCAAGGAAACAATTACAATCATTCCAACATGTCATTTTCTACGGAGAAAAAACATGATGACTTTCTGTCCATGTTTATTTAAAGCCCCCATTTTTCATCACATCCACATACACCTCTACCATTACAGCCACAGACACCTCTACCATCAGTCACATAAACACACAGATTCCAGCGGTAAGCAACCAGCAGGACTTCATACCAGGTATGATATCAAGAGAACCACGAGGAAATTGGCAGGTGTTCGTTACAACACTCCATTATTAACTCCAGGACGGCAAAGGGAGGAATCTGATACATGCAACAAACCAGGCCTGAAAATATCAGAAAAGGCATCTGCAGTGGTAATGAGCGCCAAAGCAAAGATCTTACTTACTACTTGGGGGATTTTTGTGTTCTTGGGTAGTTTTTAATGACCTGACTGCTATTGATCAGTGCAGCCATAAGGTTAACCCTTAAACTCCTTCAATCGTCTTGAAGTGCCCCCATTTTATTCAACATCCCCCACCCATTCTAGGGGGATGTAATGTGACACTAGAGGCCTCTGTCAACTGTTTGCCATATTTGGGAACATTCCTGAGTCCCTTTAGTTTCCTTTTAGAGCCTTAGTAAAAAAAGATGATGACCATGTCTGGTGCATCACCCTCCAGTGAGTGAATGTGTAGGGTAGACATGCTTGGAACCACTGAACTTTTACAACTGCGTATATGTATTGTTTTGCCTAATAGGCTAAGTTGCTTAACAAGCTGAATTTTCCTGAAATTGCATATTTTTCAACAAATTTTCTTATAGAATGACAAAGCTTGCAGTTGCATATGATTTGAATTTTTAAATTTGAGTTAAAACTAACATTGAAATTTGATCAAACCTAATCTAACATAATTAGGTTACTAATTAATGTTCTTAATATAATATTAATTGGAATAAACCAATTTGAAAAAAAATGAAAATCTCAAAAATCACTCTGCTTGTTAGACAAATCAGACCTTGCATACTAGGCCAAACATTGTGTTCTTGCTATTAGGCATGACAACCTGGTCGGGTCATGGAGTTCTTAAGTGATTTATGGCTTGGGCCCCATTCAAGCATTGTTTCACATTCTAGGCTAGGCGTGGCCCAAGTATGTACCAGGGCTTTGATGAATAAAATGTGCCGAAATTACACCACGAGCATCAATGGGGATTGTCAATGACAGTGTCAATGGGGATTGCTTAGTTATGGAGCTTAGTTAATAAGCTCCAGGACTAACCAATCCCTATAGACGATTGTTGGTAAAGTTGTTATGGTACTGTGTACACCAGGAAGGTGATACCAGGTGATAATAGCAGGTTCGAACTCTGGTCGTGGTCATAGTTATTTATAAAGAATTCCACTATTGACACATCAATATAACATGTGACCACAACAAAAAATTAAATAAAATGAGAAACAATGAAAATAAATGGATCAAGTTATTCCCATATGTCACCTCACCTTAGTTCTACCAAAGAAACCCAACTTCTTCAGGACCACTACAGGTAAACCACAATAGGTAAAGACATTTTACATGGATTTTCATGTTTTCTGGATATTAACAGTTAAAAGATTAAGAATTTATTAAGAACTTTTTTTTGTGTATGACAGATAAAGTATCAAAAAAGTTGCACAGTGAGAGGGTTAAGCAAAATTAAAACAGCAATGAACCAAAAACCAATATGTCACTGGAAATGCCCCACAATATTCAAGTACATTAAGCTGGGACTAAAATTGGTTAACAGGAATTTTTGTTAAGCAAAATTAACAAATTAACTTTCCAACTAATATCATGAGAAATCAATGCTTCCATAGCCAGTGCTCAACTTGCACCAAAATTGGTTCATCTGCCTCAGGAAAATCTGCAGTGAAGGATGACATTTTTTATTCTGAGTGGCCATCCAGATGAATCATATCACAACCATTCTCAGCTACCACCTGACCCTTTCACCAACTTAATCAAATAACGATTCTGTCATTTCTCCATTTATAGAGGAATGACAGAATGACACTTTTCTATTTAAAATTTTAAAATTTCCAAGAATGCATCAGGGATATAAAATGAGGGATTACAGCACTGTACTTTGATATTCAGTTTACAAGCAGATTAAATTAAATTAAAGCATAATGGTCCTGGGTTCGATTCCTGCAGAAGGACAAAGATATTTCATCAACATTTCCTTTCAAATGATACCCAGATACCCAGAAATTAGGCAACTCTTTTGAGTTGCATCCTGGGAAAGTCTGTCGTTGGTTCAGAGGGACCTAACATCTTATGCCTCTGTTCACCTACCAGTAAATAGGTACCCAAGAATTAGCCAACTGTTGTGGGTTGTATCCTGTGGAAGGTAAGTAGTTGGTCTAGCTGGACCTCGATAAGCTTAACAGCATCCAGTTTCCAACATTGGGAAATTAAACCAATACATAATACATATTGATTCTGGGTGTTTAAAGTTCCTATATCACATGGGGCCAAAAGGCTCACAACAGTATTTCTATGTTTATATGCTATGCTCTTTAGTCTTCAACTTACCCAATATTTTTGTTACAAGCTGTCCTAACTTCTCTCCCAGAGATGCTTTTCCTGGGCTCAAATTTTCTTTAGGATTCTTTGGTGGTCTGCCTGGGCCTCGGCCACGTCCACGACCTCTTCCTCGACCTCGCCCGCGGCCCCGTCCTCTATGACAAAGAAGTAGAATAGCAGTTTAAAACAGCATGTATGAAGTTCCAAGAATTACAAAAAATCACGTAACTTTAGTTTTACTAATATCAACAACCTTCTCTCACAATATTACTCACTATTTTCTCTCTGGATTAATGCTTCCCCACCTCATGAATGTGGAAAATATGGTAATGTGTGATGTATGAATGAATTAAAATCTGAAGTAACCTGATAACAAGCATCCACATACTACAGGACCACACAAGTAACGAACAGACTGCCAAGACGCACGGCCCAACCGCTGCTACATGACACAGGAAAACCCAAGTTTTATAATACAAAATGTAGTTACTGTAGTACTTGGACATGGGGAAGTTCCTGGAGAAGGTCACCTATTTGGTCTAGGGCAAAATTGCCCTTCATGGCAAAATTGTTGAAGCAACCTCCATTCTCATTTTCAAAAATTGGAAAACAATGATCGCAGGAACCAAATCACTGTATTTACTAATAACTGGAAATACTTGGCTTAGGAGTTGAAGTTAGATCATGTACACATATCAAGGAGAGAACACACTCGCCCAAATTCATCTTTAAATTTCCCTTCAAATTCACAAATTCCTTTTCTCTAATATAATGACACCTATTATGACCAATATTTATTACTGTAAAAGAATCTATTATTATTTTTAGTTTACATCTACCTTTAGTTGCTGTTTATATATAGAATGCAATAATGTGTGTCAAGTGCAATGCAAGTAACATAAGAATGCATGTTGGAAGAGAAAGCAAATTTTCTGTCAACTGAGGCTTAAGAGATAGATCTCACTCCCCATAGATACAACAGGGAAGCATTGTGGGTTACACATTATCAATATCTCGGAGTGTGGATGGATTCTAAAATCCACAACAATAATGATTTTACTTTTGCCGTATAAAACAATTATAATTATTATTATTACTTAACATGCAAAATCTTGTTCCAATGCTTTTATATAATGACGTACAAAGCATTATAGCACAATGGTCTACGTCCTTTTACGATAAAGGGTCCTGGGTTCAATTCCCGAATGGGACAAAAATAGAGGGTTACATTTCCTTTCCCCTGATGCCGTGTGTTCACCTAGCGGTCAGCAGGTACTGAGGAGTTAGGCAACTGTTGTGAGGTTGCAACCTAAGGAAGATCAGGAGTTGACCTAAGGGGACTTCTATTAGCTCCTTGTCCCCCGATAATAGGGATTAATTTTCCATGAAGCATTCATACTGACAAGAGTACAACCACATTTTCTATATACTGTACCTGCCACGCCCTCTCCCACGAGTTTTGCCCATCATCCACACGTTGTCATATGCTGGATTAAACTCAGGATCATCCGGTCTGATTCCCTGGTCTTCTGGCCGTAGTTCATCCGCTAAAAGGTCATCGTCTTCCTCTAGTGGCTCAACTTTGAGCTTAATGCTTGGTTCATCATCTTCTACAGGACTGTCATCAATATCCATTGACTCTGTTGAAGGCGATTGCCCATAAAATTTGATATTGTAGATCAATCACTTTTTAAACATAGGTTATTCAGTCATTAAAAAGAAATGCAGTTACTCTTGGCTGTGGAAATGCAAAATACTGTATTCGAAAACCCTACCAAATATTTATGTTAATAGTTGGTGGAATTTGTTATCTTCATCTTTTTTTTTTATCTTTTTAAAAAAGTTTTAGATCTGTTAAGAAGGCTTCTCAGCACAAGATATAATGAAAGGAGGTTTTCTTGGCAGGTTTGCGATTATTGAGGACCTGTTAAAGGAATTATGAAGAAAAGGTAATCAAATTACAAGAAAATGAAGGTCTCAAGATTGAGTTTTGTAATTTAAAAGGAAGTATTTTCCAGCAAATGACCAGCTTAACTGATAAGGTAAGGATACAGGAGGCACACATCAAGGAACTAGTGAAAGATAATGAGGCATGGAAAGTGAAGAGTGGTGAATTTGAAGAAATAAACAAGAAAATAGACTCATATGGTGAAGAACTCCAAGGAACGCTGAAGGCCAACAGAGTTAGGCAAGGATATGCAAAGAGAAACTTCATGGACAACTCACATAGAGGAGGTTAATAAAGAACTAGGAAATGACAAAGAGGAAATAAGAGACATATGCACAAGTTGCAAAAGAGAAGATCATAAGGAAGTGTATGTTTGGAAGTAAAAATCAGAAATGACCAACAAGATGCAGAAGTTAGACAAGCAATTAGGTAATTAGTGCAAAACACTGCAGATAGAAGTAAGTCCATAATAATTTTCAGATGTTTAGAAAAGGAAATATCATCCAGGGTAGATAGAGCAATAGAAGAGATGAAAAGCATAGAGAAAACAGTAGGCTTAGGAGATGGCCTAAATTCAAAGGAAAATGTCAGTGATTTTAGGAGAATAGGAAAATATGAGAAGACAAGAAAAAACTGGGCCCTCTCACTGTACTAGGACCATGCACATTCCACACTAAATATCTTCCCATTTCCCAGAACTCTATACTTGTCTCTTTAGTTTTTTCTTGAAAAAGGAGATGGGAAATTCTTCGTACCTATATTTTCGTCAGTTCCTCCTGGTAGCTTTAGTCTCCGCAAGAAAGAGCGGTTGTACCATCCTGTTATCGTATTTTTTATGACATCTGATCGCTGCTGCATTTCATCCAATTCGTCAAGCAATTTAAAACATCGTCGACATAAAGTCTTGGAATACACCTGCCAAAGAATATAAATGTAAAAATTCATAGATTTAAGTGAAGGTTACCAATGCAATGAATATGTTGCAAATATAGATGAAAATACTGTACATATTTCACTGAACAGTGACTCTCTTTAGCAAGAAAGCATACACACCTGAGAGGCATCCAGGGGAGACTTAATAATTTGCTCCAGCATACTACCCAGCTGCTGATTAGTGTGAGTCGTAACACTGGAGTCCAGGAACAAGTTGTGTATATCCTGACCATGGATATCCTTGATGACTCGGTCACATACCTTTAAAAAATCACCACATTACATTTTCTTAGCACACTCAGTGTTTGCATATTGAGAACACAGGAACTATGGCAAAACTGAAAATGATTGGAGAGAATAATGTGGATTACTTCCCTCATTCAGCCAGTCATGTAAGGTAAACCAAAGTAAAAATAACAGCATTCTATGTTGTTATAGTAAATAGTATATAAATAGTATAAAAATTGTGTACATAGGTGGACATGCATGACAGTCACAGCTGCATGTTAAGGGGTAAAGCTATGTGTAATTTTCTTGCATGACTCAATCAAACTTGTTGTGGTTATAAATCTATTAATATTAAGTCCAAGTAACAATTTATACAAAATAATTGCAAGTAAACCATTTGATTTAACATATAAATTGTTTCAGGTAGTCATTTTTCTTGCACAATATTTGCTGGTAATTTGCAGCATGATAATCAGAACTGAAAGTAACGCTGGATGCTACTCGGCTGCATTTTACAAACTATTTTTAACCTCTTTAAGAAAAATCTGGATTGAGTCTACTTACCAAGCAAACAACTGGAGTCCCGGGCGTTAATTCAGCCTCCTCCATTTTCGAATCCTCCACAGCCCTTTGGACTGCTATTGGGGTACCTTCACTCATGTTCAACATGTACTGCAATCACAACGGTAAGGTCAGGCATGCTAGATTTAAATACGAGTTTCTATGGTTACTACTGTATATAGCAATTACTATATGCCTGAAGCACTCATCATATTACTGTAGTGACATTATGTGTTTTACTTTTCTTACCTACGAATTCTCCACTGTTTCATGTATTAAATGTACTGTATAACTCTTGCATAAATAAATATTAATATTATTACTATTATTATACTTGCAAAGTCCTTCTGTACTACAGTTAGTGAATGATAAAATTATGTTAATTTTCTCTCAAATTATACTACAGTATTATTTGTCCAGAAGAGAAACCACAAAGAATCACATCCAACTAGTTCAGGTGTTCAGCGAGTAATTTTTGACCCCATGGTGCCCAACCCAGTCTGACTCAAAAATTACAACAAAATTTTAACCAATTTTACAGGAAAAAAATATTCACACCCCTGTTTTCACACACTTTAAACTTACATTTGGTCTGCATTTACTTTCAGCATTTCAACCGTCCTCAAGCTTTGGCGGCATTGAAAATCTGTCGACGGCTTGCTGTGGGTCCGTCCCTCAAGAGTGTTCCAAGTGCTATTGAAAAATGAAACCGAAGTCTAATTAGATATACTGTATGTAGTAATTAACACACTGATACTGCATATATAAACATTTTATACTGGGATTCCAATACTAATTGTGAAAATCCACATTTGAAAGTTGACTGAATTGTGAAAATTCATTTTTGAAAGTTTTCAGGAAATGCACAATAAAATCTCAAGAACGTTATGCTGTACTGTATATCTAATGGCTATGAGAAATAGTGAGGCTCACATCCCTGGACTCATTGTTCAGATCCAGTGCATGCACCTGGGATGTCTTGGGATGAGGGTCCAGTGCGTGCACCTGGTAAGTCCTGGGATGAGGGGTCCAGTACATGCACCTGGAATGGACAGGACATCCCAGGCAGTCTTCTGACCATTTGTGGAGTTCATGTAGATCTCTTTATAAGGCTTCAATATCATTATAATTTCCAATGTCACCATAAATCTTTGTGATGTCTGTAAATTTGATGATGTGGTCTGTACTCTCATCTACTGTGTGTCACTGATGCCTATGACAAAAAGGGTTGGCCCCAAAATGGACCCCTGTGGTACCCCACTTACCACATTTCTCCCGTCAAGATTCATTCCCATTTAGCACGACTTTGTTTTCTTTGTTGTAACAATTGTTTTATTACTTCTAGTATTCTTCCACTTATTCCATGTGCCTGTAATTTCCTTGCCAGTTTTTCATGTGGTACCTTATCAAAGGAACAAATCCACAAGGGCTGTGACGAGGATTCGAACCTGCGTCCGGGAGCATCCCAGACACTGCCTTAATCGACTGCCTTATCAAAGTGCCTTATCAAAGGCTTTAGCAAAATACACATATACTACATCAACTGGAAGTCCTTTGTCTGAGTAGCCGGTTACCATTTCCAAAATGTGAGCAGGTTTCTAAGGCAGGATCTATTTTTAACAAACCCAGGTTGTGTTGACTTTACAAGACTGTTCACCATGAGATTTTAATTTTTTTTTTTTTTGCTGATGACTAGATTGTGAGAATATTGACTAGACCGTGAGATGGTAAATGGTTCCCTCCCTGAGGATTCTCTCCGTGAGCTTGTGTGATGTCAAGCTGCCTGGACGATAGTTCTCTGCTTAGACCTTTCTGCCTTTTCTGAAAGTATGGGCGACATTTGCATATTTGTAATGTAGTGGGACTATCCCTTGGTCCAGAGACTTTGTGAAGGGAGTTTCCGTGGCAGGCACAGTTCTTGTGGCCGTTCCTTTATGACTTTTGGAGTGTATTCCATCCACACCTGAAGCTGTTGAGTCCTTTAGTTTGTCAATGTTCTTCCTGATTAATGTGGCAAGTTATGGTTATGTTCCTTAATACATTCTCTTCACCTCCTTCAGACATGTGTGTGTGGGTGATGGGGTGTTGTCTAACCTCTCTAGTGTGTGGGTGATGGGGTGTTGTCTAACCTCTCTAGTGTGTGGGTGATGGAGTGTTGTCTAACCTCTCTAGTGTGTGTGGGTGATGGGGTGTTGTCTAACCTCTCTAGTGTGTGGTGATGGGGTGTTGTCTAACCTCTCTAGTGTGGGTGATGGAGTGTTGTCTAACCTCTCTAGTGTGTGTGGGTGATGGGGTGTTGTCTAACCTCTCTAGTGTGGGTGATGGGGTGTTGTCTAACCTCTCTAGTGTGGGTGATGGGGTGTTGTCTAACCTCTCTAGTGTGGGTGATGGGGTGTTGTCTAACCTCTCTAGTGTGGGTGATGGGGTGTTGTCTAACCTCTCTAGTGTGTGGGTGATGGGGTGTTGTCTAACCTCTCTAGTGTGTGGGTGATGGGGTGTTGTCTAACCTCTCTAGTGTGTGGGTGATGGGGTGTTGTCTAACCTCTCTAGTGTGTGGTGATGGGGTGTTGTCTAACCTCTCTAGTGTGTGGGTGATGGGGTGTTGTCTAACCTCTCTAGTGTGTGGGTGATGGGGTGTTGTCTAACCTCTCTAGTGTGTGGTGATGGGGTGTTGTCTAACCTCTCTAGTATGGGGTGTTGTCTAACCTCTCTAGTATGTGGTGATGGAGTGTTGTCTAACCTCTCTAGTGTGGGTGATGGGGTGTTGTCTAACCTCTCTAGTGTGTGGTGATGGGGTGTTGTCTAACCTCTCTAGTGTGTGGGGGTGATGGGGTGTTGTCTAACCTCTCTAGTGTGTGGGGGTGATGGGGTGTTGTCTAACCTCTTTAGTGTGTGGGGGTGATGGGGTGTTGTCTAACCTCTCTAGTGTGTGGGGGTGATGGGGTTTTGTCTAACCTCTCTAGTGTGTGGGGGTGATGGGGTGTTGTCTAACCTCTCTAGTGTGGGTGATGGGGTGTTGTCTAACCTCTCTAGTGTGTGGGGGTGATGGGGTGTTGTCTAACCTCTCTAGTGTGTGGGGGTGATGGGGTGTTGTCTAACCTCTCTAGTATGGGGTGTTGTCTAACCTCTCTAGTATGTGGTGATGGAGTGTTGTCTAACCTCTCTAGTGTGGGTGATGGGGTGTTGTCTAACCTCTCTAGTGTGTGGTGATGGGGTGTTGTCTAACCTCTCTAGTGTGTGGGGGTGATGGGGTGTTGTCTAACCTCTCTAGTGTGTGGGGGTGATGGGGTGTTGTCTAACCTCTTTAGTGTGTGGGGGTGATGGGGTGTTGTCTAACCTCTCTAGTGTGTGGGGGTGATGGGGTGTTGTCTAACCTCTCTAGTGTGTGGGGGTGATGGGGTGTTGTCTAACCTCTCTAGTGTGGGTGATGGGGTGTTGTCTAACCTCTCTAGTGTGTGGGGGTGATGGGGTGTTGTCTAACCTCTCTAGTGTGTGGGGGTGATGGGGTGTTGTCTAACCTCTCTAGTGTGTGGGGGTGATGGGGTGTTGTCTAACCTCTCTAGTGTGGGTGATGGGGTGTTGTCTAACCTCTCTAGTGTGTGTGGGTGATGGGGTGTTGTCTAACCTCTCTAGTGTGTGGGTGATGGGGTGTTGTCTAACCTCTCTAGTGTGTGGGTGATGGGGTGTTGTATAACCTCTCTAGTGTGGGTGGGTGATGGGGTGTTGTCTAACCTCTCTAGTGTGGGTGATGGGGTGTTGTCTAACCTCTCTAGTGTGTGGGGGTGATGGGGTGTTGTCTAACCTCTCTAGTGTGGGTGATGGGGTGTTGTCTAACCTCTCTAGTGTGGGTGATGGGGTGTTGTATAACCTCTCTAGTGTCAACACTGATGTAAAGTATTTATTGAGAGTGTTTGCTGCCCTCTTGTCCTATATAACTTGGTTATATAGGACAACCAACTTGGTTATAACTTGGACTAACCAATATAACTTGGTTAGTCTCATCTTATGAGGGTTCCACCAAGTACCTTTGTTTTAGGTTATACTTCTTATACTGTATAGGCTTAATTATTATTATTAATACTAGACTAATTAACACTCAGGATGTTAATGACTAGCAGTCAGGAAGTCAATGACTAAGTCAATTCTTAATTAACAGTCAAGCAGACAGCCTAAACCAATCAATAACTAATTAAGTCAATTATATATTAAAAGTCAATGACTAACAGTAAATTATTAAGTCATTCATTAATAACCAATTAAAGGCAATAACTAATTAACAATGACTGACAATCAATGACTAAGTAGCATGTTAATTACTAATTAAGAGGATTACTTGTCAATGACCAAGAGTCAATAACTAATTAAGAGTTCAGATTAAGTCAATAAACTTTTTAACATTCAGTGACTAACAGTGAATGATTAATAATTATATATATATTAATCATTATATTTATATAATTATATTATTAATCATTGACTGTTAAGTCACTGAATGTTAATTATTGACTGTTACTCATTAACTATTGATTAATTAAGTCATTTCAACATATTTGTAACTCATCTTGTATATATAAATATTCGATTTGATTTGGTCAATGATTAACAGTCAAAACTAATTAACAGGCAAATTAATTAGTAGTTAGGGACTGACCAATAAATGGCAGAAATGTTAATTTGACCATTTAAATGTGTTGAAGATTATCATAAACCATAAATAGCAATTGTTCCCTTAATTAGGATTTTTTTTAATCATAATATTAACGTTTTTACAGATAAAAAAATCATATTTATGAAACAAATTAAAACTAATGGACTTTCTTTGATTTATTATACTGTATAATAATAACAATTATATTCATTTATGTAAAAAAAAATCCTATTTTGTTGTTGTTTACTTGGGGATTAATTTAGGAATAATATGATGGTGCTTAGAGGTCATATTCCCTTAACGAAGCGACCATCTTCACCATCTACTTTATATATCATATTTCGTCTTAATGGCCTGCTGAAGGAGGCCCTGGGCGGTGGCCACGGTCGGGGCTTGGCACTACTGATGGCTTAGGAGAGCAACCATGCCCGCCAGCGACTCAAAAATACACTAGTGTATAATTTTGCAAAATGAAACTGTTGAAGATGTCTGGCCGAGGGAGTACATTTTTAAACAAAGCAAACTCAGTTATCGCTCATTTTTCCCTAAAGACTTGCTGGCCGAGCAGTCCTTGAGGGTCTTAAATTACGTAGAATAAATATATAATTATTCCCAGGGCCAGACGTACCTGTAATGGCGTAAAAGCCCGCAGAAGGCGTCCCAGTGGACACATATCGCAGGTGAAGAACAACAAACATGGCCGACCTCGCAAGCTCAGCCGCTGATTGGCCAGGCAGGAGTCAAAGCTCGCATCTGATTGGCAAAAAAAATTCCCGGGAAACACAAATAGTGATCTTCATAGGTTCACTTGGATTTAGAACTGTTTTATAGGAATACCGAGTCGTTAATCATAGGGATAATCGCTTCGTCTACCACAATGTTATTTAAATACAGAAAATCTATACTAACCAAACCTAATTAAGTACATTAGCGCAGAATAACAAGAAAACGTTGCATATATTTACACGTATATTCGGCTGACATCAATTCCATATATTTAAGAAGCTTAGGTACACAAAGGACAAGTTACAGCCCCGCTCCTGTGCCAGGTAAGTCCACTACGGGCTCACCATAGCCCGTGCTACTTGGAACGTTTTGTTCCTAGTAGCCGAATCGTAAACAACAACAACACAAAGGACAACAGTGTCAAGCTCAACAAGCCACAATGTAACACACACACAAGGGGCAACAGTGTCACACTCAACAAGCCACAATGTAACACACACACAAGGGGCAACAGTGTCAAGCTCAACAAGCCACAATGTAACACACACACAAGGGGCAACAGTGTCAAGCTCAACAAGCCACAATGTAACACACACACAAGGGGCAACAGTGTCAAGTTCAACAAGCCACAATGTAACACACACACAAGGAGCAACAGTGTCAAGCTCAACAAGCCACAATGTAACACACACACAAGGAGCAACAGTGTCAAGCTCAACAAGCCACAATGTAACACACACAAGGGGCAACAGTGTCACACTCAACAAGCCACAATGTAACACACACACAAGGGGCAACAGTGTCAAGCTCAACAAGCCACAATGTAACACACACAAGGGGCAACAGTGTCACACTCAACAAGCCACAATGTAACACACACACAAGGGGCAACAGTGTCACACTCAACAAGCCACAATGTAACACACACAAGGGGCAACAGTGTCACACTCAACAAGCCACAATGTAACACACACACAAGCTGGGGCAACAGTGTCAAGCTCAACAAGCCACAATGTAACACACACAAGGGGCAACAGTGTCAAGCTCAACAAGCCACAATGTAACACACACAAGGGGCAACAGTGTCACACTCAACAAGCCACAATGTAACACACACACAAGGGGCAACAGTGTCAAGCTCAACAAGCCACAATGTAACACACACAAGGGGCAACAGTGTCATACTCAACAAGCCACAATGTAACACACACACAAGGGGCAACAGTGTCAAGCTCAACAAGCCACAATGTAACACACACACAAGGGACAACAGTGTCAAGCTCAACAAGCCACAATGTAACACACACACAAGGAGCAACAGTGTCAAGCTCAACAAGCCACAATGTAACACACACACAAGGGGCAACAGTGTCAAGCTCAACAAGCCACAATGTAACACACACAAGGGGCAACAGTGTCAAGCTCAACAAGCCACAATGTAACACACACACAAGGAGCAACAGTGTCAAGCTCAACAAGCCACAATGTAACACACACACAAGGGGCAACAGTGTCAAGCTCAACAAGCCACAATGTAACACACACAAGGAGCAACAGTGTCACACTCAACAAGCCACAATGTAACACACACACAAGGGGCAACAGTGTCATACTCAACAAGCCACAATGTAACACACACAAGGGGCAACAGTGTCAAGCTCAACAAGCCACAATGTAACACACACAAGGGGCAACAGTGTCAAGCTCAACAAGCCACAATGTAACACACACACAAGGAGCAACAGTGTCAAGCTCAACAAGCCACAATGTAACACACACACAAGGGGCAACAGTGTCAAGCTCAACAAGCCACAATGTAACACACACAAGGAGCAACAGTGTCACACTCAACAAGCCACAATGTAACACACACACAAGGGGCAACAGTGTCAAGCTCAACAAGCCACAATGTAACACACACACAAGGAGCAACAGTGTCAAGCTCAACAAGCCACAATGTAACACACACACAAGGGGCAACAGTGTCATACTCAACAAGCCACAATGTAACACACACACAAGGGGCAACAGTGTCATACTCAACAAGCCACAATGTAACACACACACAAGGAGCAACAGTGTCAAGCTCAACAAGCCACAATGTAACACACACACAAGGGGCAATAGTTTGCGTGACAGGAGATGTCTCCCGCGGCAGCCCGTGAAGATTGATTGATTGATAAAGATTAAGCCACCCAAGAGGTGGCACGGGCATGACTAGTCCGTAAGGCCCGTGAACTCATGGTAGTTCTTAAGAAAGGATGATCGACAAGAGGGCTCCGCGGCTTGTGCCTGGTGCCCGGCGATCCGTGCCCTGTGATGTCGCTCCTGTGTTGCCGCCCCTTTCCGGGAAGAGGGGAATGAGGATTGCCTCGTCGGGGAGAGGGGGGGGGGGGCGCCGTATCTGATGAGGAGTCTGGACCCTTATCTGGGGGTCCGGGTGCAGCTGGTTCCCTGGTGCTCGTCCACCGTGTGGGTGCCCAGCGTGAAGGCTTTCATCTTCGGTGTTCCTGATTTTATGAAGCGCCCTCGGGGGAAGTTTGGCGGTCGTCTTCAGGATCATTTGGAAGGCGTACTGTTTGTAGTTTCCGGAAAAAGGATTATCCGTATAAATATGTGTAGGCGTTGCCTTCTCACGTATGTCCCGTGCCTTTGGCATAGTTATGAGTTTCGATTGCGTTTTTGTTGTGAGCCCTTCAGGCATTTTGATTGTTCATTTGTATTGTTTGTAACGTGTGATGCTTTTGTGTATTTGTCTTTGTATGAACCTGTTGCTATGTACTTCTGTATTTATGTCTTTTCATGTATTTGTGTGGGTGTGGTTTAGGGATTATTGTTTTGTTCCTTTGTAACTTGTATTTTTGTTGTTGGTTTCTTTTTTGTATTTGTTTTTATGGTATTCATGTAGCACGCTTTCGCATGTAAATAAATATATATAACAAAGTTCCAAATGTGATTTTTTTTGTACAGTACAACAATCCGTATTTTGTACATTTCATCCATAGTTGCTGTATAGGTTCTATAATTTTCAAAGATTGGGTTGAGATAGTTACAAAGTCCGAAAGTGTCTCAGGATTTGGTCACAAATCAATGACAAGAGGTCAGTCACCAGTATAGCAATAGTGTTGACGAGCATACCCTTAACAAGAGGTCAGTCACCAGTATAGCAATAGTGTTGACGAGCATACCCTTAACAAGAGGTCAGTCACCAGTATAGCAATAGTGTTGACGAGCATACCCTTAACAAGAGGTCAGTCACCAGTATAGCAATAGTGTTGACGAGCATACCCTTAACAAGAGGTCAGTCACCAGTATAGCAATAGTGTTGACGAGCATACCCTTAACAAGAGGTCAGTCACCAGTATAGCAATAGTGTTGACGAGCATACCCTTAACAAGAGGTCAGTCACCAGTATAGCAATAGTGTTGACGAGCATACCCTTAACAAGAGGTCAGTCACCAGTATAGCAATAGTGTTGACGAGCATACCCTTAACAAGAGGTCAGTCACCAGTATAGCAATAGTGTTGACGAGCATACCCTTAACAAGAGGTCAGTCACCAGTATAGCAATAGTGTTGACGAGCATACCCTTAACAAGAGGTCAGTCACCAGTATAGCAATAGTGTTGACGAGCATACCCTTAACAAGAGGTCAGTCACCAGTATAGCAATAGTGTTGACGAGCATACCCTTAACAAGAGGTCAGTCACCAGTATAGCAATAGTGTTGACGAGCATACCCTTAACAAGAGGTCAGTCACCAGTATAGCAATAGTGTTGACGAGCATACCCTTAACAAGAGGTCAGTCACCAGTATAGCAATAGTGTTGACGAGCATACCCTTAACAAGAGGTCAGTCACCAGTATAGCAATAGTGTTGACGAGCATACCCTTAACAAGAGGTCAGTCACCAGTATAGCAATAGTGTTGACGAGCATACCCTTAACAAGAGGTCAGTCACCAGTATAGCAATAGTGTTGACGAGCATACCCTTAACAAGAGGTCAGTCACCAGTATAGCAATAGTGTTGACGAGCATACCCTTAACAAGAGGTCAGTCACCAGTATAGCAATAGTGTTGACGAGCATACCCTTAACAAGAGGTCAGTCACCAGTATAGCAATAGTGTTGACGAGCATACCCTTAACAAGAGGTCAGTCACCAGTATAGCAATAGTGTTGACGAGCATACCCTTAACAAGAGGTCAGTCACCAGTATAGCAATAGTGTTGACGAGCATACCCTTAACAAGAGGTCAGTCACCAGTATAGCAATAGTGTTGACGAGCATACCCTTAACAAGAGGTCAGTCACCAGTATAGCAATAGTGTTGACGAGCATACCCTTAACAAGAGGTCAGTCACCAGTATAGCAATAGTGTTGACGAGCATACCCTTAACAAGAGGTCAGTCACCAGTATAGCAATAGTGTTGACGAGCATACCCTTAACAAGAGGTCAGTCACCAGTATAGCAATAGTGTTGACGAGCATACCCTTAACAAGAGGTCAGTCACCAGTATAGCAATAGTGTTGACGAGCATACCCTTAACAAGAGGTCAGTCACCAGTATAGCAATAGTGTTGACGAGCATACCCTTAACAAGAGGTCAGTCACCAGTATAGCAATAGTGTTGACGAGCATACCCTTAACAAGAGGTCAGTCACCAGTATAGCAATAGTGTTGACGAGCATACCCTTAACAAGAGGTCAGTCACCAGTATAGCAATAGTGTTGACGAGCATACCCTTAACAAGAGGTCAGTCACCAGTATAGCAATAGTGTTGACGAGCATACCCTTAACAAGAGGTCAGTCACCAGTATAGCAATAGTGTTGACGAGCATACCCTTAACAAGAGGTCAGTCACCAGTATAGCAATAGTGTTGACGAGCATACCCTTAACAAGAGGTCAGTCACCAGTATAGCAATAGTGTTGACGAGCATACCCTTAACAAGAGGTCAGTCACCAGTATAGCAATAGTGTTGACGAGCATACCCTTAACAAGAGGTCAGTCACCAGTATAGCAATAGTGTTGACGAGCATACCCCTAACTCTTGTCGACATAGTGTACAGTCAGAGTGCTCCCTCTTCGCAGATTCAATACCGGCAGCTACCTGTGAATATATCATTTTGTTATTTACAGTACGTACTTAAATGATTATGGCTTATTTTCGAATCCGTGCTTGAAGTGGTAGTGCGGGCTCCATCATGGGGGCGAATGTTGCTACTTTGACAGACTTTGGTGCTGATTTGGGGATGATGCTGTCGAGTTGTATAAAACTCTTGTGGTGCATCGTAGTGCCAAGAGGTAATTTTGGGGCACAACTGGTCGAGTCCTAGAGTTCTGAAGGATGGTTCAAGGTCTTCACTAAGGATATGTATTCACCAAGATGTGCTTGTGGAGGTTGAGCTTTGGCTCTTTGGTCCCGCCTTTCAACTGTCAATCAACTGGTCAACTCCTGAGCCTACTGGGCTCTATCATATCTACATTTGAAACCATGGTTGTTTGAAGGATAATTTTGGGGGTAATTTTTTATCCATATGGATGTGTTGGGGTCTTCAGAGGGAGTGGCAGCTCCTGCACACATTACATCTTGTGGCGAGGCTTCCCGAGAGCTTGTAATTGTTTCTCCTGCGAGGCTTCCCAAGAGCTTGTAATTGTTTCTCCTGCGAGGCTTCCCAAGAGCTTGTAATTGTTTCTCCTGCGAGGCTTCGTGATGAGGATGACCGCAGAGCTCAACACATGATTGATATCTACGTTTGGTATGACCTCTATCGACTCAGGAGGCCATACATGTACACGTAAGCTAACAGATCTTTATTCTGACTATGCATAAACAAGATGAACTCCCATGATTCATTCAATCTTCTAATATCCTATGTATATATGTATGTATGTACTCACCTAATTGTGCTTGCGGGGGTTGAGCTTTGGCTCTTTGGTCCCGCCTCTCAACTGTCAATCAACTGGTGTACAGATTCCTGAGCCTATTGGGCTTTATCATATCTACATTTGAAACTGTGTATGGAGTCAGCCTCCACCACATCACTTCCTAGTGCATTCCATTTATTAACTACTCTGACACTGAAAAAAATTCTTTCTCACGTCTCTGTGGCTCATCTGGGCACTAAGTTTCCACCTGTGTCCCCTTGTTCGTGTTCCACCCGTGCTGAAGAGTTTGTCTTTGTCCACCCTGTCAATTCCCCTGAGAATTTTGTAGGTGGTTATCATGTCTCCCCTTACTCTTCTGTTTTCCAGGGATGTGAGGTTCAGCTCCTTTAGCCTTTCCTCGTAGCTCAATCCTCGTAGCCCAATCATACATACATGTATGTATGTATGTATGTATGTATGTATGTATGTATGTATGTATGTATGTATGTATGTATGTATGTATGTATGTATGTATGTATGTACTCTTGCTTAAATAACAATTATTATTACTATTAATAAATTAAAATTACAGCTGACGACTAAAACAGAAAAGACTTTGATAATATGTATTATGTAAACATACTGTAATTTGTATAATAATCTTCCTATTTAATTTAAAAAAAATAATACTGCTTAATTAAATATTAAGGAGTAATATTTCAGTAGTAAGTAGTATATATATATATATATATATATATATATATATATATATATATATATATATATATATATATATATATATATATATATATATATATATCATCGAAAATGGGTACATATCTACCGGCACATATATACAGTAATGTAGTTACCTGTTGACTACCTGTTTAAGAGTCTTGGTATTAATGTCTCCGCGGCCCGGTCTCTGGCCGTTAGAATATCGAATTTGTATAAGATTTACAGTTCTGTTTAAAATGTATTTTATAATTTTATGCTAAATGTTATTCAACATTTGTGACGCAATCAATTTATAATTAAATAATGAAAGATTATAATATTTCTAGATTAAATACTCAGAGCTGCTCCTATTATGTCTATATTAGCCTATCCCAAACATAGATTTTATTGAGCATAGATTTTTATTTAGACACGCTCTTGCCTTTCGGAACGCGATTACCAACACGCATTTCTTCCCGAAGGCTCGTGCTGTTAGCTCTTGGGCTCCGCCTTTCTAACCGTCGGTTGCCTAATGTATACTAACTCCGACCTAGTTATCTCTATTGTTACGTATTCTCCGTAAGTATTAGGGCTGGTTGAGGGTCTATGCAGGTTTTGTGACGGGACTGTGAGGGCGAGTTAGGGATGAGTTAAGGTCTGGTAAGAGTATGAGTGAATAATTTTAATAAATATGTATGGCAGCCTAATTTAGGATGAATCAGTAGGTGCAGGTGAACACGCAGTGGTTATATTGCGACAGGTAGTGACGCAACCAACTGCGTCTAGGTGCAGGGGGCGACGCAACTCGCTGCTTCAAGTGGAGGTGGCGATGCAATCAACTGCGTCTAGGTGCAGGGGGGCGACGCAACTCGCTGCTTCAAGTGGAGGTGGCGATGCAATCAACTGCGTCAAGGTACAGGGGGCGACGCAACCAGCTGCTTCAAGTGGAGGTGGCGACGCAACCAACTGCGTCAAGGTACAGGGGGCGACGCAACCAGCTGCTTCAAGTGGAGGTGGCGACGCAACCAACTGCGTCAAGGTACAGGGGGCGACGCAACCAGCTGCTTCAAGTGGAGGTGGCGACGCAACCAACTGCGTCAAGGTTCAGGGGGCGACGCAACCAGCTGCTTCAAGTGGAGATGGCGACGCAGCCAACTGCGTCAAGGTGCAGGGGGCGACGCAACCAGCTGCTTCAAGTGGAAACGGCGACGCAGCCAACTGTTCAAGGGCAGCTGGCGACTCAGACGACTATAACAGGAGCGCGGAAGCAGATGAGAACACGGTCCTGTTCATCCATCACAGTAAACTCCACCACAACGGTACCTTGGGCCTAGGGGCAGGGAGGAGGAGAGATGGTGAGGAGAGACGGGGAGAGGAAGAGAAGGGGGAGAAGGCAGAGCAGGAAGGAATGCGGACGAGCAGCAGTAGGAGAGAACGCGGGAATTAGAAATATGATAAACAAAACATTAGATTTAAGACATTCCGCATATTCTTTTTATGTTAATTTTAAATAACTTAGCTTAGAAAGTCTGAATTGTACGTCTCCTAAACACCAGTCAAAGATTGTTGATTAATCTGCAATTAATTCACTCAGGCTGTAACAGGCAGCCGACAATGCAAGCTTCTGAATTCATAGACATTTCGTACATGTCTTTGACCTTAGACACCTATGCACTAAACGCCTCAAGACACAGACATACAGCCACAGATTGATTGATGAACATTAAGCCACACACAAGAAATGGCACGGGCATAAATAGCCCGTAAATAGAGACACAATCAGCCTCGAACCTTATAAAGGCTTCATGTTTAAGGTACACCTAACCTAGGTCGAAATACTGACCGTCTTCAGGATGCAGCTCACAACAGTTGCCTGATCCCCAGTTACCTATAACTGCTAGAAAACGCATCCAACTTCTCGTCCTACTAGAGAATCGCACCCGGGGTCATTGGGTTGTGAGCTACTTAGGGAAAGTTGCACATTCGGTTGTGGCTGAAAATTCCCTCACTCCGTACTAGGCTCGCAACCATGGGCCCCGGGTTCAGTTCCACCGGCAGAACAGAAACGTGTAGGGAAACATTTCACTTCACCTGATACTTCTATTCCCCTGGGCTGCAGCCTGTGGAAGGTCAGTAACTAGCATAGGGGGGCCTTGATTATACTAACAGGCTTCTTTTGCAAGATTATGAAAACCAAATCAAGCAAAAACTGAAAGCATTTATCAAGATGTAGAGAGGTGCAGTCATATGCCACGCTATCGTACACAGCTTATTCTCCCTTAAAACCGTAAATATTGTTAGGTTAAAATGTATTACGGCTAGATTGGGTTTGGTTGGGTTAGGTTAGGTAAGGTAAGGTGAAGTTAGGTTAGGTTATGTAAGGTTAGGCT
>NC_091186.1:10156479-10268979 GCF_040958095.1 Procambarus clarkii
TATTCAAAAGTTAAACCAAAAAGTACCTAATTTCATCCTCATGGTTCCCCACCTCGTGCTTCCAACTCACACTGTATCTTGTACTACCCACTTCCCCAATAATAATGTTTAAGATCTGCAACTTCATTATAATCACAAATATAGTCATTGCAGTTTATTTATAATATATTTTTTATGTTGAACATAAATTCTGTTACAATGTACTTATTATTTAAACACAGAAATCACAATAGCGTGATGCATCAAATGAACAAATCCACAAGGGCCGTGACGAGGATTCGAACCTACGTCCGAGAGCATCCCAGACGCCATTCTTATACCATGTCGTAGCTCAGTTGATTAAGGCAGCGTCTGGGATGCTCTCGGACGTAGGTTCGAATCCTCGTCACGGCCCTTGTGGATTTGTTCATTTATTATTTCGTTTACTTTTATCAGCTAGCTTAAGGACCTGCCCGAAACTGTATGCGTCTTAGTGGATTTACCAGAATATAACACTCAAACACCAATGTTTTATACTCTCACAGCCCAACATACCTTCTTGTATATAAAATAAATAAATAAATAAATAAACCTTGGAACATATACACACACCAGAACAACACTGGAACACATACACATACACACATATGGGTTCTGGAAAGGGAAATCTTGCCTAACAAACCTTTTGGAATTCTATGATAAAATAACGAGGATAAGACAGGACAGAGAAGGTTGGGCTGACTGCATATTTCTGGACTGTCAAAAGGCCTTTGATACAGTACCGCACATAAGACTGCTCTTCAAACTTGAGAGGCAGGCAGGAGTAAGCGGAAAGGCCCTAGTATGGGTAAGGAACTACCTAAGAGGAAGGAGCCAGAGAGTTACGGTAAGGGGCGAGAAGTCGGACTGGCGAACAGTAACGAGTGGAGTACCACAAGGATCGGTGCTGGGACCAATTCTATTTCTAGTATATGTTAACGACATGTTTACAGGAGTAGAATCCTACATGTCGATGTTCGCGGGTGACGCAAAGTTGATGAGAAGAGTTGTGACATGAGGATTGTAGGATCCTCCAAGAGGACTTGAACAGGTTGCAGAAATGGTCAGAGAAATGGCTACTGGAGTTCAACACGAGCAAATGTAAAGTTATGGAAATGGAATTAGGTGACAGGAGACCAAAGGGACAGTACACAATGAAGAGGAACTGCCTACCTGTGACGACGCGAGAAAGAGACCTGGGGGTGGACGTAACACCTAATCAATCTCCTGAGGAACATGTAAATAGGATATCGATAGCAGCGTACTCTACACTGGCAAAAGTTAGAACATCATTCAGAAACCTAAGTAAGGAGGCATTTAGGGCGCTTTACACTGCCTACGTGAGGCCAGTCTTAGAGTATGTCGCCCCATCATGGAGTCCCCACCTGAAGAAACACATAAGGAAACTGGAAAAGGTTCAGAAGTTTGCACAAGACTCGTCCCAGCGTTAAGAGGGATGGGGTATGAAGAGAGCCTGAAGGAACTGGATCTTACGACACTAGAAAAAAGAAGGGAGAAGGGGGATATGATAGGAACGTATAAAATACTCAGGGGGATTGACAGAGTGGACATAGACGAAATGTTCACACGGAATAGTAACAGAACGAGGGGACATGGTTGGAAGCTGGAAACTCAGATGAGTCACAGAGATGTTAGGAAGTTTTCTTTTAGCGTGAGAGTAGTGGAAAAAATGGAATGCACTTAAGGAGCAGGTTGTGGAAGCAAATACTATTCATAATTTTTTAACTAGATATGATAGGGAAATGGGACCATAGTCATTGCTGTAAACAACCGATAGCTCGAATGGCGGGATCCAAGAGTCAGTACTCGATCCTGCAGACACAAATAGGTGAGTACACTAGATGAAGAGAGAGATCAGAGCAGGGAGAAAACACACACACACACACACACACACATACACACACACACACACACACACACACACACACACACACACACACACACACACACACACACACACACACACACACACACACACCAAGTCAAGAAGCACTCACTCTCCCAGCCACACACTATAGTGTACAGGGCGGCGCGTATGGCGTAACTCACTGCAGAGACCGAAGCCTTCCTTGTCGTCGACACGGATGGTGAGGCCGGGTTGAACACACCACACCATCACCATCATCACGGCCCAGGGCACCACCTTCGTCGCTCCACGCTGACTGCACCATCTCACCATATTGCAACCTCACCAATATTGAGATCAAAAAGATACATCACTATACATTATTTACAATATAAAATGAGTATTATCAATAAAATATTGGGTTGCTACTGGTTATATATTAATACAAGTGGTTTATACACTCAGACATCACTAATAACTTTTTGTTTTTGACCTGAATAGGATTCGAACCCCCGTCGTCCAGGATCACACCCCCCAAAGGGTTTACAGTACAGTAACCACCACACTAAGGAGATCTTTGGTGTGTGGTGTTTACAATAGTATCCTGTACGCTTGGGAGTGATCCTCGCCGGCAGGGGTTCGAATCCTGGTCGGATTATAATTAGTTCTTAGTGATTTATGGCTCGAGCGTTCATGCAGCCTTTGTGGCACACCGAGATAGGGGTCATTTCTCTGTGCATGGTGTCAGTGACATTTGAGGATACTTTTGAGGTAGTTTGAGGTAGTTTGCAAGTGATTGAGACACGGGTTTGAGGTAGTTTGGGGTGATTGAGACACGGCTTTGAGGTAGTTTACAGTGATTGAGACACGGCTTTGAGGCAGTTTGCAGTGATTGAGACACGGCTTTGAGGCAGTTTGCAGTGATTGAGACACGGCTTTGAGGCAGTTTACAGTGATTGAGACACGGCTTTGAGGCAGTTTACAGTGATTGAGACACGGCTTTGAGGTAGTTTACAGTGATTGAGACACGGCTTTGAGGCAGTTTACAGTGATTGAGACACGGCTTTGAGGTAGTTTACAGTGATTGAGACACGGGTTTGAGGCAGTTTACAGTGATTGAGACACGGCTTTGAGGTAGTTTACAGTGATTGAGACACGGGTTTGAGGCAGTTTACAGTGATTGAGACACGGGTTTGGGGTAGTTTGCAGTGATTGAGACACGGCTTTGAGGTAGTTTACAGTGATTGAGACACGGGTTTGAGGCAGTTTACAGTGATTGAGACACGGCTTTGAGGCAGTTTACAGTGATTGAGACACGGGTTTGGGGTGATTGAGACACGGGTTTGGGGTGACTGAACCCCGTATACAGTTATCGCGTTAAGAGATAAAGTTGTGAGTAGTAGTGAGAGAGAAGCAGATTGCATAATATATATTTCTGAAGGTATATGGTTAAACTGTTATGGTTATTTATCTGAATTTACTTTAGTTTACCTGAGGGCCGCCATGACTCTCCTCGTCCGTCTAGACGGGGACACGAAACCGGCGGGTTGTCAAAGAAGATAAGGTAATTTATTCTTAAGGATTTTGTCCAGCTGAATTTTGAACTGAAGTCATGTCTGGGTATTGACTAAATGATGTACAGGTTTCGTAATTGATATTTTCGTCAGTTTTTCGTAAGCAAATGCTTGATGAATCGTGGCTCAAGGATATGGTTGTTGAATTTATGAATGTAAACAAGTTTTCGAGGTTATAACTCTCGTTCTTGAGCTGGTAAACCGCAGGATCCGGATAGTCAGTTGTTTAGTTCTTGTATTCCTGACTTACTCTTAACTTCATTTGTTGTCATACGCATTTGGCAGTTCAGTTGGGCTGTGTGGTCGTCGTATGTTAGCAACAGGTCGTTACACTTGCAGATATTTAACCTCGTTAAAGTTGAAAGGAAGAACGCTATAGACCGCGGTCAGGTCTTGCTGTAACTACGCTGACGGAAGCTGCTCTCTGCGTATAGGGTCTAATGCCTCAAGAAGGTAAGTATCCCTTCATATCACTGCTGCTCAATAAACACACCTATTCTAACCTAATCTAACTTACCCTAACCTACCTTAACCTACACCAACCTATTCTAAACTACCCTAATTTAACCGAAGGAAAATAAAATATAATATATTTTTTTATCTCCAATGAAGGTACGTGACGTCATAATCAATATGCCAGTACAGGTTTTAGACCCGACTAGTCTCTCCACATTCCCTCCAACCGCGTGACAAACGCGGCCCGGGCTCAGAGGCTCGCTGCCCCACCTCACAGGTGATCCACACTGGTCACTCAGGGCACATCGCATCCCGCCACACGCTAAGGCCACAACCTTTCACCGGTCTAGAAACCTGTAGGTCGCTGGCAGAGCAACGTCTGCCATACCTCCATCAGGCGGGGATCCATCAGGCTCCCCATTCCCCTGAAGGAAGATTGCTATCAACAATGCACGACTCTGCGTTGATAGCTTTTACGAGGACATGGAGACCTTAATACAGAGGTCAATAAACCCTCAATACCTCAATGAACGCATTTGAATTTGAAGGCTTCCCTCAAACCACCTGGATAGTTATCTAGATATTTTTGATGGTCTGAACGCACTGAACGCATAATAGTCTACGTGTAAATTTGCAAGTAAACCTTTATCATAAACCGATAACATTCTTAAGTTATAACTTTATTGTACTATAAATAGTTCGTTTAAAATATAAAAAGTATCTGCTGAACTCGTTTTCTTTGAAACAGTTTGAAGAATTTGGTTTTCTGTAAATTAAATTGTAGGCTATACTCAGATAATTTTCAAAATCTATATTTCACAATTTTGAAAAAAATTGTACGGTATTAACATTACCAAACAAAATTAAATCTTCCCTAATCTGACCTACTATAAATTTAACCTATCCTAACTATGGATAGGAAGTAGATAATAGCACTAATTCAGTGGTTTTGAAGTCGATACCTCCAGGGAATCTCCTTCACGAGGACAGGTTGCAGCACATGTTGATATAGCAGACTCAACATTGATTTAATGTTGCTAATGCTGATGTTGATTCAATGTTTGATCAGTGTCGTTTCCCCAGCCTTGCCCGGGGGGGGGGAGGTGAGTGGGGGTAGTAAGAAAGCGGGGAAATCAGCGATGTCGACCAGTCACAATCAGTAATCATATAGAATCACAAATAATTGCACAATCCACCATTGAGCAGAGTAGCAAACCCTTGGAAAATACTGATCATATTTTATATCACAAAATGCCAACGGAAATACGTTCACTGGACTGCCAGATTCACGAAGCAGTTACGCAAGTACTTACGAACGTGTACATCTTTTCTCAATCTTTGACGGCTTTCATTACATTTAGTAAACAGTTTACAAGCATGAAAACTTCCCAATCAACTGTTGTTATTGCTATAAACAGTCTCCTGGTGCTTCGGAACTCATTAACTGTTTAATAATTGTAAACAAACACGCCAAAGATCGAGAAAAGATGTACATGTTCGTAAGTGCTGGCGCGTAACTGCTTCGTGAATCTGGCCCCCCGGATGCCTTCTTTAGTGACTATATATACTTCCTGCTGTCGGGGACAGGAAGCCTGCGTGTATAATAATTCCTGCAGTCAGGGACAGGAAGACTGCTATGATTTTCTATCTGTCTTCGATATGGAGTCCACTGCCACCCACAGGATGGGTATGGGTCCGAGTACCGCCCAACGGGTTAAGTATGGGTACACTGCCGCCCACGGTATGGGTACGGCGTCCATTACCACTCACAGGATGAGTATAGGGTGTACCACCACTCAGAGGATGAGTATAGGGTGCACTACCACTCACAAGATGAGTATAGGGTGCACTACCACTTACAGGATGAGTATAGAGTGCACTACCACTCACAAGATGAGTATGGTCATACATACTAGACGAAACGAACTAGATACATAAATAACAAACGAACTAGACAAACCGATACTATTGAAATCCATTTGTAACCATTTTCTGCAGAAGGCCCACAAATGTGTATAACATACACACACCAAAATTCGAAGTTAACCTCAAACATAAATTTTTAACTTTTTTGTGGTGTTTATATATCCTACCAGACACCAAGGTCCCCTACAGCGACCTTTGACAGCAGTGTTTTGTAACACTGTGAAAAACAGCGAAGTCTACCATTGTGTGGACTCGGGGTAGGACTATACTGCTTCCTTCAACTTACCTTAAGAGCTGTACTTGCTGGGAGCTGGGAGCAAGTGGGTTCACGGCAGTACGTCTCTGAGTGGACTGTCAGCCTCCTCCCTCCTGACGCCCAGCTGACCGCTCCCAACATATACTTTCACTGCCTGGGAGGAGCTGTGTGTGTTGCGGGGGTAGGGGGACGGCTTGTTTGGGTGATGTGGGGAAGGGAGAGAGGGAGAGGGTTGATTTTTGGTGGGGTGGAGAGGAGTAAGATGCAATATATGCCATGATTCAGCAAAAGCACGGAGGTGGAGGAACTGTTATGTAAGCTCTGATGTAAATATTTTTATTTTGGATAATTAGTATTTATAATTATGGCCTGTACAGGAGCTAAAGTCATCTCCAGTGGTTGAGTGCTCTATAACCCGAGGCGCCATGTGTGTGCAGCCCGTCCTCTCCAGTGTTTACAACATCACTGAACTGATGCACTAAATTAACCTAACCTAACCGAGGACCCACGAATAGAAAACGGGACATTACATCAATTTTGCGAGCCACTATGATTATCAGTTCTCGGCCTAAGGGGATTTTTACGTCAAAATATGATGTACTCTTCGATAGGACAGTACACAACTTTGCGAGTACATACCATTTCATTAATAAAATCTATATTCTCACCACCTATGTACCTTGTATATATATATATATATATATATATATATATATATATATATATATATATATATATATATATATATATATTATATATATATATATATATATATATATATATACGTAAATCAATAAATAACATAAATAAACTGTATTCGTACAATTCTCTAACCTAATCCATGGAGGACAGACAAAAATCTCGGCTAGCGAGGGTACACCACTCTTGCTGCGTCTGTGTACTACTGTGTACTATGGTGTACTACGGTGTACGTCGTTCACCACAAGGTGAAAACTCTTCTTGTGCTGTGAGCTTAAATTCAACCATTCAGTCCGTTGTTGTAACTGAATGAGCACGTCTGGGGTAGGAATAAGCTGATGGATCACTCAGTACAGTGAGGGAGGGAGGATTGAGAGAGTGAGGATGGAAGAGAGGTAGGCTGAACTGAGATAGATGAGATACTGAACAAAATGTCAATAAAATCAGTAATAATTTTGATGGGAGTGAAGATAAGCGGAAGGGTGGATGAACAACATGATGAAGGTGAACTGTAGTAAAGATGAACATTACCAAACGTTAGCATCAATACAGACCAACTTCAGTGATGCTGGGCATCAAAACTTCGGTAAAGGTGCACTACATTTATAAGTCAGTACAGGCAACCATAATTAAGGTATACGTAAATTAGGTAAATTTAAGTAAAGTTGAACTTCCTTGAAGACGCACTTACGCAATATATTTAACAAAAGTAAATTTGAAAGCTAATGTATATGAGTGTTAAAATGCGAAAATGTCAACAAGGTTGAGTTACCACAAAGGTGAGCAAAGAGTTGGTTAATAACTTCTACGACTGCAGCCTCTCGGTGTTATATAACAATTTATATAAACAAAATAAGAGTGAAAGTTGTGAATAACACATAAAGTGCAACGGAGAAAACATAATAAATGTGCATGACTTTTTAACAATATTTATCTAAGGGAGTTTCTAAGATCGGGCTTTAGCTCCTGGCCTCTGGTTTTGTAACTCTTGGTCGCCAAATTAAATGCCTTCTGACACCTTGTTTTTTGTCATATCTGTTCTTAAAACTATGTATGGAAGTAGTCCGTGTTCTTAAAACTATGTATGGAAGTAGTCCGTGTTCTTAAAACTATGTATGGAAGTAGTCCGTGTTCTTAAAACTATGTATGGAAGTAGTCCGTGTTCTTAAAACTATGGATGGAAGTAGTCCGTGTTCTTAAAACTATGTATGGAAGTAGTCCGTGTTCTTAAAACTATGGATGGAAGTAGTCCGTGTTCTTAAAACTATGTATGGAAGTAGTCCGTGTTCTTAAAACTATGTATGGAAGTAGTCCGTGTTCTTAAAACTATGGATGGAAGTAGTCCGTGTTCTTAAAACTATGTATGGAAGTAGTCCGTGTTCTTAAAACTATGGATGGAAGTAGTCCGTGTTCTTAAAACTATGGATGGAAGTAGTCCGTGTTCTTAAAACTATGTATGGAAGTAGTCCGTGTTCTTAAAACTATGGATGGAAGTAGTCCGTGTTCTTAAAACTATGTATGGAAGTAGTCCGAAATATTTCCCCCTTGGGTTCCTGATGACATTTCGTGCAGGCTCCTGAAGGCTACGCGAGTGTTACGTAGTTTAATTTTTTGTTTAGCTTGTCCGAAACGCTGCGCGTATAGTGGCTTCAGGCAGAGTATATATTAGCTCTATCTAAAAATCCAACATTCTGCTTGTAACTCATATTGTATGTATGTACCTTTACTTAAATAAAGAATTATTAATTATTAATATTATTAAATATGACTGTCCATGCAGTTTACTCTAGTCTAGTAATGAATATTTACATATGAAATATACTCTGCCTCTCGGTGAATATATACCGAGAGTTTACTATAGTTCTAGACAGTCCAGTAGTTAAGAATACTCGCTGGTTGGTCAGTAAGCACTCTTGGTTGCCTTAATTAAGCCCAATCCCAAAAATCTTTGTATCCGGCCATGTATCAGTCTTTTTCCTCTGCAGTTGCTTGGCGTTAATCAAGGTATTGGCATCCTCCATACTTGTTCTTTAGTGTTCTCCAGCTCACCCGAGAACATTCTGCAGCGATCCTTACTTTTGATTCATTCAATATATATATATATATATATATATATATATATATATATATATATATATATATATATATATATATATATATATATATAAATATATATATATATATATATATATATATATATATATATAAATATATATATATATATATATATATATATATATAAATATATATATATATATATATATATATATATAAATATATATATATATATATATATATATATATATATATATATATATATATATATATATATATATATATATATATATATATATATATATTGGTGTATACTGGCAGCAGGTTTTCTTTCAAACATGTTTCATTGAATATGACCGCATATTCTGTATTTATTATTTTCTGGTTTAGGGCTTCTATCCCTCTAACTATTTTCTTAGCATCAGGGCTTAATTGGAATAGGAGTTCTCCAAAACTCATTTTCGTACTTTTAAGGTGAAGAAAAGAAGTGATTTACTATAGAGTGTATTACACTTATTTGTATAATTTGCACGACGTTTCGAACCTCCATGGATCATTCTCAAGTGAACAATCTTACAATACTAGTTGATTTTATACCCGCATTAGGTCAGGTGATAATACAATGAAGGTGAAAAACATGGGGGGATACATAAGGGATAAACAGAGGGGCTGCAGAAGGCTTATTGGCCCATACGAGGCCAATATATATATATATATATATATATATATATATATATATATATATATATATATATATATATATATATATATATATATATATATATATATATATATATATATATATATAAGGCACAACACCAAAGATCACCACCTCCCAAGAGCACTAGAGCAAGTGAGGGGTCATTTAGACGTTAATTTCATCAAGTCCCTGTTAATATGGGAAGACAGTGTCTATGCTTAAGGCACAACTCTCCTAAACACGAGAGTGAAGTATAGAACTTTAGAACACTTTCCCACCAGGAGACTCGAACCCTAGCCAGCACAGAAGCCTTCCAGCAACTGGCATAACAGGTACGCCTTAACCCGCTCCACCACCCACTCAGACCCTTAAAAAGAGATGGTAATTTCGGAGTATTTAAATACACCAAAGATCACCACCTCCCAAGAGCACTAGAGCAAGTGAGGGGTCATTTAGACATTAATATCATCAAGTCCCTGTTAATATGGGAAGACACAGTGTCTATGCTTAAGGCACAACTCTCCTAAACACGAGAGTGAAGTATAGAACTTTAGAACACTTTCCCACCAGGAGACTCGAACCCTAGCCAGCACAGAAGCCTTCCAGCAACTGGCATAACAGGTACGCCTTAACCCGCTCCACCGCCCACTCAGACCCTTAAAAAGAGATGGTAATTTCGGAGTATTTAAATACACCAAAGATCACCACCTCCCAAGAGCACTAGAGCAAGTGAGGGGTCATTTAGACGTTAATTTCATCAAGTCCCTGTTAATATGGGAAGACACAGTGTCTATGCTTAAGGCACAACTCTCCTAAACACGAGAGTGAAGTATAGAACTTTAGAACACTTTCCAACCAGGAGACTCGAACCCTAGCCAGCACAGAAGCCTTCCAGCAACTGGCATAACAGGTACGCCTTAACCCGCTCCACCACCCACTCAGACCCTTAAAAAGAGATGGTAATTTCGGAGTATTTAAATACACCAAAGATCACCACCTCCCAAGAGCACTAGAGCAAGTGAGGGGTCATTTAGACGTTAATTTCATCAAGTCCCTGTTAATATGGGAAGACACAGTGTCTATGCTTAAGGCACAACTCTCCTAAACACGAGAGTGAAGTATAGAACTTTAGAACACTTTCCCACCAGGAGACTCGAACCCTAGCCAGCACAGAAGCCTTCCAGCAACTGGCATAACAGGTACGCCTTAACCCGCTCCACCACCCACTCAGACCCTTAAAAAGAGATGGTAATTTCGGAGTATTTAAATACACCAAAGATCACCACCTCCCAAGAGCACTAGAGCAAGTGAGGGGTCATTTAGACGTTAATTTCATCAAGTCCCTGTTAATATGGGAAGACACAGTGTCTATGCTTAAGGCACAACTCTCCTAAACACGAGAGTGAAGTATAGAACTTTAGAACACTTTCCCACCAGGAGACTCGAACCCTAGCCAGCACAGAAGCCTTCCAGCAACTGGCATAACAGGTACGCCTTAACCCGCTCCACCACCCACTCAGACCCTTAAAAAGAGATGGTAATTTCGGAGTATTTAAATACACCAAAGATCACCACCTCCCAAGAGCACTAGAGCAAGTGAGGGGTCATTTAGACGTTAATTTCATCAAGTCCCTGTTAATATGGGAAGACACAGTGTCTATGCTTAAGGCACAACTCTCCTAAACACGAGAGTGAAGTATAGAACTTTAGAACACTTTCCCACCAGGAGACTCGAACCCTAGCCAGCACAGAAGCCTTCCAGCAACTGGCATAACAGGTACGCCTTAACCCGCTCCACCACCCACTCAGACCCTTAAAAAGAGATGGTAATTTCGGAGTATTTAAATACACCAAAGATCACCACCTCCCAAGAGCACTAGAGCAAGTGAGGGGTCATTTAGACATTAATATCATCAAGTCCCTGTTAATATGGGAAGACACAGTGTCTATGCTTAAGGCACAACTCTCCTAAACACGAGAGTGAAATATAGAACTTTAGAACACTTTCCCACCAGGAGACTCGAACCCTAGCCAGCACAGAAGCCTTCCAGCAACTGGCATAACAGGTACGCCTTAACCCGCTCCACCACCCACTCAGACCCTTAAAAAGAGATGGTAATTTCGGAGTATTTAAATACACCAAAGATCACCACCTCCCAAGAGCACTAGAGCAAGTGAGGGGTCATTTAGACGTTAATTTCATCAAGTCCCTGTTAATATGGGAAGACACAGTGTCTATGCTTAAGGCACAACTCTCCTAAACACGAGAGTGAAATATAGAACTTTAGAACACTTTCCCACCAGGAGACTCGAACCCTAGCCAGCACAGAAGCCTTCCAGCAACTGGCATAACAGGTACGCCTTAACCCGCTCCACCACCCACTCAGACCCTTAAAAAGAGATGGTAATTTCGGAGTATTTAAATACACCAAAGATCACCACCTCCCAAGAGCACTAGAGCAAGTGAGGGGTCATTTAGACGTTAATTTCATCAAGTCCCTGTTAATATTGGGACTTGATAATATATTTATATATATATATATATAAATATATATATATATATATATATATATATATATATATATATATATATATATATATATATATATATATATATTATGACCGAAAGAGTGAGATCAATGATTCTAGCACGACTTTTCTCTATTTTCTTTACAATTCTCTGTACCTGAGAAAGAAGTTGAAAAATTAACTTTCCCAAGTTTATTTTACAGTTTTATTACATCACGATACTACTATGAGGCATGTGCAGGTGAATACAGTTTGGTTGAAGCGGCCAGATATGATCATTTATACGTAACTTTCGTTATATTAGGTTTGATAAGGTAGGTTAAATTAGGTTTGCAGAGTAGCGATGGAGTGAAAGACATACGACGTGGCCCATTTTGAACCCTAATGAGTTTGGAGGCCGGCATCGAGTCACAATAGCTCGTGTCTTGTGTGCTTCTCTAAGCTGCAATTTTCTGCCTTGTGTAACCTGCAGCAAGTCATTGGTCAGAGGAAGTTGGCTGCTGTTGCACGCCATGTTGCAACCCAGATACTTGGCAACGGGGTGACGCGATAAATACCTGTTGTGGTTTGAACGGATGCAATAGCATTGCACCAGGGTCACGTGTGTATTGCATCTGGGGTCAGTGAAAACATGCAATAAGAGGCTGCGCCCCAAGAACTGGAGTTCATATCGAGCAAACAAATAATTGGTAAGAATTTAGCAAACGTGGAATATAACAAGTTAATACAGAGGAGAGTAAGTGTATCCAAGTAACCAAAATTCATTACGAAGCTGTATCACGGATGTGTGATCATGGGAGACTGATTTACTCTAGGAAACTCATGAAGCAATGTTGATGGCATGATGAGAATGCTAATATTAACACTTTAGTACATCTGAATCAATAAATTTCTACAGTTCAGTATATTAGAATCTATATAAATAACCACATTTTAGAATCTCTGCAAATATCCACACCTCAGTATATTGAATCTGTAAGAATCCAAATTTCAGTCCATTAGAATCTACAGAAACGCTCATTCTTAAATAAATTAGAATCTATGCAAATAACCAAACTTCTTGCACACTATTTCTTTAGCATTACGTCACATTTCGTGTACTATACTTATGGTCTGTGCAAGAGAAAAGTACCGGGACTTGACAAAAGAGAAGTCGGTCACCTTCTAAACTTTCTCCTACTGACATAAGAGTGACTGAAACACCTACCGTCGATACACGATCCGTCGAGCGTTTCATAGGTAGGGACTGCTGCTCTGAAGGTAAGTTCATCGCTTTTCCTCCAAATACATTTCTTGATTGGTATGTTGTTGGGGTTACGGCCCATAAATCTCTGGAGGGATTTTAAAGCCACCACAATAACTTAGTAACCAACCAGCAATTATACTTTAGGTTAAAGTAAACTCCCAATATACACCTCTCAATGTGCATATCCCTGGATTTGCTTATAGTTTCCTACACCGCCCCACGGGTGCAGCTGGAAGTGCAGTTGCCTTGACAATGGGCGATGGCTTATATTTTGAGTGGGGAGTCCGTATAAACAACTGGGCCTCTACCCCTCAGACAGAACTATTTGCCTTGCTCCTTGCACTGAAATGTGTACAAGTCCCCAAACTTGATACATTAATTGTAAGTGACTCTTTATCGTCCTTAATTGGTCTCAACTCTTTAAGACATAAATGTAACATGCTCGTGTCTGAAGCAAGACACAAATACAACAAAATTATTAAGGATGGTAACAGAGTCTATTTCATGTGGTCTCCATCTCATGTTGGCCTCCGAATGCATGGTAGAGCTGATAAGTTAGCCAAAGAATCTGCCTTTAAAGGAGCTGTTGAGTGTAACCTTGGATTGTCAATGAGCAATCTGAGGGCAGCAGTACACCGAGAACTTCAACAAAATCTTGTAGATCTGAGGCAAAGTGAAATTGACACCAGTAATTCCATCTATCATCTTACTATCATGCAAGAGGAGCCACACATCTATGGTTCATCCAATAAAATCAGCAGACTTCTAGATGTTACTACTGCTCGACTTAGACTCGGTTACAAGTATCTCTAGAAATTCTCATTATCTGCCGATGTAGACCTGACCAAATGTAAACTGTGTCAACAAAATTATTCGCACACCCTCCGTCACTATGTGACGGAGTGCGAAAAGATACGTGAATTCATAGAAAATTCTATAACAAATGTTCCACAGATTCTTGAGGTTATCTTGAGATGATTTCGGGGCTTCTTAATGTCCCCGCGGCTCGGTCCTAGACCAGGCCTCCACCCCCAGGAAGCAGCCCGTGACAGCTGACTAACACCCAGGTACCTATTTTACTGCTAGGTAACAGGGGCATAGAGTGAAAGAAACTCTGCCCATTGTTTCTCGCCGGCGCCTGGGATCGAACCCAGGACCACAGAATCACAAGTCCAGCGTACTGTCCGCTCGGCCGACCGGCTCCCCAGATGAGTAAATATTTCATTCAAAATGATCTGCAACCAGAAATTTTAGCCAAATATCGCCAGTTTGCTAACTGTAGGTAGTAACTAAGTGACTGTAACCTATCCACCGCTGCCCACTGGATGGGGGGCGGTGTGGAGGACAAACATATCAATTGTGACACTAGCTCTCCACATATGTCAGTTGCTTAATTTAGAAACTGTACTTGTGGTCGATCTCGAACCCATTGATGCTGTGACGACCTATACTGAATTTTGTAACTAGCTCATCAAGATTGTAACTTGCTTAGCTAAATGAATTGTGGGGTTCAGTCCCTGAGCCCATTATGTGCATCTGTAACCCTTTCCACTACCGCCCACACGATGGGTATGGGGTGCATAATAAATGAACTAAACTAACTAGATTTCCTTTCCTAAAACACATGGACATACCGAGACGCTAGAAAAGTGAATAATTAACTAATCAACGTATATCTTGTATTATTTAACTTAAGATAATGTTAATTCGCTTAAATACAAAGTTAAAAGTTTACACTTTACTGTATAATTTGTATTTATTTATATATGTACTGATATTCTTGTATAGTTACTAACACGCAAAGTTTTTGGGCAGGTCCTTAATCCCAATTTTCCCTGGAATACGACCCGTCAAATCGTTTAACAACCAGGTACCCATTTACTGCTGGGTGAGTAGAGACTACAGTTAAGGATTGGCGCCCAGTCAATCCTCCCCGGCCAGGATATGAACCCAGGCCAAAGCGTCCGCGAAGTGCGGGATGAGTGTCTTACCACAGCGCCACGGAGGCTGTATAATGTATACATTATACAGTAAAGTTATACTTTACATTATTCATTACTGTATAATGTAAAATATGAATTAATTGCATCTACTGGATACATACTTGCTCAGATGACGTGTAACGAATAATGTAGCATACATATATGAGGGATTTCCAAGAAAGTTACTCCCTGAGTGGAGCTCAGGTCTATGGCAGATGCGTCATGATGCGTATTGTATATACCTGAGGCACTCTTTCTTCTGTGTATATATACGATGAGAAATATCAGCTTTTCCTTTACGGGTTCACCATAACCCGTGCTACATGGACACTTCGTTCTGAGTAGCTAAATCTATGACAACAACATCAGCTTTTCCTCAGTCGAGGACTATGTTTAGGACTAAAGTATACTTGCTGGTTGGTCAGTAAGGTGTTGTGGCGGCCTTAACAACCCTTCCTAAGATGACAGCCATGCCATGTCCGCCAGTTAGAGACATGACAAGTGGGTACTGTCATCACCGCTGCTTTCCCTTACATTAGGCTACATAAGTCCGCTGATAACGTTTAAGGCCTATCGACAGCAGGTCCATTAAGGCCTATACATCTTCCTCGTTCTTAGCCATTACATTTGCTTAATTTCTTGCGTCTAATGTTGAATAATCATTAACGTTTATTGAGTAATTAGTCCTCTACTAAAATATATAATTCCCGCTGTAGGGGACAGGACCCCTGTATACTTAGGGTTAACGAGGCTACCCACCCCCCAATTACTGACCTCCAGGATACCCTTAATAGTTGCCAAACTCCCGGTGACATATGTATTTGCTAGATGAAGAGAGGCATCAGGTGAAAGAAAACGTGCCCAACCAGTTCTGTCATGCCCAAAATTGATCTCGGTTCACTGTTATTTTACCTGATTCCCTGTACACCTATCAATAAATAGGTACCTTGGAGATGGACAGCTGCCCCGAGCTGGTTCCTGGGGATGTGTGGGTGAGAAATATGTAGTAAATATGATGGAAGAAAAGCAAGTCGGGAGTCAGTACGTTAGACCCCCGAAGGTCAGAGAGGCGGGGTCCAGGAGCTACGGCAGCTCCATCATGCAGGCATAAATAGTTAATACGCAGGTGACGCGTTCACACATGTGACGGACTTGCCCGAAACGCTGTGCGTATTAATAGCTTCAGGCATTGTATGTACTAGATCTATGTATTAATCCGATTTATTTATTTACTTATTTATATACAAGAAGATACATTGGGGGTTAAGAGAGAACAAAGAAATGATGTTGATTTTACATTCTTGTAAAGCCACTAATAATAGATAATTTACAGTAAAATTGACCAAAAATGTTTACAGGTACACTGTAAGAAATTTTGACACAATTAACAAAGATTAGATTAATACCGAAAAATAATAATACACTATGATGAGCAAGGATTGCTAAGTACATTAGGATGAAATTTCAGGGTTATATATTGGTTCATTGTAGCACAATTTGAGGATCATTTCAAGGAATAATGCAATAGAATATGCACTCAATATAACAACCATGATATCAGATGATATCAAAGATTACAATGGCAAAGTTACATGGCTTAGGTACATATATTGTGGGATTGAGTAACACTAGATACAGTGCGAGGTAAAGCACCAGGTAGGAAACTATGAAGATGAAATTAGGTACTTTTTGGTTTTTATTTTGAATAAGGCAAAAGTTGGACAGCTTTTCAATTCATTAGGGAGTGAGTTCCATAGACTATAGGTCCCTTTATTTGCATGGAGTGTTTACTCAGATTAAGTTTGATTCTGGGGATATCAAAGAGATATTTATGTCTGGTGTGGTGATTATGTGTTCTATTACATCTGTCAAGGAAGAGTTTCAGTACAGAGTTTGCACTTAAGAAATGGGTTTTATAAATGTAATTGACACAAGAGAATGTTTGGAGTGAATTTATGTTTAGCATGTTTAGAGATTTAAACAGGGGAGCTGTGTGTCGTCTGAAAGAAGAGTTTGTTATTGTCCTGATAGCAGATTTTTGCTGGGTGATGATGGGCTTGAGGTAGTTTGCAGAGGTTGAACCCCATGTGCAGATACCATAAGTAAGATAGGGATACATAAGTGCATAATATAGTGAGAGGAGAACAGAGTAAGGTACATAATACCTGATCTTAGAGAGTATACACACTGTTTTAGACACCTTTTTGGTTATGTGTTCAATGTGGGTGCTGAAGTTGAGTCTCTTGTCTAAGTATAGGCCAAGGAACTTTCCATAATTTTTATTGCTGTTGTTAACATTGTCTATCTGAAGCTGAATTGCATATGTTAATGCAATCAGTAGGTCTTGTAGATGTAGTAGGTCTTTTCTATATTTAGTGAGTTTGTTGGTTGACATCCACAAGTGGACTTTTTTTTTAATTCATTATTTACAACATTATTTAATATGAGTGGGTCGGGGTCAGAGTAGATGAGGGTAGTATCATCAGCAAACAATATAGGTTTAAGCACGTTAGAGACATTAGGGAGATCATTGATGTATATAAGAAATAGGAGAGGTCCTAGGATGCTGCCCTGTGGCACCCCTATTGTTAATGGTAGAGTGGGAGAGGTTATATCATGGCTATATATTGGTGTCTGTCACTAAGATAGGATCGGATATAGTCCAGGGCAAGGCCTCGGATTCCATAATGGTGGAGTTTAAGTAAGAGATAGTTATGATTAACAGTATCAAAAGCCTTTCTCAGGTCAATGAAGACTCCAATCGGAAACTCACTTTTGTCAAGGGCTGAGTAGATTAAGCCAAGTAGACTAACAATTGCATCATTGGTACTCTTTTGGGAGCGGAAGCCAAATTGACAGTGACTTTGTATATTGAATTTTCCGAGATAGGAGTAGAGCTGTTTGTAAATAATTTTTTCAAATATTTTTGATAATATAGGTAGATTTAATATGGGTCTGTAATTGTTTATGTCTGCCTGATTGCCTCCTTTATGAACTGGAGTTACTCTTGCTTTTTTAAGGATATCAGGGAAGGTGTGAAACTCTTAGAGATTTGTTGAACAGCAAAGCTATGGGTGGTGCAAGGGCAGGGGAGGCACTCTTGTATACCATGGATGGTATTTCACTAATGTTCCCAGCTTTGGTTTTTAGTGAGTGAATGATGGACACAACATCTGTCGGGCTGATAGATTAATATTAAGGTTCTTCAGGGCTGGGGCAAGATTTACTAGACCCAAATCTTGGGTCTAGTAAATCTATTTTGGGTCTAGTAAATCTTGCCCCAGCCCTGAAGAACCTTAATATTAATCTAGTGTTCAAAAATGATAATACAGTTAAGTCCATGTTAATTAAGAACTCGCCCTCGTCTGTAGCAGGTTGTGTGTATTCCATCCCTTGTAATGAGTGTGCATGTGTTTACATCGGCCAGACAGGTAAATCTCTTTCCTCGCGTTTAAAACAGCATTCATATGCTATTCGTACAGCCCAGCAATCCAGTGCATTTTATTTACATTCCAGTTTATGTAATCATTCTATCGACTTCACAGGGGCAAAATGTATTGTTAAAAGTAAGGATTTTGTTGAACGAAACGTGATCGAGTCTGCTCTGATCAAACATTGTAACAACAGCCTTAATGTGAGCCCCGGTATGTACAAGTTGGATCCCTATTTAAGCCTCAATATAGCACGTAAAAACAATATAGCAATCATTTAACACGTATGGTACTTGGAGATATTAATGGGAGCTGCCTCGTATGGGCCAATATGCCTTCTGCAGTTACCTTCTTTCTTACAATTCCTTTCCTCCATTTATTTTTGGTGGTCAGGTGATCTGCCTAGGCGGATATAAAGGTCTGATCAGCAATCTTATCTTCATTCTACTTTGCTCTGATGAAGGCGAATTAGCCGAAAACGCGTTAAGCATTTTCTATTTTTCACATGTGGTTATTCTGCATATTATATATATATATATATATATATATATATATATATATATATATATATATATATATATATATATATATATATATATATAAGCCTATACTTGCATAAACCACAAGTGAAGATTAACAATCTTTGGACAACACCCACCAATGGGCCTCGAACCCAGAAAGCACAACTACCTTCCAGTAGCTGCCATAACTAGTACGCCTTAACCCACTACACCATCAGACCCTACAAAAGAAGTAGAGACTTCGAGATATATATACACCTCAAATATCTCCACTTCCCGAGGGCACTAGACAAGTGAGAGGTTACTGTACGTTTTTTCATCAAGCCACTGTTAATGTGAGAGAACTCGTGTGTGTGTATATATATATATATATATATATATATATATATATATATATATATATATATATATATATATATATATATATATATATATATATATTCATACATATATACTGATGGGCGGCTGGCTTCTGCTCTGCCGGAGAGCACTGGACGGCTTTTGAGTTTTAACTGGGGGTCGAGATTTTGGTTTTGCTACCCGAAGTTCTCTGTGTGGGGCGGGGCCGGTGCTTGTCACCCTGAGGGACTCCTGGGGCTCCCCAATCTATTTATTTATTTATTTATTTATTTATATATATACAAAAAGGTACATTGGGTTTGTGAGAATACATTGGACAGTACAGTATTTACATTCTTGTAAAGCCACTAGTACGCGCAGCGTTTCGGGCATGTCCTTAATCTAGCAGATAATTTAAAGTAGGTAATTTCTATCAGAATTGATAAATGATAAAGATAAATCATTTGCCTGTCTGTGTGTTATTTGCCGCGAGGCATCTTAGTGTCTGGTAATATGTGTCAATCGTTTCACCATTAGTCTTTGCGATTAACCCTCTGTGGGTACGCCGAGGGGTATCCGAACCCACGATCGTCATCGCCCTTTAATTCATAACAACAACGATCACTGCAAGATTATATGATAATCAACGTAGTTACTCCTTTAAATTAAAAAAAGAAAACAAAGTGTCAATGAAGACAAAGAAACTGAAAACTTTACTGGTAAACTGGTATACCACACTATTAAAGACGGTATTTAACAATGCATTTTAATTTTTACCTGAATTTACCCGAGAGCCACAGTCTCTCTAGTCTGTGAAGTCTAGTCTGGAGAAGTCTAGTCTGAAGTCTAGTCTGTGTTTCTGTGAATAATACAATTTCTCCCACCCTACCCATCAACATTGGTGTTCCCCAGGGCAGCATACTTGGCCCTCTCCTCTTTCTCATCTACATTAATGACCTTCCAAATGCCTCCCAACACCTCAAACCAATTCTATTTGCTGACGACACAACCTTTATTTACTCCAGTCCTGATCCCCTTGCTCTAAATGCCACAGTAAATACTGAGCTAAATAAAGTCCATCTGTGGCTAACTGCCAACAAACTCACCCTTAACATTGACAAAACCTTTTATATTCTGTTTGGCAATAAATCCTCTAATCAAATAAATCTCAAAATAAACAATACCCAAATTTGTAACAAATTAGATGGCAAATTCCTTGGCATTCTCATTGACCACAAGCTTAATTTCCAGGGACACATTCTAAACATATCAAAAAAAGTTTCAAAAACTGTGGGCATTCTTTCTAAGATCAGATATTATGTACCACGCCCTGCCCTGGTGACTCTCTATTACTCCCTTATCTATCCATATCTCAACTATGGTATTTGTGCTTGGGGCTCTACTACCCAAAATCACTTACGTCCTCTAATTACTCAACACAAAGCTGCTATTAGGACAATATCCAATTCTGGCCCCAGACATCACTCGGTACCCCTACTTAAATCTCTGAATATGTTAGACATTAAGTCACTGCACATTCTCTCATGTGTATTATACATATATAAAACGCTAAACTATAATGCCAATCCTGATCTCAAAAGCTTCATAGAAGGTTGTATCAGAACCCATGAGCATCACACCAGAAATAAATACAGTTTTGATATTCCTAGAGTACGACTTAATCAAACTAGAAATGCTCTACAAATCAAGGGGCCCAGAATGTGGAATGACCTTCCCAACCATGTTAAAGACTGTACCTCTCTCAACCAGTTTAAGTTAAAAACGAAGCTATACCTAATAAATTCCCTGTAACCTACCTTACCCTTCTATTGTCAACCAATGTCTGTTTTTTTCTTTAAAGAGCGCTGTTTGTCGACATAATTGTATTTGTGCTGCTTTTTCATCTATGTTTTCATTTCTTGTTTTCATTCTACTCATTATGCTCAATTAGTATTAAGCTTGTCATTTAAGTTTATCATGCCCGAAACGCTTTGCGTAATAGTGGCTTTAGGCATTGTATGTACTAGCTCTACCTATAAGTCAAACAATCCTTGTAAATATTTATTGTATGCATGTACCTTACCTAAATAAAATTGTATTGTATTGTATTGTATTGTATTGTATTCTAGTGGCCAATAACGGGAACAGTCTTGACATTTACGGCTTCGTTAGGTAGGCGTTTCCATGGGTTTATAACTCTGTGGGTGAAAAAGCATCTCCTGTTCTCATTTCCACATTGTGGCTTGTTGAGCTTGAAACCGTTGCTCCTTGTTTGTGTTACATCTGACCTTTTGAGGAGGTGGTTTCCAACTTCCAAAAGTATTTCGTATTTCAAAAGTTTCAATGAATGCAGCCCTATCATATCTGGTCTGCAGTGTTGTTAGCCCTGTGGCCCTTGTCTGTTAGATTAAGGACCTGCCCGAAACGCTGCGCGTACTAGTGGCTTTACAAGATTGAAAATATGCTATGTATTCTCAAACCCAATGTACCTTCTTGTATATAAATAAATAAATAAAACCGTTCCAGGTGCAAAAATTTACTTAGTTCTGGAATGATTTTTGTCGCCCAACGTTGAATTTTCTCCAAAGCAGAAATGTTCTTTTGAAGGAAGGGGTGTTCATGTTTGGACGCATGCAAACCCCGCCTTGAAAAAGGTGGGGTTTACGCGACCCTCAGCTCTAATACGTCCATATCTGGATTATTGTCCAGATTAGGACGCATCAGAGATTTGTACAGTTAGCTACAATCTTTTCCTTGAAGTCAATGGTCCGTTTGACTATTCCAAGGGTTTGATGCGCCTTATATTGCCTTTCCCACGTATTGTACAAATTCCAATAACTGGCGAATACTAACTCTAAGCAGTCTATAGTATAAATACTATACCAAGCAGTCTCCGTGGCGAAGTGGTAAGACGCTCGCCTGGCGTTCCGCGAGTGCTTTTTCCTGGGTTCGTATCCTGGCCCGGAAGGATTTATTGGGCGCAAATCCTTAACTGTAGCCTCTGTTTAACAGTAAAATGAGTACTTGGTTGTAAAAACGATTCTTCGCGGGAGTCGTATTCCAGGGGAACATAGGATTAAGGACTTGCCCGAAACGCTACGCGTACTAGTCACTGCACAAGAATGTAAGAACTCTTGTATATATAAATAAAAAACTAGTTTAAAACCAACAGTTTAACAGTCTCCGTGGTGTAGTGGTAAGACACTCGCCTGGCGTTCCGCGATCGCTGTCATGGGTTCGTATCCTGGCCGGGGAGGATTTACTGGGCGCAATTCCTTAACTGTAGCCTCTGTTTAACGCAACAGTAAAATGTGTACTTGGATGAAAAAACGATTCTTCGCGGCGGGGATCGTATTCCAAGGACCTGCCCGAAACGCTACGCGTACTAGTAGCTGTACAAGAATGTAACAACTCTTGTATATATCTCAAAAAAATATATATATATATTCCCTTTAAACTAGTTAGTTTTAGCTATCGTATTTACCAGAGGACGAGCCGCATTTGTTGGTCCAAAAATGGCTCTGAACCTGTTGTCTTTACCTGCACAAAACATTATAGTCTCCCCTTCAAAATCCCCTGAAAATCACTTTTAATAAATACACGACGAAACAAACTGTTTTCTATAAAATATTCTTGTATATTAGGCGTGTATTATACGCTGGCGTATAAATATAGATGACCTTTCTGTCATCATGTCTGCCTGGCGCCAATCAACGCCATTCTCCCCATAAAGGGGGCGTCCAATAATTGCTATGGGGGCTGGAAGGACTCCCTATATAAGCGGAGGAGAGGCAGGGATGACACACACACCATACCAGCGTCAAGTCCCTCTCTCAGGACTCTCTAGACCTCCGAGGCAGTCTTCGTGGTGCTGGTCTGTGTAGATCCGAGACTCGTCCCCCTCCAGCTATGGTTTCCTTCAGAACGGTAAGTCCGGGCGGTACTGAGAGGGACGACCGCTGTCTTCACTTGTTGTTGATACAGCTTCACAGAGTCGTTTAGAACCTCCCAAGGCTTCCTGTTTATTGCAAGTGCCTATTTGCAGCCTGTCCCCTCGAATAGTATATAGCATTTTGACGTATAAATCCCCAGCGTGAAAATATGATGCTGGACTATATAAATATAGAGGCTCGCAAAATTTGCTCACTACTTTGACACTGAAAGAATTCTTTGTCTCTGTGGCTCCTTTGGGTATTAAGTTTCCACCTGTGTCCTCTTGAGCGTGTCTCCCTGTCAATTCCCCTGAGAATTTTGTATGTGGTAATCATGTCTTCCCTAACTCTTCTGTCTACCAGCGACGCGAGGTGCAATTCACGCAGCCTTTCCTCGTAACTCATACCTTTTAGTTCTGGAACTAGTTTAGTTGCATACCTTTGAATCTTCTCCAATTTCTTATGCTTGACAAGGAGTGGACTCCATGCAGGAGCCGCATTCTACAAGACTGGTCTGACATGTGTGGTATACAAGGTTCTAAATTATTCCTTACACAAATTTCTTAAAGCAGTTCTAATGTTAGCCAGCCTCTCACACACCGCTGATGATACCCTTTTGATATGGGCTTCAGGAGATAGGTTGAATGGTCCGTCCTGGACCATTCTCAAGTCGATCGACTTGAGAATGGTCCACGACGGACCGAAACGTCGTCGTCCCTTCACCTTCTAGTGTGTAGTCTGGTCAAACTACTTCAACCACGTTATTGTGACTCATCGCATGCATAGGTTTAGTGTGATATCAACTCCTAGATCATTCTCTCTGTCTGTTTCATGGAGGACTTCGTCTCCCACTCGGAACCCTGTCTGGCCTCCTGCTCATTTTTGTGGTAGGGTCGCTGCCAGAGGGGTACTGGGAGTACTAGGGTCCCCAACCAGAGGGTGTATAGGAAGCACTAGGGTCTCTACTAGAGGAGTACTGGGAGTGCTAGGGTCCCTACCAGAGGGGTACTGGTGTGGTAGGCCACTAGAAATGTTAGCAGGATATGCGTAGTCATATTGATGAGAGTTATGAATGAAGTAGAGGATGGATGAGGTTAGAGATTGTTAAACTCACCCATGAGTCAGTGCGGAAGGTAGCGACAGATACTGAGTCACTGCAGTATAACTGTACCCGTGCTGAGGTGCTCATTGGTGTGAGATGAGTAGACCGGAAACTCTCCAATGGATGTGGTCGTTGGTTGTGGTGGTCGGTAGTGGAGGTGGTCGCTGGTGGTGGCAGTGGTCATTGATGGTGGTGACCGTAGGTGATGGTGTTGGTGGGTCTAAGTCCGTCTGGAACTACGAAGTAATCTTTCACTCCTTCCTTGACCCCAACAGATGTGGTCGTTGGTGGTGGTAGTGGTGGTGGTGGCAGCGAGTCTGGGCTCGTCTGGTGTCCATGGACGGTCCGTTGAAGGGTCGTCGAGGATGGAGCGACTGTTGTCGTCTGGGTCGTCATCGTCGGAACCTCTCAGCTTCCTCTCCCAAGACCAGAGCGTCAACAAGCGACAGGTGTTCGACCAGGCTTGTAAAGGAATATACGACAGAGCCATCTTCAAGAAGCTTGACCGAGTGTGTGAAGATTGTTACAACTTGTACCGTAAACCCTACGTCGCCACCACCTGCAGGTGAGCTGCCCACTACTCTAGGTACCCACCAGCTGCCCACCACAGTTCGTATCCCCCGGGAGTAACTGCCAGTCACAATACTAAGTGCAGTCTTGGTACCTCGGCCGCATACTCAGTGCAACGTCATTTCTTTGGGATTTATTTTTAAGTTTAATAATTTAATTTAAATTAATTTGGTATTTTTTTAATTTTATTTTAATAGTCAATGTTTTTTTAGTTAAGAATTTCTTATATAGTTTTCGTTTATTCGGAACAAATAATTTTTTTATTGATTTATAAAATTAAGCCATTTCTGATATATGTTCTATTAAATTTTTTAATATTATTTTGTTTTTTCCCTCAATTTAACTTGATTTAAGTTATTTCTATTCTTCTTTTAATTTTTATACCTAATTTTATTTATCTTAATACTCTAACGGTCTATCCTCTTCACATTTTTTAATGAATCCCTCAATATCGTCCCCCTTTTCTACATAACTTAACAGATATAACTGCTTCGCTCACTCAACATTCAAATTGTGGGTGGTGGACCTGCGTCTCAACCTCAACGTGTACCAAAATTGAGTGGATTAATTCGAGGATAATACTCAATATTTTAAGGTATGCTTATTTTCCAAGTAGGTATTACAAAATTTATGGTTAGCTACTGAAGACTTCCTGGTTTCTGTAGTAAACAAAAAAGTGTAGACTGTGTTACGTTCTTATTTAGTCAGTAATTCGTCTTTTGTCCATCTCTTTTTCTAAAAGGTCTTAGTGCCTCTTATCTTCTCAGATCCAACCCCAAGTCAGGATGAAGTTATCGAGAACGGAGCAGTAATAGTGTAATAGATAACCAAACGGTGAAGGGGGATAAACAACGCTAGACAAAACCATCACCACACGCACTTAAATATTATTCACAGGCAATTATTTAAAAGGCAAATATACACCAATATCTATACACCACCGATAACACCCTAAGTGTCACCTTCACTAGACACCACAAAAAACCTCTGTGATCTTCTATCACGGTGATGTGCCCTTTTGAGGTACTCACGCCGGCGAGTCCACTGTAGAGGCGGTCGCCTATGGGGTATGGGACGACCGACCACATGGTAACTTATCAGAGTAATAATAAAGACAGTTGCTCACCTTGAGTTGTAGTTTTCTTGTTGGAGGGCTGAAGCGATGCGTAGGTTTCTCAGGGGAGAGGATGGTCGAGGTCCAAGCAGTCTTGCCAACACTAGATAACTACTGTTCTAGGGACGTCGGTAGCAGGTCTACACGTGGTCAGGTGTGGGTCTTCCCTGCCTGCCTCTCCCTCCTCCAGGCGTGTGCGTGGGCGGTGCGCAGACACTGCGCAGGGCCGCCGTCCACCAATCAGGTGCACAGCTTCACCTAGCATAAGAGATATTCCCGCTGGCGGGCACTTTGAATGTGGGTCTCTCCACACCACGTTTCAAACAATTCACGGGCCAGGCCTCCACTGTATTATCACAATATCTAAACAATAACTTCAGCAACACGTTCGCTGGCCTGCTTTCAAGGCTTAACTGCAAACTAACCTTAACCTGGAGGACGGACATTTACTCTACGAACACAACTTGGCCACCCCGAGATACGTTGTTTACATATCCAATTGCTCGCTGGCTACCATAAACAATTAACTGGTCTTCAACGATCAGGCCATTCTTGTTCCGGCCGAAACAAGCTTTGCGTTCTTGAAGAATGCTCTTGCTGGCACTTTCCATGGACTGCCTTCCGCGTCCAACGTACCTCTCATAATTTCCGAGGAAAGACAATCATATAGTACGAAGGAAACTGCACCTGTGTCAGTGAGACCACAGCCTTCCACCGGGCAACAGAAAATGGAGTCAGTTGCTGTTAACAGATGGCGATAACATCGTCACACAACGGTACTTTGAATTTTGTTTTAAATCAACGATTTAAAGTTTTTATGCAGATATTGTGTCTATTCAGTTTTTATATTTGTTATCTATTTACCAATTAAAATAAATAACTTTTGCTAAGATTTAAAAAAAAAATCTTAATAAAGTCATTAAGTTTAACATTTAAATCAAGACTGTGTTCCATTAAAATATTATTTTTTGGTTAAATTTAATAAAGCTTTTCTTGGTCACTAATAAATTTTTGACCAATTGTAGTTAATGAGTTTAGTTTTTGTGTCACTAGTGCCTAACAAGCTACGTCTCCTCCACAGACAAAACTGCTATGCCAATTCCGTCTTTCGTCAATGCCTTGATGACCTTCTCTTGATAGACGTTGTTGACGAGTACATCTCCGGCGTCCAAACTGTCGGCAAGTAAGGTGACAGATCTGTCACCCTGACCTGCTCTCTTCCCACCACGACCTTCCCTCTCACCACGACCTGTCCTCTCCCACCACGACCCGCACTCTCCCACCACGACAACCTCTCTCTCTACCACTACCACCACCACCAGACTCTACGCACTTCTGAGCACTTCAGGACATCTCTTGGCATAGATGGGCATGGATGGACACATCTGGGACCAGTTGGGCAGATTTGGGCACACTAACAAAGCGTCTGGGCACAGCTGGACACATCTGGGCAAAGTTAGACTATGGACGCCAATGAAGCCCAAAGGATGCCAACGGACGCCGGTAGATGCCAGCAGACGTATATGCATGCCAACGAACATCGGTGGATCCCAACGGACGCATATGCATGCCAATGGACGGCCATAAGAGCCTCGACGCTTACCACAGGAGCAGTCGGGTCACGGGGCCCTCCAAGCCTTGGGGAAATCTCTCAACAAAGTTGATAACTGATCTAAGAATCAGTTCCTTCTTTGACCACGAGACACCGCCTGTGCCAGAAGTCACTGTCACTTGTGCTTGGAGTCACGGTGCCAAGCTTATAGTCGTGGCTGACGACGCCGTGCCATTATCTGTATACATGTATACATTATCTATATACAAGTATAAACAGACACGGAAGCTTATACATACATCCATGTTTGTTTATCAAAATCCATCTACCTTAAGGTATAATATTAGTATTTACCTGAGCCAAGTTAAGTAGATACTACCGTATACGTATAAGAGATAGAGTTGATATAGAAGTATAGTGATAGGACTCAGCTTGACACAGTTATCCCTCTCAGCCACATTTTCAGTCATGTTTTTAGGGAAACAATTATATTTTCTTACCCTGCAGGTGAGAAGTTGTACTTGTCGTCAAGGTCACAAGTAGAGTCAAATGTAGCATAAGGTTGTAGATTTATGGAACAAATTACCAGGTAACATAACAGACGTGGGATGACTGGGTTGTTTCAAGCGTAGGTTACACATATAAATGAGTTTGAGAGGATATCAACAGTCGCTACTTCGCATAGGTCAATAGGACTTCTGTTGTGTCCTCAATTATTATCTTCTTGTGTAATATTCACCGGCTTGATTAGTCAGGCAAGAGTTAAACAGTTATTTTCATATTTGTAAATGTAATTTTTGCTGAAGTTAAATTCATTTCAACAAAATTATTGATACACACACACGCACAATATACAAAACTGATATACCCGTGAAGGGCAGCTGGTCACGTGATAACTTAATATACTGTGTGTACTGCATTAAAGAGGAATTACACAGATTATAGTAAATACGTTGGGCCGTCTTGAGAGACGAAGGCTTCTCTGACAACTATGTTTTCTCGCGCAGTCTTCGCAACACTGTTTACCTATATTGTGGAGGCATTAATGAACCTCATTTTGTATACCAAAGATTGATGTAATGAGACTGACAGACAGAGATAGGAAATAAGACAGACAAGCTTACTAGTGGTGGAGCGCTGCGACTATCAACACCTCTTGTGTTTGTAGGAATAAAACTGCATTAAAATATTGCATTTCATTATCCAGAAAATTCAGTAAGAAAACAGCTAAGAAAATAAATAAAAATTAAAAATACCAAAAAAATGGTTTTGTATTTCATATGTAGCAAATATATTATAAACATAAATTGTTTAATTTATTAACCTCAGTAATTATTTAAAAATAATTTTTTCCTTAAACTATAATATTAAGTTTTAATAACTGTCTGAAAAGACTAGTTTCATCCTGTTAACAGTCTACGTTACTGTATGAAATAAACATTGAAATTATAAGACTTATACTAATATATATATTATTATTACTCTGCCTTTTGGCCCGGCGACGTGTGTCTCTCACAATAAAATCAACTCTTCTCTTCAATTCATCTATCTCCCCAAGCCACTTCTCTAAATTACTAAATATTATCTGTATATATGCGCATTAAATAACAAGAAATATGTCTAACACTCCCTTAATGGACACTCCCAACACTGGAGAGTAAACACAAACCCCCCCCCCCCAATACAAGACACGTGAATATACAGATTAACAGTCAGATGGATCAACCAGCCCCCACGACCTAACAAGCAACACTGATATAGTGCTTCCACCACCCCGCCCCCACAAGCGTATCACCTTTACCAAACCCCTCAACTGTATGGCCGTTCTAGCATTGCGTCATTTCCTCGGGGCAGTGAATAGTGGTTAATGCACCGAAAATTTGACGCAGTGGTCTATAGGGTTAAAACTGGTGGTCGTCAACCAATACGAGGTCGACTGGTCGATAAGTCAGCGGTGCGGGTGCCACCATTGGCGCCAACACGGTGCCATCCACCCTGCTCCCTCCTGCGGGCTCTCCGTAAAAAATACAACTGTTTTGCCTAACTAGGAACGTACGAACCCAAGCAACCCACCAAACCTATCGAAGCCGATGTGTAAAATACGTCGACATTACGGTGCTTTAATTTATAATAACGAATCACATTTTTAACGGATTTAACGGAAATAATGCGACGTGTTGGGTGGTAAACATTCATTTGTTTTTATAATCTTCTATAGCCAACATTTTCCTCAAGAAATACGTCTGTAGCCTTAACTATGACCTTTATCTTAGGGTATAATATGGTAGAAATACTTTACTCTCCTCGCCCCAGCGGGAGGGTACACACACAGGGTACTCTCCTCGCCCCAGCGGGAGGGTACACACACAGGGTACTCTCCTCGCCCCAGCGGGAGGGTACACACACAGGGTACTCTCCTCGCCCCAGCGGGAGGGTACACACTCAGGGTACTCTCCTCGCCCCAGCGGGAGGGTACACACACAGGGTACTCTCCTCGCCCCAGCAGGAGGGTACACACACAGGGTACTCTCCTCGCCCCAGCAGGAGGGTACACACACAGGGTACTCTCCTCGCCCCAGCAGGAGGGTACACACACAGGGTACTCTCCTCGCCCCAGCGGGAGGGTACACACACAGGGTACTCTCCTCGCCCCAGCGGGAGGGTACACACACAGGGTACTCTCCTCGCCCCACCGGGAGGGCACTCACACAGGAGTGAGTGACAGTAATATGATCGAAACAACATGGCCACCATTAATATAATAGAGTGAGCAGCTTCTTTCGCTAGCAGGAACGGATCCAAGCTACTAATCATGGGAGACTTCAACCATGGGAAGACAGATTGGGAGAACAGAGACCCACATGGAGGATCAGACCCATGGAGAGCTAAGCTGCTGGACGTAGCAACAAGAAACTTTCTAAGCCAGCACACCCAGGGATCGACAAGAATGAGAGGGGAAGATGAACCAGCTATACTTGATCTGATATTCACCCTGAATGAGTCGGATATAAGGGAAGTTAAGATGGAAGCCCCCTTGGGACTGAGTGATCACAGTGTATTGATTTTTGAGTACCTGGTAGAAATAGGAGTTATCTTCCCCCAAAAAGAACTAGAAAACAAGGGGCTGGCATTCCGAAAGGAAAATAACGAGGAGATTAAAAATTCATAAAAGAAATACCATAGGACACAACTCAGAACTAAGTCTGTACAAGACATGATGGATTATGTCACCCAAAAGTGTCAGGAGGCAGTAAACAGGTTTATCCCGGCCCAGAAGGAAAAAAAACTGAGAAGCAAAAGAAGAAGCCGTGGTTTAAAAGGGCATGTATGTAAGCAAAGGAACTGAACAAAAGGGCGTGGAGGAACTTCCGAAATAACAGAACAGCAGAAAGCAGAGAGAGAGATATCAGAGAACCAGGAATGAGTATGTTAGTGTGAAAACAGAAGCAGAGAAAAAGTATGAAAATGATATAGCTAATAAAGCCAAGACCAAACCAAAGCTACTCCACAGTCACATCAGGAGAAAAACAACAGTGAAAGAACAGGTAATGACACTTAGAACAGGGGAGGACAGGTACACAGAGAATGACAAAGAGGTGTGTGAGGAACTCAACAAGAGGTTCCAGGAGGTCTTCTCAATAGAACGAGGTGAAATCCCTGCGCTAGTAGAGGTGGCAGTAAACCAGGTGGCCTTAGGAGGGTTCGAAATTACCAGAGATGAAGTTAAGAGGCACCTGTTAGATCTGGACGTGAGAAAGGCTGTTGGTCCAGACGGAATCTCATCATGGGTATTGAAAGAGTGTGTAGAAGTTCTTTGCTTGCCACCCGCCATAGTGTATAGTAGGTCACTGGAGATGGGAGATCTACCAGAAATATGGAAGACGGTTAATGTGGTCCCAATATACAAAAAGGGGTGACAGGCAAGAGGCACTGAACTACAGGTAAGTGTCCTTAACTTGTATACCATGCAAGATGATGAAGAAGATCGTGAGAAAAAATCTAGTAACACAGTTGGAGAGAAGGGACTTCATGACAACCCATCAACATGGGTTGATGGGTTGTCAGATGTTTGATAAAAGAGTGCACACGGCCATTTTGCTTTCACTTGGAGTGCACAAGAGTGCGCCGAGCTGAGTGCGCTCACTCTACCTTTCTTAATATGGGTGTTAGGCTTGTCTTGTAGGGTATCGACGAGGAGCAGTCGCCCTTGGCTGTCCAGTAAGACTACGGAGGCCGCCGCAGCCTTTCTATGAAAGGAAATTACAGTCATTAGTATAGTTTTACCCTCAAGTTACTTGGAAACAGTACCAGGAGCGAGAGGGAGTTTGGACCAGAAAAGCCTAATGGTTCCTTCGCTTGTGTAAACATCGCCTTTAGGTTGTAACGTCATGGGAGTTACGTGACTAAGGGACAAGAGCCTATTGGGGGAGGCACCAGAGGGCTCCAAGAAACTGTCGCGATTGGCTAATTTTGAAGAACAAGGGGAAGAGTGTCGGGTAGGCGCCCGCCTGGAGCCAGTCGGCTTCCCCTCCATGTGCGAGCATTCTGAGGGCAAGATCGACTCAGTTAGGAGGCAGAACCCGTGACTCCAGCTAAAGTCACGGAATTCACGTCAAAGTCACGTTTAACGTGACGTCATAAGCCCAGTATATATCAATCACGTCTATGAGATTCCATCACGTCAGAATCCGGTTCCACAACGACGCGCATATATATATATATTAACCAAGATAAGTGATACCCGAAGAATAACTCCACCATCAATCACGGCAGTGAAGAACTGGACTGCCTAAAGTTATCTGTGATCATCGGCTTTAGTACTAGAGATCCGTCACCATATCGCTCAGTAAACTGTTTAGTAGGAATCTAAGACGATTCCCAGTGACCTAAGTCAGCTTCGAGTGAATAACGAAGAATTACGAACTGTTGTGGACTTTGTATAATTTCTATCAACCTCACTTACCTACCCCGTGTGTTCCGCCACACGGGCCCCACCTTGCCTACACCTGCTTGTGTGTCCCGGCTCGTCTCTTCACGCCACCCTTTAGGAGTGAGCGATTATCACCTCTGTGGCCCTGAGTGGTTGTTGGACACCTCAATGGTTGTTGCCACGCACACCTCCACCCACACGTGTTCCTGTAAAAGTGATCTACCACGTGTGGTTGGTGAGGTGTTAGATCTTCAGTCGACGGCAGGAATATTAACTGAATGAGAGAGGTTGTTTGAATGTAAGTCGGTTTATCAAAGTGAGTACTCATTAATTAAATTACTGTGTTATTATCAGAAGTGCATATTCCTTGTGCTGATTCAAGTCAGCCCCACGGCCTGTTCTCATTAAGGGGGGGGGGGTCATAACGCTGGATATTCAAAGTTGTTGAATGTCAACCAAACTTTTTTTTACTAGTTATATATGAAAAAGGCTGCAACTGTCCCAAGTTTCAGTACTGCACCCTAAGTAGAAAGGGAGAGAGAAAAAAAATCACCGAATTTTACACAATTTGAATAATTCAGTACAACCACAAGTTTCAAATTAAATAATTTCAATGACACTCATCTATCACATTAGCATATAATAGGGGACATGTCAAAGAGGATTATCCAAAATATGTTTAGTTTTACTAATACAAATAGTCAAAGTTCCCCCAAATTTATGCCAATATTTCATGTTTGCAAATATTTATAAAATCAATAAATGAACTTAGGAATAATTTTTTTTTTGAGAGATTGTAGAGACGTAAACTCTACATATAAGGTGTAAATTTCAGGTAAACTGAATAAAAAATGAAAGAGGACTAGCAATTTTATTTTACTTGACAATAAATGAAGTCAAAGATTCTGCAACCTGTGGTTGAGGTTACCATCAACCAATTTCCTCCAAAATTTGTACACTTACAGATAGGCAACCGTTTTGTAAGGTGGGTTAAGTTTCATGCAAATCACCAATAAAAAAAAATAGAGAAAAAATCTAATATTTTAGATTCTGCTGAGACTTGGACCAGTTGAAGCCAATTTCATATATAACTAGTCAAAAAGAGTCAGTGAGCGCAATTAGAAAAACTAAGAAACGTCATTAGTGAAGTGTAAGGTAATTAGCAACGTGTTGACTAATTCTTGATTGTCAAGCTGTCTAAGTGATCAGCTCAGTTTTAACATTATTTATTATGAGTCAATTAGCTGTCACGGGCTCACCATAGCCCGTGCTACATGGAACTTTGTTCCAGGTAGCGAGTCTTTAACAACAACAACAGCTGTCAGAGTGACAGTAATTAGTGCGATTACTGACTGCTTTCTAATTACTTGGTGTTAGAGTAATTACCTTTGATAAGCATTGTTTGCTTGACTGCCTGTGTTGACAGATCTAGATTTAACATAAATTACCTGCATTTGTTTGTCCACGAGACAGCAATTAACGTAATTGTGTTAAACCTGTTGTATTGATTGAAATTTATTAGATCAATTGTTTTGAGTTTTGCCATAGTACTGTAACGTAATTGATTGTCCTGACTCCCGTCATGAGAGACGAGCCTTAACAACTTAGTGCCCAGAAGTCAGTCTCTGTGACAGGTCTGTCTGTGGTGTCTTTATTGTTGTTGTTATTTTGAACTGTTTTGCCGCAGTCGCTAAGAACTGGTACTTGCGTCTGAGTGGTCACCCCCAGCTAATGTTAATATTCTCCCTGTTGATATTTTTCAGTTAGTTCATGTTGAGGAGCCGCGAGCGGTCTGAACGGGAGTTCGACTACACTGGCTGACTGTACAGTGTTGCAGTGTGTGCCACTACTGACTTTAAGGTAACGTTAAATTGTTGTGCTTTGTATTAGTATTAAGTAGTGAATATATGTTCATTGTTACCAAGTGAGAAGTGTCTTTTCATCAACACCTTCCAATAATTTGGTCTCCAAACTTCACACAAGGACAAGGAAATGCAATAATTTGATGCAGTTTTATTCTCATAAACACAAGAGGTGTTGATAGTCGCAGCGCTCCACCACTAGTAAATTTGTTTGTCTTATTTCCTGTCTGTCTGTCTGTTGGTCTGTCTGTTTGTCTCATTACATTAATCTTTGGTATAGAAAATGAGGTTCATTAATGCCTACACAATATAGGCAAGTAGTGTTACCAGAGAAGCCTTCATCTCCCAGACGGTCCGACGGTTCAATACAGTACACAAAATATAGCAAGTTATCCCGTGACCAGCTGCCCTTCATGTGTGTATATCACTTGTATATTGTACTTGTATATCTAAGAGTGTGTATGAACAGTTTTGTTTGAAAGAGTCTAACTTCAGCAAAAATTACATTTCAAAATATGAAAATAACTGTTTAACTCTCGCTTGACTAGTCAAGGCGGTGAATATTACACAAGATAATAGTTGAGGACACAACAGAAGGCCTATTGACCCATGCGAAGTAGCGCCTGTTGATATCCTCTCAAACTCATATATATGTGTAACCTACGCTTGAAACAACCCAGTCATCCCACGTCTGTTATGTTACCCGGTAATTTGTTCCATAAATCTACAACATTATGCTACATTTGACTCTACCTGCGACCTTGACGACAAGTACAACTTCTCACCTGCAGGGTAAGAAAATATAATTGTTTAATTGATTGAAAATGTGGCTGAGAGGGATAACTGTGTCAAGCTGAGCCCTACCTCTTATACCTCTATATCAACTCTCTCTCATACATATACGATTGTAACAATTTAACTTGGCTCAGATAAATACTAATATTAAACCTTAAAATCGATGGCTTTAGATAAATAAACATGGGTATATGTATAAGCTTCCGTGTCTGTCTATACTTGTATATAGATAATGTATACATGTGTACAGATAATAGCACGGCGTCGTCAGCCACGACTGTAAGCTTGGCACCGTGACTCCAAGCACAAGTGACAGTGACTTCTGGCACAGGCGGTGTCTCGTGGTCAAAGAAAGAAAATATTCTCAGATTAGTTATCAACTTTGTTGAGAGAACTCCCAAGGCTTGGAGTGCCCCATGACCCGACTGCTCTTGTCGTAAGCGTCGATGCACTTATGGCCGTCCGTTGGCACACATATGCGTCTACTGGCATCTACAGGCGTTTGCTGGCATCTACGGGCGTCTGCCGGATGCCGGCATCCGTTGGCATCCTTTAGGGTTCATTGGCGTCCATAGCTTAACCACGGACACCCAAGCAAGCCTCTCGTCAGCTAGATGACCAATGTGTGTCCTTAGAATGCAATGCCACACGCTTGCCGATTTTCCTTGACGTTCGCAAGTAACCCAAATACACTTCAAATGTGGCTTAGTATATCCAGATGTGTCCAGCTGTGCTAAGATGTGTCGATCTTTGTCCAACTGTGCCAAGATGTGTCCAACTGTGTCCAGATAAGTTCAGCTGTGCCCAGATGTGTCCAACTGTGCCCTGAAATGTCAGACTGTGCCCAAAAATGTCCACCTGTGCCAAGATGTGTCCAGCTGTGTCAAGATGAGTCCAACTGTGCCCAGATATGTCTAACTGTGCCCAGATGTGTCCAACCGTGCCCAGATATGTCCATCTGTGACGAGAGATGTCTTGAGGTGCTCAGAGGTGTCTAGTGATGGAGAGACGACAGGCCGTGGTGGTTGTAGTGGTGTTGAGACTGTTGATTGTAGTGGTGGAGAGACGGTATGTTGTAGTGGTGGTGGTGGTGGTAATAATGTGGATAGGGCAGGTGGTAGGGGTTGTAATGGTGGAGAGAGGATCAAATCCTAGTGGTGAGGAGAGCGTTCGTCGTTAAGGAAGAAGGCAAGTCATGGAGAGAGAAGGTAGGTCATGGTGGAAGAGATCAGGTTGTGGTGGTGGTGGTAGTGGTGGAGAGAGGGCATGTCGTGTTGGTGGTAGTGGTGGAGAAATAGCTTGTCGTGGTGGGAGAGGACAGGTCGTGGTGAGAGAGGGCAGGTCGTGGTGGGAGAGGGCAGGTTGTGGTGGGAAGAGGGCAGGTCGTGGTGGGAAGAGGGCAGGTCGGGGTGACAGATCTGTCACCTTACTTGCCGACAGTTTGGACGCCGGAGATGTACTCGTCAACAACGTCTATCAAGAGAAGGTCGTCAAGGCATTGACGAAAGACGGAATTGGCATAACAGTTTTGTCTGTGGAGGAGACGAAGCTTGTTAGGCACTCCAGGTGTTGGCACTGGTGACACAAATTAAACTCATTAATTACAGCTAGTAAAATATTCAAGTGACCAAGAAAAACTTTGTCAAACATAACCATAAACGAATAATTATATTTTTATTTATAAATACAAGAGTTTTCACATTCTTGTAAAGCCGCTAACACGCATAGCGTTTCCGGAAGATCCTTAATCCTAAGGGTTCCCTGGAATACGACCCGCCAATTGGTTAACAACATGGTACCCTTCACTGCTAAGTGAAATGGGTAATGGAAATTTGAATGAAATGAATGAAATTTAAATAATAAAAAACAAAATGTTAATAGTTACAGGTCACTATTGTAATCTTGTCTGTACAGGTTACAGACCCTGATTTAAATAATAAACTTAAGTACTTTATTAAGGAATTTTGTTAAATCCTAACAAAGTTATTTGTTTTAATTATAGATAACAAATATAAGAATATGCATGAAAAATTAAATAAGTGATTCAAAACAAAATACAAAATAACATAGTCTAATATTACTCTTTTTACTGAGGGCAGCAGCAAGCAAGGCTTCAGTAGTTTATTATATGAGACTTGCTTTACTTACCTATAATGTAGATAGTCAAAGCAAACCTTTAATTGCTGATTATTATCCTCGGATTATTTCGCTCAATTGTTTGTACAAGTCGAGGTTGAGACCCAGGTCCATCACACAAAATTGGAACGCTGAGTGAGCGAAGCAGTTAGTCCTGATAGGTCGTATAGAAAACGGGAGAGGGGCAAAATATTAAGTTAAATAAAATTATATAAAATAATAAAAGGATTATAAATAAATTTTAAAACAATATGAAACTAAAAAAAAAAGTACAATAAGAAGTTTTTATAGAACCCGAGAATAATAAAAAAGTACGACAAAATAACATATAAAAATAAAAATAAATTAAATTTTTTCAAATAAATGTAAACTATATAAAGATTTATTAAAATTTAGAAAATATTGAGAGATACTGAAATAAAATTAAAATATTACTAAATTATGTTAACTGAAATTATAAAAATTAAAATAATCTAATAATAAATCCCAAAGAAATGACACTGCTCTGAGTATGCGGCCGAGGTACCAAGACTGCACTTGGTATTGTGACTGGCAGTTACTCCCGGGGGATACGAACTGTGGTGGGCAGCTGGTGGGTACCTAGAGTAGTGGGCAGCTCACCTGCAGGTGGTGGCGACGTAGGGTTTACGGTACAAGTTGTAACAATCTTCACACACTCGGTCAAGCTTCTTGAAGATGGCTCTGTCGTATATTCCTTTACAAGCCTGGTCGAACACCTGTCGCTTGTTGACGCTCTGGTCTTGGGAGAGGAAGCTGAGAGGTTCCGACGATGACGACCCAGACGACAACAGTCGCTCCATCCTCGACGACCCTTCAACGGACCGTCCATGGACACCAGACGAGCCCAGACTCGCTGCCACCACCACCACTACCACCACCAACGACCACATCTGTTGGGGTCAAGGAAGGAGTGAAAGATTAATTCGTAGTTCCAGACGGACTTAGACCCACCAACACCATCACCTACGGTCACCACCATCAATGACCACTGCCACCACTAGAGACCACCTCCACTACCGACCACCACAACCAACGACCACATCCGTTTGCGAGTTTCCTGTCTACTCATCTCACACCAATGAGTACCTCAGCACGGGTACTGCAGTGACTCAGTATCTGTCGCTACCTTCCGCACTGACTCATGGGTGAGTTTAACAATCTCTAACCTCATCCATCCTCTACTTCATTCATAACTCTCATTAATATGACTACGCCTATCCTGCTAACATTTCTAGTGGCCTACCACACCAGTACCCCTCTGGTAGGGACCCTAGTACTCCCAGTATCCCTCTGGTAAGGACCCTAGTACTCCCAGTACCCCTCTGATAGGGACTCAAGTACTATCAGTACTCCTCTGATAGGGACTCTAGCACTCCCAGTACCCCTCTGATAGGGACTCTAGTACTACCAGTACTCCTCTGGTAGGGACCCTAGTACTCCTAGTACTCCTCTGGTAGGTACCCTAGTACTACCAGGACCCCTCTGGTAGGGACCCAGAGGCTGTACCGGGCACCGAATGGGAGACGAAGTCCTCCATGAAACGGACAGAGAGAATGATGTAGGATTTGATATCGCACCGAACCTATCTAAAGAAGCCCATATCAAAAGGATATCATCAGCGGTGTGCGAGAAGCTGGCTAACGTCAGAACTGCCTTTAGAAATTTGTGTAAGGAATCATTTAGAGCCTTGTACACCACACATGTCAGACCAATCATGGAGTACGAGGCTCCAGCATGGAGTCCATTCCTTGTCAAGTGTTGTAATCCAAAAGTTAGGAGTGAATATTAGCAAGTGAATCAAACACTACAACACTTAACAAATGATGGGTGGAAGTACATGTTAAGTATTTCGATTGGTCACACATTGAGGTAAGGTCAAAGGGATTAAGACAACCGTTGCCCACGCACACAAATGTACCGGCCAAGAGGACAAAGGGTGTCCTGTAGTTTCTGGGAACAAGGTGATTTACAGTTAATCGGATTATACCCTCCTTGGGATGCAGGGTGCAATGTTTGAGGCTATGACCGGCTGGAGAGTCTCGTGGTAGCAGCGCTCCTAACAAGTTATTATCTCTGTCTGCGGCACCAAGGTAGTGAAACCGACCAAAAGTGGATACATGATGTGATCTTGGTGACCAAGTCGAGTCTGCTTGATGTGAGTATTGTATGGAAGACTAACCAGGTGTGTAGAGTTGTAGTGTTGATTCGGTATTAGGGACTTAGGCGGAGGTTACGAGTTCAGGTGGTGACTGGGAAGGTAGAGTGGGGTTATTTACTTGTATGAGAAGCTAATTTAATTAGAGAAAGTAGGTTAATGTGTTAACTATTATCAGAGAATATTTATGTAATTAAATTGGAAAAACCCGACGGCCTTTAATCACCTTCCATATGTTCTTTCATTGAGTTCCTGTGTAAACCTAGTGGTACGCCTCAAGGGTTCTGGTGTAGGGAATTACATGATGGAAGTAACTGTTCCTGATGCAAGGGAGTTATAGTTGTGTAATCGTTGTGTTCAGAATGAGCCTGGGTTTAGCGATCACGACACAACTAAGAGGCATTAGTTACAAGGAAAGCCTGCGTGAATTGCACAACACGTCGCTGATAGACAGAAGAGTTAGGGAAGACATGATTCCCATACAAAATTTTAAAGGGAATTGATAGGGTAGATAGGGTAGATAGAGACAGATTACTTAACACGGGTGGAATACGAACAAGGACACACAGGTGGAAACTTAATACCCAAATGCGCCACAGAGACAAAGAATTCTTTCAGTGTCAAAGTAGTGAGCAAATTTTACCAGCCGCTATGATTTATGTTGCGTCATATTTTCACGCTGGGGATTTATACGTCAAAATCCTATATACTATTCGAGGGGACAGGCTGCAAATAGGCACTTGCAATAAACAGGAAGCCTTGGGAGGTTCAAAACGAATCTGTGAAGCTGATCAACAGCAAGTGAAGACAGCGGTCGTCCCTGTCAGTACCGCCCGGACTTACCGTTCTGAAGGAAACCATAGCTGGAGGGGGACGAGTCTCGAACCTACACAGACCAGCTTCACGAAGACTGCCTTTGAGGTCTGGAGAGTCCTGAGAGAGGGACTGGTCGCTGGTATGGTGTGTGTGTCATCCGTGCCTCTCCTCCGCTTATATAGGAAGTCCTTCCAGCTCCCATGGCAATTACTGGCCGCCCCCTTTATGGGGAGAATGGCGTTGATTGGCGCCAGGCATCACGATGACTGGAAGATCATTTATATCTATACTTTATTCGCCAGCGTATAATACGCACCTAATATACAAGACTATTTTATAGATAAACAGTTTAACTCTTTCGTCGTGTATATATTGAAAGTGATTTTCAGGGGATTTTAAAGGGAAGACATTAGTGTCTTGTGCAGGTAAAGACAACAGGTTCAGAGCCATTGTTGGAACAACAAATGCGGCCCGTCCTCTGGTAAATGCGACAGTTAAAACTACCTAGTTTCAGGAAATATACATATTGCTAAGTGTATGGAAGCTTTTAGTTAAGTTCTTGAAGCAATCATGTGAATGTTAACTTCTGTTAATCAAGCTTAATTAGTTGATGAATTTGGTAACAAATTCTCTATTTGTTCATCAATGATATTATAAGGGCAGGAAATGAAGTCATGTTATAAGGTAGATAAGACAGACAGCTGAAGGGAAGCTAAGGAGAGGAAGATATAAGGGCAGGAGATGAAGTGTATAAGGGAGAAGGGAGTATAAGGATGGAAGGCATAAGTCAAAATACTCGGGGAAGTTACACCCACAGTCTCTCCTACACCTGTCATTACACCCCCACACCCACAGTCAGAGAGCTCGCACAGACGAGCTCTCCTCGCCCTAGCAGGAGGGTACACACACAGGGAACTCTCCTCGCTCGAACAAGAGGACTCTCACACAGGAATAAGTGACAGGAATATGATCGAAACAACAGGGCTACCATAATATAGTAGAGAGTGCAGCTTCTGTCGCTATTAGGGACGGATCCAGACTACTAATCATGGGAGGCTTCAACCACGGGAAAATAGATTGCGAGAACAGAGACCCACATGGAGGACTAAGCTGCTGGAAGTGGCAGCAAGAAACACTCTAAGCCAACACATCAAGGGACCGACAAGAACGAGAGGAGAAGAAGAACCTGCCATGTTTGATCTGATATTCATCCAGAATGAGTGGGATATAAGGGAAGTTAAGTTAGAAGCCCCCTTGGGAATGAGTGATCACAGTGTATTGATCTTTGAGTACCTGGTAGAGCTAGGAGTTATCTTCCCCCCAAAAAAACTAGAAAACAAGAGGGCTGGTGTACCGAAAGGGAAATAATGAGAAGATGAGAAAATTCCTAAGGGATATATCATGGGACAGAGAACTCAGAACTAAGTCCATATAAGACATGATGGAGTTGGTCCCCCAAAAGTGCAAAAAGTCCCCCCAAAGTGGGACAATAAACAGGTTTATCCCGCCCCCCCCAAAAAAAAAAAAAAACTGAGAAGCAAAAGGAGAATACGTGGTTTAATAGGGCATGTATGGAAGCAATGGAACTGAACAAATGGGCGTGGAGGAACTTCCGAAATACCAGAACAGCAGAAAGCAGAGAGAGATACCAGAGAACCAGGAATAAGCATGTCAGTGTGAGAAGAGAAGCAGACAAAAAATTTGAGAATGATATAGCAAATAAATCCAAGACCGAACCAAAGCTACTCCACAGTCATATCAGGATGAAACCAACAGTGAAAGAACAGATGATGGAACTTAGAATGGGTGAGGATAGGTACACAGAGAATGACAAAGAGCTGTGTGAAGAGCTCAATAAGAGATTCCAGGAGGTCTTGATAATAGAATGAGGTGAAATCACGTCGCTAGAGGAGGTGACAGTAAACCAGGCGGCCTTGGGAGGGTTTCAAATTAACAGAGATGAGGTTAGGAGGCATCTGTTGGATCTGGACGTGAGAAAGGCTGTTGGTCCAGACGGAATCTCACCATGGGTATCGAAAGAGTGTGCAGAAACACTTTGCTTGCCACGCTCCAGAGTGTATAGTAGGTCTGGAGACCTATCAGAAATATGGAAGACGGCTAATGTAGTCCCAATATACAAAAAGGGGTGACAGACAAGAGGCATTGAACTACAGGTCAGTATCCTTAACTAGTATACCATGCAAGGTGATGAAGAAGATCGTGAGAAAAAACATAGTGACACATCTGGAGAGTAGGGACTTTGTGACCAACCACCAACATGGGTTCAGGGAGGGTAAATCTTGCCTCACTGGTGTGAGAGAAAGGAATTCCAGCTAGCATACAGATGTTCGATAAAAGAGCACACATTGCCATTTTGCAATCACTCGGGGTGCACAAGAATTCGCCGAGCTGATTGCACTCATTCTGGCTTTCTTAATATGGGAGCTAGGCTTGTCTTGTAGGGAATCTATAAAAAGCAGATACCCTTGGCTGTTCAGTAAGACTACGGAGGCCGCAGTAGCCTTTCTAGGAAAGGAATTACAGCCATTAGTTTTAACCTTAAGTTACTTGGAAACAGTACCAGGAGCGAGAAGGAGTTTGAACCAAATATGAATAAATAATAAATAAATAAATGTTTATTCAGGTAAGGTACATACATACAAGAGATTTTACAAAAATTGATAGATTTATAGATAGAGCTAGTACATACAATGCCTAAAGCCACTATTACACAAAGCGTTTCGGGCAGGCCAAAAATGCCTTACGGTTCCTTCGCTTGTGTAAACATCGCTGGTAGGCTGTGATATCACGGGAGTCTCATGATTAAGGGACAAGAGCCTACTAGGGGACGCACCAGTATGGGGAGGCTCCAAGATGCTGTCGTGTGATTGGCTAATTTTGAAGAACAAGTGGGGGGGGGGGGGGAGTGTCGGGTAGGCACCCGCCTTGGGCCAGCTGGCTTCCCGCCCTTGTGCCGGCATTCTCAAATTCAAATTCAAATTCATTTTTTGTTATTCAGGAAAAGTACATACATAGATGATGAGTTACAAACATAATGTCAGATTTATAGATAAGATAAGAGTTAGGACATACAATACCTAAAGCGATGGTGGAGTGTTGCAGAGGCTCAGGGACTGAGCTCCACAATTCATGTGGCCGAGCGGGTTATAGTCTTGATGAGCTGGTTACAAAAGGCAATTCACATCGTCACATCAACGATGGGCTCGAGACCGACCACAAGTACAGTTTGTTATTGAAGCAACTGATATATAAGGAGCGCTAGTGTCACAATTGATATGTATATCCTACACATAAACCCCTCCATCCAATGGGCAGCGGTGGATAGGTTACAGTCAAGTCGTTTTTGCGTTTTATTCAGAGATTAGATCTTATTGGGTGAGGAAAGATATTCATATTTTAAAGGTTTCTTGGCTGATGCTCTCCATTGATGGAAAATACAACCTTTTGAAAATCAATGTTAGTTTGATCTAGATATTGTAATTAACGAAAGTTTTTATGTCATCAGAAAGGTAGAAATATAGACTACATTTAAAATCCTTTGTCATAAATATAACTGAAGTGAAAACGAAGATATATGCATTTTGATAGTCACTTGATGGCTAGCTCTGAGAGTGTGAAGCCCTGCACACCAGCCAATAAATTGTATAATTAGTTTCTATATATTTTAATTAACCTTAAAAATCTATATGTCAGAAGAAAGGAAGATGTAGCTATTAATGTGACAACATTAAAAAAATATATCTCTTAAGTTAAATAAATAATACCACCTTGTCGCCGGTGTCCGGACACATGAAAACTACCGAGGTATCAGTGTCCAGCCAGGCGGGGATCACAGGCTGCACAATACTGATAAATTACGTAATGCACTACTTGTCGATTTCGAGCCCATTTATGATGTGACGACTTATACTGAATTTTGTAGCTGGCTCAACGAGATTGTAACTTGCTTGGCTGGGTGAATTGTGGGGTTCAGTCTCTGAGCCAATTGTGTGCCTCTGTAGCCCTTTCCACTGCCGCCCACAAGATGGGTATGGGGCGCATAATAAATTAACTAAACTAAAACCACTAATACGCATAGCGTTTCGGGCAAGATGTGGGGAAATAACAACACTTAGACTAAATCTTAATAGTAACTGGGAAAAGTATAAATTGTGTTGAAAAAAAGGAATAATAATAAAAAGGGGGGGGGGAGGGACATGGCTGAAAAAGCAGCACAAATACAATTAGGTCGACAAACAGCGTTGTTTAAAAAAACAGACATGGATTGACAATAGAGGGGTAAGGTAGGTTACAGGGCATTTATTAGGTAGTGCTTCGTTTTTATCTTAAACTGGTTGAGAGAGGTACAGCCTTCGACATGATTATGAAGGTCATTCCACATTCTGGGTCCCTTGATTTGTAAAGTATTTCTAGTAAGGTTAAGTAGTACTCTAGGAATATCAAATAGGTATTTGTTTCTGGTGTGGTGCCCATGGGTTCTGTTACAACCTTCTATTAAGCTTTTATGGTCAGGATTGACATTATAGTTCAGAGTTTTAAACATATAGAGTTCACATGAGAGGATGTGCAGTGACTTAATATCTAACATATTCAGAGATTTGAGTAAGGGTACCGAGTGATGTCTGGGGCCAGAGTTAGATATTGTTCTAATAGCAGCTTTGTGTTCAGTAATTAGAGGACATAAATGATTTTGGGTAGTAGAACCCCAAGCACAAATACCATAGTTGAGATAAGGATAAATGAGAGAGTAATAGGGCATCACCAGGGCAGGGTGAGATGAAAAATATCTGATCTTAGAAAGAATGGCAAATGTTTTTGAAACTTTTTTGCTATATTTAGAATTTGTCCCTGGAAATTCAGCTTATTAGCGATGAGGACACCAAGGAATTTACCATCAACTTTATTACTTATTTGAATATTGTTTATTCTTAGATTAATTTCATTTTAGGATTTATTACCAAACAAAACATAGAAAGTTTTGTCAATGTTAAGGGTGAGTTTGTTAGCAGTTAACCAAAGATGGACTTTATTTAGTTCAGTATTCACTGTGACATTTAGAGCAAGAGAGTCAGGACTGGAGAAAATGAAGGTTGTGTCATCAGCAAATAAGATTGGTTTGAGGTGTTGAGAGGCATTTGGAAGGTCATTAATGTAGATGAGAAAGAGAAGAGGGCCAAGTATGCTGCCCTGTGGAACATCAATATTTATGGGTAGGGTAGGAGAAATGGAATTATTCACAGAAACATACTGGAGCCTGTCAGTAAGGTAAGACAGACGGTATTGGAGGGAGTGTCCTCTGACTTCATAATGATGTAATTTAAGAAGAAGGTTTTTGACAGTGTCAAAAGCCTTACGTAGGTCCACAAATATCTTAACAGGGAACTCATTTTTATCAAGAGCTTTATGTATCAAGCTAATCATACTAATCAGTGCATCGTTAGTGCTGTTTTTTGGGTCTGAAACCATATTGGCAGGAGCTAAGTATATTGTGTTTGGCTAGATAAGAGTAAAGCTGCTTGTAGATTAGCTTTTCTAATATTTTTGACAAGGTTGGCAGAATTGATATAGGTCTGTAATTGTTGACATCAGTGAGATCACCACATTTATGGACTGGGGTTACTCTCGCTTTTTTTTTAGAATATCCGGAAAGGTTTGGAGTTCAAGTGGTTTGTTGAAGAGCAATGCAATGACAGGAGCTAGAAATCTGGAGTTTTTTTTGTAAATTAGTGATGGTATCTCATCAAGGGCACTTGACTTAGTTTTAATGGAAAGGATTATCTCATTAACATCAGTACAGTTAGCAGGCGTTAGGTACAGAAACTCTGGAAAGTTACCTGTAAAGTAGTCCTTGACATTAGTATGGGAGGATGGAATATCATGAGCAAGGGATGTCCCAATGGATGGGAAGAACCTATTGCATTCAATAGCAGTGTCAGAGGCTGAAAGCACACCATCGTCATTGGATAGGAGTATTTTTTTTTTTTATTGAAAATCTTTTTTTGATTCTAATTTTTGGGAAACAGTGCTCCATGTTTTCTTAATGTTGCCCTTAATTTGGGTAAATTTATTTTCATAGTATTATATTTTGGCTCTTCTAATTATTTTAGATCTAATTATTTTAGCATCGATGAGTAAATCTTTGAAAATTCTTTGGAGACGACTCCTAACTTATACTTCTTCTCAAGGTCATTTTTTTTATTAATAGATTTAAGTATACCCTATGAAGGCCATGGAGTGTTTAACCTTTTATTTGTAACTTGTTTCGTTTGAATTGGACAGTGGGAATTATAAACGGCTAGATCGACTTGGTTAGGACGCACAACCCGTGACTCCAGCCAAAGTCACAGAATTCACCATTTAACGCGACGTCATAAGCCCATTATATATCAATCACGTCTACGTGATTCCGTCAAGTCAGAATCCGGTTCCACAACGACGCGCATATATATATTAACCAAGATAAGTGATACCCGAAGAGTAACTCCACCATCAATCACGGCAGTGTGGAACTGGACTGCCTAAAGTTATCTGTGATCATCGGCTTTAGTACTAGAGATCCGTCACCATATCGCTCGGTAAACTGTTTAGTAGGAATCTAAGACGATTCCCAGTGACCTAAGTCAGCTTCGAGTGAATAACGAAGAATTACGAACTGTTGTGGACTTTGTATAATTTCTATCAACCTCACTTACCTACCCCGTGTGTTCCGCCACACGGGCCCCACCTCGCCTACACCTGCTTGTGGGTCCCGGCTCGTCGCTTTACGCCACCCTTTAGGAGTGAGCGATTATCACCTCTGTGACCCTGAGTGGTTGTTGGACACCTCAGTGGTTGTTGCCACGCACACCTCCACCCACACGTGTTTCTTTAAAAGTGATCTACCACGTGTGGTTGGTGAGGTGTTAGATCTTCAGTCGACGGCAGGAATATTAACTGAATTATAGAGGTTGTTTGAATGTAAGTCGGTTTATCAAAGTGAATATTCATTAATTAAATTACTGTGTTATTATCAGAAGTGCATATTCCTTGTGCTGATTCAAGTCAGCCTCACGGTTTGTTCTCATTAAGGGGGGCATAACGCCGGATATTCAAAGTTGTTCAATGTCAACCAAATTTTTTTTACTAGTTATATATGAAAAAGTCTGCAACTGTCCCAAGTTTCAGTACTGCACCCTAAATAGAAAGTGTGAGAGGAAAATTAACGAATTTTACACATTTTGAATAATTCAGTACAACCACAAGTTTCAAATTAAATCATTTCAATGACACTCATCTATCACATTAGCATATAATAGGGGACATGTCAAAGAGGATTATCCAAAATATGTTTAGTTTTACTAATACAAATAGTCAAAGTTCCCCCAAATTTATGCCAATATTTCATGTTTGCAAATATTTATAAAATCAATAAATGAACTTAGGAATAGTTTTTTTGAGAGAGATTGTAGAGACGTAAACTCTACATATAAGGTGTAAGTTTCAGGTAAACTGAATAAAAAATGAAAGAGGACTAGCAATTTTATTTTACTTGACAATAAATGAAGTAAAAGATTCTGCCACCTGTGGTTGAGGTTACCATCAACCAATTTCCTCCAAAATTTGTACACTTACAGATAGGCAACCGTTTTGTAAGGTGTATAAGTTTCATGCAAATCGCCCGATAAAAATTAGAGAAAAAAATCTAATATTTTTTTTTCTTAATTTTTTTGGCATAAAACTAATTATTAAAATACTTTATTATGTGCTATTGTGAGAGCTTAGAGTCATAGACGTGATTTCAGCTGACACTTGTGTTTCATGTTAATTTTTGACCATTTTGGAAAATTTTTGACGCATAATTCAATATTTTCTTCTCCCTTCCTATTTATGCTACGATGCTGAGACTTGGACTAGTTGAAGCCAATTTCATATACAACTAGTCAAAAAGCGTCAGTGAGCGCAATTAGAGTAACTAAGAAACGTCATTAGTGAAGTGTAAGGTAATTAGCAACGTGTTGACTAATTCTTGATTGTCAAGCTGTCTAAGTGATGAGCTCAGTTTTAACATTATTTATTGTGAGTTAATCAGCTGACAGAGTGACAGTATTTAGTGCGATTACTGACTGATTGCTTATTACCTGGTGTTATAGTGATTACCTTTGATAAACAGTGTTTGCCTGACTATCTGTGTTGACAGATCTAGATTTAACATAAATTACCTGCATTTATCTGACTGTCCAAGAGACAGTAATTAACGTAATTGTGTTAAACCTGTTGTATTGATTGAAATATATTAGATCAATTGTTTTGAGTTTTGTCATAGTACTGTAACGTAATTGATTGTCCTGACTGCCGTCATGAGAGACGAGCCTTAACACCTTAATGCACAGAAGACTGTCTCTGTGACAGGTCTGTCTGTGGTGTCTTTATTGTTGTTGTTATTTTGAACTGTTTTACCGCAGTCGCTAAGAACTGGTACTTGCGTCTGAGTGGTCACTCACAGCTAATGTTGATATCTTCCCTGTTAATATTTTTCAGTTAGTTCATGTTGAGGAGCCGCGAGCGGTCTGAACGGGAGTTCGACTACACTGGCTGACTGTACAGTGTTGCAGTGTGTGCCACTACTGACTTTAAGGTAACGTTAAATTGTTGTGCTTTGTATTAGTATTAAGTATTGAATATATGTTCATTGTTACCAAGTGAGAAGTGTCTTTTCATCAACACCTTCCAATAATTTGGTCTCCAAACTTCACACAAGGACAAGGAAATGCAATAATTTGATGCAGTTTTATTCTCATAAACACAAGAGGTGTTGATAGTCGCAGCGCTCCACCACTAGTAAATTTGTTTGTCTTATTTCCTGTCTGTCTGTCTGTTTGTCTCATTACATTAATCTTTGGTATAGAAAATGAGGTTCATTAACCCTTAACATGCTCGGGGTTTAATGCCTACACAATATAGGCAAGTAGTGTTACCAGAGAAGCCTTCATCTCCCAGACGGTCCGACGGTTCAATACAGTACACAAAATATAGCAAGTTATCCCGTGACCAGCTGCCCTTCATGTGTGTATATCACTTTTGTATATTGTACTTGTATATCTAAGAGTGTGTATGAACAGTTTTGTTTGAAAGAGTCTAACTTCAGTAAAAATTAGTACAGTATTTTCTTACTGAATAAACTTCAGTAAGAAAATATAATTGTTTTCTCTAAAAACATGACTGAAAATGTGGCTGAGAGGGATAACTGTGTCAAGCTAAGCCCTACCTCTTATACCTCTATATCAACTCTCTATCTCTCATACATATACGATAGTAACTATTTAACTTGGCTCAGGTAAATACTAATATTACACCTTAAAATCGATGGCTTAAGATAAATAAACATGGATATATGTATAAGCTTCCGTGTCTGTCTATACTTGTATATAGATAATGTATACATGTATACAGATAATAGCACGGCGTCGTCAGCCACGACTGTAAGCTTGGCACCGTGACTCCAAGCACAAGTGACAGTGACTTCTGGCACAGGCGGTGTCTCGTGGTCAAAGAAGGAACATATTCTCAGATTAGTTATCAACTTTGTTGAGAGAGCTCCGAAGGCTTGGAGTGCCCCATGACCCGACTGCTCTTGTCGTAAGCGTCGAGACACTTATGGCCGTCCGTTGGCACACATATGCGTCTACTGGCATCTACAGGCGTTTGCTGGCATCTACGGGCGTCTTCCGGCATCCGCCGGCATCCGTTGGGATCCTTTGGGGTTCATTGGCGTCCATAGCTTAACCACGGACACCCAAGCAAGCCTCTCGGCAGCTAGATGACCAATGTGTGTCCTTAGAATGCAATGCCACACGCTAGCCGATTTTCCTTGACGTTCGCAAGTAATCCAAATACACTTCCAATGTGGCTTAGTGTATCCAGTTGTGCCAAGATGTGTCCAACTGTGTCCAGATAAGTTCAGCTGTGCCCAGATGTGTCCAGCTGTGCCCTGAAATGTCAAACTGTGCCCAAATGTTGTCCAACTGAGTCCAGCTGTGGCCAACTGTGCAGAGAAATGTCTAACTGTGCTAAGCTGTGTCCAATTGTGCTTTGATGTGTCCAACTGTGCCCCGATATGTCAGACTGTGCCAAAAAATGTCCACCTGTGCCAAGATGAGTCCAACCGTGCCCAGATATGTCCATCTGTGCCAAGAGATGTCTTGAGTTGCTCAAAGGTGTCTAGTGATGGAGAGACGACAGGCCGTGGTGGTTGTAGTTGTGGAGAGACGGTAGATTGTAGTGGTGGAGAGACGGTAGGTTGTAGTGGTGGTGGTGGTAATAATGTTCATAGGGCAGGTGGTAGGGGTTGTAATGGTGGAGAGAGGATCAAATCCTAGTGGTGGGGAGAGGGTTCGTCGTTAAGGGAGAAAGCAATTCGTGGAGGGAGAAGGTAGGTCATGGTGGAAGAGATCAGGTTGTGGTTGTGATGGTGGTAGTGGTGGAGAAATGGCTTGTCGCGGTGGGAGAGGACAGGTCGTGGTGGGAGAGGGCAGGTCGTGGTGAGAGAGGGCAGGTCAGGGTGACAGATCTGTCACCTTACTTGCCGACAGTTTGGACGCCGGAGATGTACTCGTCAACAACGTCTATCAAGAGAAGGTCGTCAAGGCATTGACGAAAGACGGAATTGGCATAGCAGTTTTGTCTGTGGAGGAGACGAAGCTTGTTAGGCACTCCAGGTGTTGGAACTAGTGACACAAACTAAACTCATTAACTACAATTAGTAAAATATTCAACAGTGACCAAGAAAAACTTCATCAAACCTAACCATAAACGAATAATTATTTTTTTATTTTATTTTATTTATAAATACAAGAGTTTTCAAATTCTTGTAAAGCCGCTAACACTCATAGCGTTTCCGGCAGGTCCTAAATCCTAATTGTTCCCCGGAATTCGACTCGCAAAATCATTGCCGATTCACTGCTGGACGAAATACGTAATGAAAATTTGAATGAAATTAATGAAATTTAAATAAAAAAATTTAATAAAAAAAATGAAATAGTTACCGGCAACTATTCTAATCTTGTCTGTACAGGTTACATATCCTGATTTAAATAATAAACTTGAGTACTTTATTAAGGAAAATTTGCTAAATCTTAACAGAGCTATTTTTTTGAGATATATACAAGAGTTGTTACATTCTTGTACAGCCACTAGTACGCGTAGCGTTTCGGGCAGGTCCCTGGAATACGATCCCCTGCCGCGAAGAATCATTTTTACAACCAGGTACCCATTTTACTGTTGCGTTAAACAGAGGCTTCAGTTAAGGATTTGTGCCCAGCAAATCCTCCCCGGCCAGGATACGAACCCATGACAAAGCGCTCGCGGAACACCAGACGAGTGTCTTACCACTACACCACGGAGACTATCGGAGACAAATCTATTTATTTTAATTATAGATAACAAATATAAAAATTAGATGAATAAATAAATTACATGAAAAATTAAATAATTGATTCAAAACAAAATAAAATAATCTAATATTACTCTTTTACTGAGGGCAGCAGCAAGCAAGACTTCAGTAGTTTATTATATGAAACTTGCTTTACTTACCTTTAATTTATGTTGTCAAAGCAAACCTTTAATTGTTGATTATTATCCTCTGATTATTTCGCTCAATTGTTTGTACAAGTAGAGGTTGAGGCCCAGGTCCATCACACAAAATTGGAACGCTGAGTGAGCGAAGCAGTTAGTCCTGATAGGTCGTATAGAAAACGGGAGAGGGGCAAAATATTAAGTTAAATAAAATTATATAAAATAATAAAAGGATTATAAATAAATTTTAAAACAATAAGAAACTAAAAAAAAAGTACAATAAGAAGTTTTTATAAACCCGAGAATAATAAGAAAGTACGACAAAATAACTTAAATTTTATAAAAATAAATTAAATTTTATCAAATAAAGATAAACTATATAAAAATTTATTAAAATTTAGAAAATATTGAGAGATACTGAAATAAAATTAAAATATTATTAAATTATGTTAACTGAAATTATAAAAATTAAAATAATCTAATAATAAATCCCAAAGAAATGACACTGCTCTGAGTATGCGGCCGAGGTACCAAGACTGCACTTGGTATTGTGACTGGCAGTTACTCCCGGGGGATACGAACTGTGGTGGGCAGCTGGTGGGTACCTAGAGTAGTGGGCAGCTCACCTGCAGGTGGTGGCGACGTAGGGTTTACGGTACAAGTTGTAACAATCTTCACACACTCGGTCAAGCTTCTTGAAGATGGCTCTGTCGTATATTCCTTTACAAGCCTGGTCGAACACCTGTCGCTTGTTGACGCTCTGGTCTTGGGAGAGGAAGCTGAGAGGTTCCGACGATGACGACCCAGACGACAACAGTCGCTCCATCCTCGACGACCCTTCAACGGACCGTCCATGGACACCAGACGAGCCCAGACTCGCTGCCACCACCACCACTACCACCACCAACGACCACATCTGTTGGGGTCAAGGAAGGAGTGAAAGATTACTTCGTAGTTCCAGACGGACTTAGACCCACCAACACCATCACCTACGGTCACCACCATCAATGACCACTGCCACCACAAGCGACCACCTCCACTACCGACCACCACAACCAACGACCACATCCGTTGGAGAGTTTCCGGTCTACTCATCTCACACCAATGAGCACCTCAGCACGAGTACAGTTATACTGCAGTGACTCAGTATCTATCTCTACCTTCCGCACTGACTCATGGGTGAGTTTCTCTACCTTCCGCACTGACTCATGGGTGAGTTTAGCTATCTCTAACCTCATCCATCCTCTACTTCATTCATATCTCTCACTAATATGACTAAGCCTATCCTGCAAATATTTCAAGTGTCCTACCACACTAGTACCCCTCTGGTAGGGACCCTAGTACAACCAGAACCCCTCTGGTAAGGACCCTAGTACTCCCAGTACCCCTCTGATAGGGACTCTAGTACTATCAGTACTCCTCTGATAGGGACTCTAGTACTCCCAGTACCCCTCTGATAGGGACTCTAGTACTACCAGTACTCCTCTGGTAGGGACCCTAGTACTCCTAGTACTCCTCTGGTAGGTACCCTAGTACTACCAGGACCCCTCTGGTAGGGACCCAGAGGGTGTACCGGTACCGAATGGGAGACGAAGTCCTCCATGAAACGGACAGAGAGAATGATGTAGGATTTGATATCGCACCGAACCTATCTAATGAAGCCCATATCAAAAGGATATCATCAGCGGTGTGTAAGAAGCTGGCTAACGTCAGAACTGCCTTTAGAAATTTGTGTAAGGAATCATTTAGAACCTTGTATACCACACATGTCAGACCAATCATGGAGTACGAGGCTCCAGCATGGAGTCCATTCATTGTCAAGTGTTGTAATCCACAAGTTAGCAGTGAATATTAGCAAGTGAATCAAGCACTACAACTTAACAAATGATGAGTGGAAGTACATGTTAAGTATTTCGATTGGTCACACATTGAGGTAAGGTCAAAGGGATTAAGACAACCGTTGCCCACGCACACAAATGTACCGGCCAAGAGGACAAAGGGTGTCCTGTAGTTTCTGGGAACAAGGTGATTTACAGTTAAACGGATTATACCCTCCTTGGGATGCAGGGTGCAATGTTTGAGGCTATGACCGGCTGGAGAGTCTCGTGGTAGCAGCGCTCCTAGCAAGTTATTATCTCTGTCTGTGGCACCAAGGTAGTGAAACCGACCAAATGGGTACATGATGTGATCTTGGTGACTGAGTAGAGTCTGCATGATGTGTGTATTGTGTGGAAGACTAACCAGGTGTGTAGAGTTGTAGTGTTGATTCGGTATTAAGGACTTAGGCGGAAGTTACGAGTTCAGGTGGTGACTGGGAAGGTAGAGTGGGGTTATTTACTTGTATGAGAAGCTAATTTAATTAGAGAAAGAAGGTTAATGTGTTAACTATTATCAGATAATATTTATGTAATTAAATTGGAAAAACCCGACGGCCTTTAATCACCTTCCATATGTTCTTTCATTGAGTTCCTGTGTAAACCTAGTGGTACGCCTCAAGGGTTCTGGTGTAGGGAACTACATGATGGAAGTAACTGTTCCTGATGCAAGGGAGTTATAGTTGTGTAATCGTTGTGTTCAGAATGAGCCTGGGTTTAGCGATCACGATACAACTAAGAGGCATTAGTTACAAGGAAAGCCTGCGTGAATTGCACAACACGTCGCTGATAGACAGAAGAGTTAGGGAAGACATGATTCCCACACAAAATTTTCAAGGGAATTGACAGGGTAGATAGGGTAGATAGAGACAGATTACTTAACACGGGTGGAATACGAACAAGGGCACACAGGTGGAAACTTAATACCCAAAGGAGCCACAGAGACAAAGAATTCTTTCAGTGTCAAAGTAGTGAGCAAATTTTGCAAGCCTCTATATTTATATAGTCCAACATCATATTTTCACGCTGGGGATTTATACGTCAAAATCCTATATACTATTCGAGGGGACAGGCTGCAAATAGGCACTTGCAATAAACAGGAAGCCTTGGGAGGTTCAAAACGAATCTGTGAAGCTGATCAACAGCAAGTGAAGACAGCGGTCGTCCCTGTCAGTACCGCCCGGACTTACCGTTCTGAAGGAAACCATAGCTGGAGGGGGACGAGTCTCGAACCTACACAGACCAGCTTCACGAAGACTGCCTTTGAGGTCTGGAGAGTCCTGAGAGAGGGACTGGTCGCTGGTATGGTGTGTGTGTCATCCGTGCCTCTCCTCCGCTTATATAGGAAGTCCTTCCAGCTCCCATGGCAATTACTGGCCGCCCCCTTTATGGGGAGAATGGCGTTGATTGGCGCCAGGCATCACGATGACTGGAAGATCATTTATATCTATACTTTATTCGCCAGCGTATAATACGCACCTAATATACAAGACTATTTTATAGATAAACAGTTTAACTCTTTCGTCGTGTATATATTGAAAGTGATTTTCAGGGGATTTTAAAGGGAAGACATTAGTGTCTTGTGCAGGTAAAGACAACAGGTTCAGAGCCATTGTTGGAACAACAAATGCGGCCCGTCCTCTGGTAAATGCGACAGTTAAAACTACCTAGTTTCAGGAAATATACATATTGCTAAGTGTATGGAAGCTTTTAGTTAAGTTCTTGAAGCAATCATGTGAATGTTAACTTCTGTTAATCAAGCTTAATTAGTTGATGAATTTGGTAACAAATTCTCTATTTGTTCATCAATGATATTATAAGGGCAGGAAATGAAGTCATGTTATAAGGTAGATAAGACAGACAGCTGAAGGGAAGCTAAGGAGAGGAAGATATAAGGGCAGGAGATGAAGTGTATAAGGGAGAAGGGAGTATAAGGATGGAAGGCATAAGTCAAAATACTCGGGGAAGTTACACCCACAGTCTCTCCTACACCTGTCATTACACCCCCACACCCACAGTCAGAGAGCTCGCACAGACGAGCTCTCCTCGCCCTAGCAGGAGGGTACACACACAGGGAACTCTCCTCGCTCGAACAAGAGGACTCTCACACAGGAATAAGTGACAGGAATATGATCGAAACAACAGGGCTACCATAATATAGTAGAGAGTGCAGCTTCTGTCGCTATTAGGGACGGATCCAGACTACTAATCATGGGAGGCTTCAACCACGGGAAAATAGATTGCGAGAACAGAGACCCACATGGAGGACTAAGCTGCTGGAAGTGGCAGCAAGAAACACTCTAAGCCAACACATCAAGGGACCGACAAGAACGAGAGGAGAAGAAGAACCTGCCATGTTTGATCTGATATTCATCCAGAATGAGTGGGATATAAGGGAAGTTAAGTTAGAAGCCCCCTTGGGAATGAGTGATCACAGTGTATTGATCTTTGAGTACCTGGTAGAGCTAGGAGTTATCTTCCCCCCAAAAAAACTAGAAAACAAGAGGGCTGGTGTACCGAAAGGGAAATAATGAGAAGATGAGAAAATTCCTAAGGGATATATCATGGGACAGAGAACTCAGAACTAAGTCCATATAAGACATGATGGAGTTGGTCCCCCAAAAGTGCAAAAAGTCCCCCCAAAGTGGGACAATAAACAGGTTTATCCCGCCCCCCCCCCAAAAAAAAAAAAAACTGAGAAGCAAAAGGAGAATACGTGGTTTAATAGGGCATGTATGGAAGCAATGGAACTGAACAAATGGGCGTGGAGGAACTTCCGAAATACCAGAACAGCAGAAAGCAGAGAGAGATACCAGAGAACCAGGAATAAGCATGTCAGTGTGAGAAGAGAAGCAGACAAAAAGTTTGAGAATGATATAGCAAATAAATCCAAGACCGAACCAAAGCTACTCCACAGTCATATCAGGATGAAACCAACAGTGAAAGAACAGATGATGGAACTTAGAATGGGTGAGGATAGGTACACAGAGAATGACAAAGAGGTATGTGAAGAACTCAATAAGAGATTCCAGGAGTTCTTGATAATAGAATGAGGTGAAGTCACTTCGCTAGGGGAGGTGACAGTAAACCAGGCGGCCTTGGGAGGGTTTCAAATTAACAGAGATGAGGTTAGGAGGCATCTGTTGGATCTGGACGTGAGAAAGGCTGTTGGTCCAGACGGAATCTCACCATGGGTATCGAAAGAGTGTGCAGAAACACTTTGCTTGCCACGCTCCAGAGTGTATAGTAGGTCTGGAGACCTATCAGAAATATGGAAGACGGCTAATGTAGTCCCAATATACAAAAAGGGGTGACAGACAAGAGGCATTGAACTACAGGTCAGTATCCTTAACTAGTATACCATGCAAGGTGATGAAGAAGATCGTGAGAAAAAACATAGTGACACATCTGGAGAGTAGGGACTTTGTGACCAACCACCAACATGGGTTCAGGGAGGGTAAATCTTGCCTCACTGGTGTGAGAGAAAGGAATTCCAGCTAGCATACAGTTCGATAAAAGAGCACACATTGCCATTTTGCAATCACTCGGGGTGCACAAGAATTCGCCGAGCTGATTGCACTCATTCTGGCTTTCTTAATATGGGAGCTAGGCTTGTCTTGTAGGGAATCTACAAGAAGCAGATACCCTTGGCTGTTCAGTAAGACTACGGAGGCCGCAGTAGCCTTTCTAGGAAAGGAATTACAGCCATTAGTTTTAACCTTAAGTTACTTGGAAACAGTACCAGGAGCGAGACGATGTTTGGACCAAATATAAATAAATAATAAGTAAATAAATATTTATTCAGGTAAGGTACAAACATACAAGAGATTTTACAAAAATTGATAGATTTATAGATAGAGCTAGTACATACAATGCCTAAAGCCACTATTACACAAAGCGTTTCGGGCAGGCCAAAAATGCCTTACGGTTCCTTCGCTTGTGTAAACATCGCTGGTAGGCTGTGATATCACGGGAGTCTCATGATTAAGGGACAAGAGCCTACTAGGGGACGCACCAGTATGGGGAGGCTCCAAGATGCTGTCGTGTGATTGGCTAATTTTGAAGAACAAGTGGGGGGGGGGGGAGTGTCGGGTAGGCACCCGCCTTGGGCCAGCTGGCTTCCCGCCCTTGTGCCGGCATTCTCAAATTCAAATTCAAATTCATTTTTTGTTATTCAGGAAAAGTACATACATAGATGATGAGTTACAAACATAATGTTAGATTTATAGATAAGATAAGAGTTAGGACATACAATACCTAAAGCGATGGTGGAGTGTTGCAGAGGCTCAGGGACTGAGCTCCACAATTCATGTGGCCGAGCGGGTTATAGTCTTGATGAGCTGGTTACAAAAGGCAATTCACATCGTCACATCAACGATGGGCTCGAGACCGACCACAAGTACAGTTTGTTATTTAAGCAACTGATATATAAGGAGCGCTAGTGTCACAATTGATATGTATATCCTACACATAAACCCCTCCATCCAATGGGCAGCGGTGGATAGGTTACAGTCAAGTCGTTTTTGCGTTTTATTCAGAGATTAGATCTTATTGGGTGAGGAAAGATATTCATATTTTAAAGGTTTCTTGGCTGATGCTCTCCATTGATGGAAAATACAACCTTTTGAAAATCAATGTTAGTTTGATCTAGATATTGTAATTAACGAAAGTTTTTATGTCATCAGAAAGGTAGAAATATAGACTACATTTAAAATCCTTTGTCATAAATATAACTGAAGTGAAAACGAAGATATATGCATTTTGATAGTCACTTGATGGCTAGCTCTGAGAGTGTGAAGCCCTGCACACCAGCCAATAAATTGTATAATTAGTTTCTATATATTTTAATTAACCTTAAAAATCTATATGTCAGAAGAAAGGAAGATGTAGCTATTAATGTGACAACATTAAAAAAATATATCTCTTAAGTTAAATAAATAATACCACCTTGTCGCCGGTGTCCGGACACATGAAAACTACCGAGGTATCAGTGTCCAGCCAGGCGGGGATCACAGGCTGCACAATACTGATAAATTACGTAATGCACTACTTGTCGATTTCGAGCCCATTTATGATGTGACGACTTATACTGAATTTTGTAGCTGGCTCAACGAGATTGTAACTTGCTTGGCTGGGTGAATTGTGGGGTTCAGTCTCTGAGCCAATTGTGTGCCTCTGTAGCCCTTTCCACTGCCGCCCACAAGATGGGTATGGGGCGCATAATAAATTAACTAAACTAAAACCACTAATACGCACAGCGTTTCGGGCAAGATGTGGGGAAATAACAACACTTAGACTAAATCTTAATAGTAACTGGGATTAAAGTATAAATTGTGTTGAAAAAAAGGAATAATAAAAAGGGGGGGGGGAGGGACATGGCTGAAAAAGCAGCACAAATACAATTAGGTCGACAAACAGCGTTGTTTAAAAAAACAGACATGGATTGACAATAGAGGGGTAAGGTAGGTTACAGGGAATTTATTAGGTAGTGCTTCGTTTTTATCTTAAACTGGTTGAGAGAGGTACAGCCTTCGACATGATTATGAAGGTCATTCCACATTCTGGGTCCCTTGATTTGTAAAGCATTTCTAGTAAGGTTAAGTAGTACTCTAGGAATATCAAATAGGTATTTGTTTCTGGTGTGGTGCCCATGGGTTCTGTTACAACCTTCTATGAAGCTTTTATGGTCAGGATTGACATTATAGTTCAGAGTTTTAAACATATAGAGTTCACATGAGAGGATGTGCAGTGACTTAATATCTAACATATTCAGAGATTTGAGTAAGGGTACCGAGTGATGTCTGGGACCAGAGTTAGATATTGTTCTAATAGCAGCTTTGTGTTCAGTAATTAGAGGACATAAATGATTTTGGGTAGTAGAACCCCAAGCACAAATACCATAGTTGAGATAAGGATAAATGAGAGAGTAATAGGGCATCACCAGGGTAGGGTGAGATGAAAAATATCTGATCTTAGAAAGAATGGCAAATGTTTTTGAAACTTTTTTTGCTATATTTAGAATTTGTCCCTGGAAATTCAGCTTATTAGCGATGAGGACACCAAGGAATTTACCATCAACTTTATTACTTATTTGAATATTGTTTATTCTTAGATTAATTTCATTTTAGGATTTATTACCAAACAAAACATAGAAAGTTTTGTCAATATTAAGGGTGAGTTTGTTAGCAGTTAACCAAAGATGGACTTTATTTAGTTCAGTATTCACTGTGACATTTAGAGCAAGAGAGTCAGGACTGGAGAAAATGAAGGTTGTGTCATCAGCAAATAAGATTGGTTTGAGGTGTTGGGAGGCATTTGGAAGGTCATTAATGTAGATGAGAAAGAGAAGAGGGCCAAGTATGCTGCCCTGTGGAACATCAATATTTATGGGTAGGGTGGGAGAAATGGATTTATTCACAGAAACATACTGGAGCCTGTCAGTAAGGTAAGACAGACGGTATTGGAGGGAGTGTCCTCTGACTCCATAATGATGTAATTTAAGAAGAAGGTTTTTGACAGTGTCAAAAGCCTTACGTAGGTCCACAAATATCTTAACAGGGAACTCATTTTTATCAAGAGCTTTATGTATCAAGCTAATCATACTAATCAGTGCATCGTTAGTGCTTTTTTTGGGGTCTGAAACCATATTGGCAGGAGCTAAGTATATTGTGTTTGGCTAGATAAGAGTAAAGCTGCTTGTAGATTAGCTTTTCAAATATTTTTGACAAGGTTGGCAGAATTGATATAGGTCTGTAATTGTTGACATCAGTGAGATCACCACATTTATGGACTGGGGTTACTCTCGCTTTTTTTTTTAGAATATCCGGAAAGGTTTGGAGTTCAAGTGGTTTGTTGAAGAGCAATGCAATGACAGGAGCTAGAAATCTGGAGTTTTTTTTGTAAATTAGTGATGGTATCTCATCAAGGGCACTTGACTTAGTTTTAATGGAAAGGATTATCTCATTAACATCAGTACAGTTAGCAGGCGTTAGGTACAGAAACTCTGGATAGTTACCTGTAAAGTAGTCCTTGACATTAGTATGGGAGGATGGAATATCATGAGCAAGGGATGTCCCAATGGATGGGAAGAACCTATTGCATTCAATAGCAGTGTCAGAGGCTGAAAGCACACCATCGTCATTGGATAGGAGTATTTTTTTTTTTTATTGAAAATTTTTTTTTGATTCTAATATTTGGGAAACAGTGCTCCATGTTTTCTTAATGTTGCCCTTAATTTGGGTAAATTTATTCTCATAGTATTATATTTTGGCTCTAATTATTTTAGATAGCATCGATGAGTAAATCTTTGAAAATTCTTTGGACACGACTCCTAACTTATACTTCTTCTCAAGGTCATTTTTTTTATTAATAGATTTAAGTATACCCTATGAAGGCCATGGAGTGTTTAACCTTTTATTTGTAACTTGTTTCGTTTGAATTGGACAGTGGGAATTATAAACGGCTAGATCGACTTGGTTAGGACGCACAACCCGTGACTCCAGCCAAAGTCACAGAATTCACCATTTAACGCGACGTCATAAGCCCATTATATATCAATCACGTCTACGTGATTCCGTCAAGTCAGAATCCGGTTCCACAACGACGCGCATATATATATTAACCAAGATAAGTGATACCCGAAGAGTAACTCCACCATCAATCACGGCAGTGTGGAACTGGACTGCCTAAAGTTATCTGTGATCATCGGCTTTAGTACCAGTGATCCGTAACCATATCGCTCAGTAAACTGTTTAGTAGGAATCTAAGACGATTCCCAGTGACCTAAGTCAGCTTCGAGTGAATAAAGAAGAATTACGAACTGTTGTGGACTTTGTATAATTTCTATCAACCTCACTTACCTACCCCGTGTGTTCCGCCACACGGGCCCCACCTCGCCTACACCTGCTTGTGTGTCCCGGCTCGTCTCTTCACGCCACCCTTTAGGAGTGAGCGATTATCACCTCTGTGACCCTGAGTGGTTGTTGGACACCTCAGTGGTTGTTGCCACGCACACCTCCACCCACACGTGTTTCTTTAAAAGTGATCTACCACGTGTGGTTGGTGAGGTGTTAGATCTTCAGTCGACGGCAGGAATATTAACTGAATTATAGAGGCTGTTTGAATGTAAGTCGGTTTATCAAAGTGAATATTCATTAATTAATTTACTGTGTTATTATCAGAAGTGCTTATTCCTTGTGCTGATTCAAGTCAGCCTCACGGTTTGTTCTCATTAAGGGGGGCATAACGCTGGATATTCAAAGTTGTTCAATGTCAACCAAATTTTTTTTACTAGTTATATATGAAAAAGTCTGCAACTGTCCCAAGTTTCAGTACTGCACCCTAAATAGAAAGTGTGAGAGGAAAATTAACGAATTTTACACATTTTGAATAATTCAGTACAACCACAAGTTTCAAATTAAATCATTTCAATGACACTCATCTATCACATTAGCATATAATAGGGGACATGTCAAAGAGGATTATCCAAAATATGTTTAGTTTTACTAATACAAATAGTCAAAGTTCCCCCAAATTTATGCCAATATTTCATGTTTGCAAATATTTATAAAATCAATAAATGAACTTAGGAATAGTTTTTTTGAGAGAGATTGTAGAGACGTAAACTCTACATATAAGGTGTAAGTTTCAGGTAAACTGAATAAAAAATGAAAGAGGACTAGCAATTTTATTTTACTTGACAATAAATGAAGTAAAAGATTCTGCCACCTGTGGTTGAGGTTACCATCAACCAATTTCCTCCAAAATTTGTACACTTACAGATAGGCAACCGTTTTGTAAGGTGTATAAGTTTCATGCAAATCGCCCGATAAAAATTAGAGAAAAAAATCTAATATTTTTTTTTCTTAATTTTTTTGGCATAAAACTAATTATTAAAATACTTTATTATGTGCTATTGTGAGAGCTTAGAGTCATAGACGTGATTTCAGCTGACACTTGTGTTTCATGTTAATTTTTGACCATTTTGGAAAATTTTTGACGCATAATTCAATATTTTCTTCTCCCTTCCTATTTATGCTACGATGCTGAGACTTGGACTAGTTGAAGCCAATTTCATATACAACTAGTCAAAAAGCGTCAGTGAGCGCAATTAGAGTAACTAAGAAACGTCATTAGTGAAGTGTAAGGTAATTAGCAACGTGTTGACTAATTCTTGATTGTCAAGCAGTCTAAGTGATGAGCTCAGTTTTAACATTATTTATTGTGAGTTAATCAGCTGACAGAGTGACAGTATTTAGTGCGATTACTGACTGATTGCTTATTACCTGGTGTTATAGTGATTACCTTTGATAAACAGTGTTTGCCTGACTATCTGTGTTGACAGATATAGAATTAGCATAAATTACCTGCATTTGTCTGTCCAAGAGACAGTAATTAACGTAATTGTGTTAAACGTGTTGTACTGATTGAAATATATTAGATCAATTGTTTTGAGTTTTGTCATAGTACTGTAACGTAATTGATTGTCCTGACTGCCGTCATGAGAGACGAGCCTTAACAACTTAATGCACAGAAGACTGTCTCTGTGAAAGGTCTGTCTGTGGTGTCTTTATTGTTGTTGTTATTTTGAACTGTTTTACCGCAGTCGCTAAGAACTGGTACTTGCGTCTGAGTGGTCACTCACAGCTAATGTTGATATCTTCCCTGTTAATATTTTTCAGTTAGTTCATGTTGAGGAGCCGCGAGCGGTCTGAACGGGAGTTCGACTACACTGGCTGACTGTACAGTGTTGCAGTGTGTGCCACAACTGACTTTAAGGTAACGTTAAATTGTTGTGCTTTGTATTAGTATTAAGTAGTGAATATATGTTCATTGTTACCAAGTGAGAAGTGTCTTTTCATCAACACCTTCCAATAATTTGGTCTCCAAACTTCACACAAGGACAATGAAATGCAATAATTTGATGCAGTTTTATTCTCATAAACACAAGAGGTGTTGATAGTCGCAGCGCTCCACCACTAGTAAATTTGTTTGTCTTATTTCCTGTCTGTCTGTTGGTCTGTCTGTCTCATTACATTAATCTTTGGTATAGAAAATGAGGTTCATTAATGCCTACACAATATAGGCAAGTAGTGTTACCAGAGAAGCCTTCATCTCCCAGACGGTCCGACGGTTCAATACAGTACACAAAATATAGCAAGTTATCCCGTGACCAGCTGCCCTTCATGTGTGTATATCACTTTTGTATATTGTACTTGTATATCTAAGAGTGTGTATGAACAGTTTTGTTTGAAAGAGTCTAACTTCAGTAAAAATTAGTACAGTATTTTCTTACTGAATAAACTTCAGTAAGAAAATATAATTGTTTTCTCTAAAAACATGACTGAAAATGTGGCTGAGAGGGATAACTGTGTCAAGCTGAGCCCTACCTCTTATACCTCTATATCAACTCTCTATCTCTCATACATATACAATAGTAACTATTTAACTTGGCTCAGATAAATACTAATATTAAACCTTAAAATCGATGGCTTAAGATAAATAAACATGGATATATGTATAAGCTTCCGTGTCTGTCTATACTTGTATATAGATAATGTATACATGTATACAGATAATAGCACGGCGTCGTCAGCCACGACTGTAAGATTGGCACCGTGACTCCAAGCACAAGTAACAGTGACTTCTGGCACAGGCGGTGTCTCATGGTCAAAGAAAGAACATATTCTCAGATTAGTTATCAACTTTGTTGAGAGAGCTCCCAAGGCTTGGAGTGCCCCATGACCCGACTGCTCTTGTCGTAAGCGTCGAGACACTTATGGCCGTCCGTTGTCACACATATGCGTCTACTGGCATCTACAGGCGTTTGCTGGCATCTACGGGCGTCTGCCGGATGCCGGCATCCGTTGGCATCCTTTGAGGTTCATTGGCGTCCATAGCTTAACCACGGACACCCAAGCAAGCCTCCCGGCAGCTAGATGACCAATGTGTGTCCTTAGAATGCAATGCCACACGCTAGCCGATTTTCCTTGACGTTCGCAAGTAACCCAAATGCACTTCAAATATGGCTTAGTGTATCCAGTTGTGTCCAGCTGTGCTAAGATGTGTCGATCTTTGTCCAACTGTGCCAAGATGTGTCCAACTGTGTCCAGATAAGTCCAGCTGTGTCCAGATGTGTCCAGCTGTGCCCTGAAATGTCAAACTGTGCCTCTGTGTATCCAACCGTATCGTGATGTTGCTCAATTGGGTGCAGATGTGTCCAACTGTACCCAGCTATGTCCAACTGTGCCCAAATGTTGTCCAACTGTGTCCAGCTGTGACCAACTGTGCAGAGAAATGTCTAACTGTGCTAAGCTGTGTCCAATTGTGCCTTGATGTGTCCAACTGTGCCCCGATATGTCAGACTGTGCCAAAAAATGTCCACCTGTGCCAAGATGTGTCAAGATGAGTCCAACCGTGCCCAGATATGTCCATCTGTGCCGAGAGATGTCTTGAGGTGCTCAGAGGTGTCTAGTGATGGAGAGACGACTGGCCGTGGTGGTTGTAGTAGTGTTGAGACTGTTGATTGTAGTGGTGCAGAGGCGGTATGTTGTAGTGGTGGTGGTGGTGGTAATAATGTTTATAGGGCAGGTGTTAGGGGTTGTAATGGTGGAGAGAGGATCAAATCCTAGTGGTGGGGAGAGCGTTCGTCGTTAAGGAAGAAGGCAAGTCGTGGAGGGAGAAGGTAGGTCATGGTGGAAGAGATCAGGTTGTGGTGGTGGTAGTGGTGGAGAGAGGGCATGTCGTGTTGGTGGTAGTGGTGGAGAAATGGCTTGTCGCGGTGGCAGAGGACAGGTCGTGGTGAGAGAGGACAGGTCGTGGTGAGAGAGGGCAGGTCGTGGTGAGAGAGGGCAGGTCGTGGTGAGAGAGGGAAGGTCGTGGTGGGAAGAGGGCAGGTCGGGGTGACAGATCTGTCACCTTACTTGCCGACAGTTTGGACGCCGGAGATGTACTCGTCAACAACGTCTATCAAGAGAAGGTCGTCAAGGCATTGACGAAAGACGGAATTGGCATAGCAGTTTTGTCTGTGGAGGAGACAAAGCTTGTTAGGCACTCCAGGTGTTGACACTAGTGACACAAATTAAACTCATTAACTACAATTAGTAAAATATTCAACAGTGACCAAGAAAAACTTTGTCAAACATAACCATAAACGAATAATTGTATTTTTATTTATAAATACAAGAGTTTTCACATTCTTGTAAAGCCGCTAACACGCATAGCGTTTCCGGATGATCCTTAATCCTAAGGGTTCCCTGGAATACGACCCGCCAATTGGTTAACAACATGGTACCCTTCACTGCTAAGTGAAATGGGTAATGGAAACTTGAATGAAATGAATGAAATTTAAATAATAAAAAACGAAATGTTAATAGTTACAGGTCACTATTGTAATCTTGTCTGTACAGGTTACAGACCCTGATTTAAATAATAAACTTAAGTACTTTATTAAGGAATTTTGTTAAATCCTAACAAAGTTATTTGTTTTAATTATAGATAACAAATATAAGAATATGCATGAAAAATTAAATAAGTAATTCAAAACAAAATACAAAATAACATAGTCTAATATTACTCTTTTTTACTGAGGGCAGCAGCAAGCAAGGCTTCAGTAGTTTATTATATGAGACTTGCTTTACTTACCTATAATGTAGATAGTCAAAGCAAACCTTTAATTGCTAATTATTATCCTCTGATTATTTCGCTCAATTGTTTGTACAAGTCGAGGTTGAGACCCAGGTCCATCACACAAAATTGGAACGCTGAGTGAGCGAAGCAGTTAGTCCTGATAGGTCGTATAGAAAACGGGAGAGGGGCAAAATATTAAGTTAAATAAAATTATATAAAATAATAAAAGGATTATAAATAAATTTTAAAACAATATGAAACTAAAAAAAAGTACAATAAGAAGTTTTTATAGAACCCGAGAATAATAAGAAAGTACGACAAAATAACATATAAAAATAAAAATAAATTAAATTTTTTCAAATAAATGTAAACTATATAAAGATTTATTAAAATTTAGAAAATATTGAGATACTGAAATAAAATTAAAATATTACTAAATTATGTTAACTGAAATTATAAAAATTAAAATAATCTAATAATAAATCCCAAAGAAATGACACTGCTCTGAGTATGCGGCCGAGGTACCAAGACTGCACTTGGTATTGTGACTGGCAGTTACTCCCGGGGGATACGAACTGTGGTGGGCAGCTGGTGGGTACCTAGAGTAGTGGGCAGCTCACCTGCAGGTGGTGGCGACGTAGGGTTTACGGTACAAGTTGTAACAATCTTCACACACTCGGTCAAGCTTCTTGAAGATGGCTCTGTCGTATATTCCTTTACAAGCCTGGTCGAACACCTGTCGCTTGTTGACGCTCTGGTCTTGGGAGAGGAAGCTGAGAGGTTCCGACGATGACGACCCAGACGACAACAGTCGCTCCATCCTCGACGACCCTTCAACGGACCGTCCATGGACACCAGACGAGCCCAGACTCGCTGCCACCACCACCACTACCACCACCAACGACCACATCTGTTGGGGTCAAGGAAGGAGTGAGGGAGATTACTTCGTAGTTCCAGACGGACTTAGACTCACCAACACCATCACCTACGGTCACCACCATCAATGACCACTGCCACCACCAGCGACCACCTCCACTACCGACCACCACAACCAACGACCACATCCGTTGGAGAGTTTCCGGTCTACTCATCTCACGCCAATGAGCATCTCAGCACGGGGACAATTATACTGCAGTGACTCAGTATCTATCTCTACCTTCCGCACTGACTCATGGGTGAGTTTAACAATCTTTAACCTCATCCATCCTCTATTTCATTCATAACTCTCACTAATATGACTAAGCCTATCCTGCTAACATTTCTAGTGTCCTATCACACCAGTACCTCTCTGATAGGGACCCTAGTACTCCCAATACCCCCTCTGGTAGGGACCCTAGTACTCCCAGTACCCCTCTGGTAGGGACCCTAATACCCCTTTGGTAGGGACCCTAGTACTACTAGTACTCCTCTGGTAGGTACCCTAGTACTACCAGTATCCCTCTGGCAGCGACCCAGAGGGTGTACCGGGCACCGAATGGGAGACGAAGTCCTCCATGAAACGGACAGAGAGAATGATGTAGGAGTTGATATCGCACCGAACCTATCTAATGAAGCCCATATCAAAAGGATATCATCAGCGGTGTGTGAGGAGCTGGCTAACGTTAGCACTGCCTGTAGAAATTTGTGTAAGGAATCATTTAGAACCTTGTATGCCACCTATGTCAGACCAGTCATGGAGTACGAGGCTCCAGCATGGAGTCCATTCCTTGTCAAGTGTTGTAATCCAAAAGTTAGGAGTGAATATTAGCAAGTGAATCAAACACTACAACACTTAACAAATGATGAATGGAAGTACATGTTAAGTATTTCGATTGCTCACACATCGAGGTAAGGTCAAAGGGATTAAGACAACCGTTGCCCACGCACACAAATGTACCGGCCAAGAGGACAAAGGGTGTCCTCTAGTGTCTGGGAACAAGGTGATTTACAGTTAAACGGATTATACCCTCCTTGGGATGCAGGGTGCATTGTTTGAGGCTATGACCGGCTGGAGAGAGTCTCGTGGTAGCAGCGCTCCTAGCAAGTTATTATCTCTGTTTGTGGCACCAACGTAGTGAAACCGACCAAATGGGTACATGATGTGATCTTGTGACCGAGTAGAGTCTGCATGATGTGAGTATTGTGTGGAGGACTAACCAAGTGCGTAGAGTTGTAGTGTTGATTCGGTATTAAGGACTTAGGCGGAGGTTACGAGTTCAGGTGGTGACTGGGAAGGTACAGTGGGGTTATTTACTTGTATGAGAAGCTAATTTAATTAGAGAAAGAAGGTTAATGTGTTAACTATTATCAGAGAATATTTATGTAATTAAATTGGAAAACCCGACGGCCTTTAATCACCTTCCATATGTTCTTTCATTGAGTTCCTGTGTAAACCTAGTGGTACGCCTCAAGGGTTCTGGTGTGGAGAATTATATGGTGGAAGTAACAGTTTCTAAGGAGAGGGAGGCATAGTTGTGTAATCGTTGTGTTCGGAATGAACCTGGGATCAGCGATCACGACACAAGCACAAGAAGAAGTTGGTGAAGGTTCAAAGGTTTGCCACTAACTTGTTCCAGAACTAAAAGGTATGAGTTACAAGGAAAAGCTGCGTGAATTGCACCACACGTCGCTGGTAGACAGAAGAGTTATGGAAGAAATGGTTCCCACTCAAAATTCTCAGGAGAATTGACAGGGTAGATAAAGACAGATTACTTAACATGGGTGGAATACGAACAAGGGCACACAGGTGGAAACTTAATTACCAAATAAGCCACAGGGACAAAGAATTTTCTGTGTCAAAGTAGTGAGCAAATTTTGTGAGCCGCTATGATTTATGTTGCGTCATATTTTCACGCTGGGGATTTATACTTCAAAATGCTATATACTATTCGAGGGGACAGGCTGCAAATAGGCACTTGCAATAAACAGGATGCCTTGGGAGGTTCAAAACGACTCTGTGAAGCTGTATCAACAACAAGTGAAGACAGCGGTCGTCCCTCTCAGTACCGCCCGGACTTACCGTTCTGAAGGAAACCATAGCTGGAGGGGGACGAGTCTCGGATCTACACAGACCAGCACCACGAAGACTGCCTCGGAGGTCTAGAGAGTCCTGAGAGAGGGACTGGTCGCTGGTATGGTGTGTGCTTCATCCGTGCCTCTCCTCCGCTTATATATGGAGTCTTTCCAGCCCCCATAGCAATTATTGGACGCCCCCCTTTATGGGGAGAATGGCGTTGATTGGCGCCCAGCAGACAGGATGACTTCCAGTCATCGTGTCTGGAAGTCTATATCATCGTGTCTATATCATCTATATCTATATCTATACTTTATACGCCAGCGTATTATACGCACCTAATATACAAGACTATTTTATGGAAAACAAAATAATTGTATCGGTAAGTATTTATTGCAAATAATATTCAGAGGATTTTGAAGGGGAGACTATAGTGTTTTGAGCAGGGTCAGAGCCATTATTGAACCAACAAATGTGGCCCGCCCACTGGTAAATGTGATAGTTAAAACTAACTAGTTTACAGGGAATATATATTGCTAAGTGTATGGAAGCTTTTAGTTAAGTTCTTGAAGCAATCATGTGAATGTTACCTTCTGTTAATCAAGCTTAATTATTTGATGACTTGTCTACAAATTCGCTATTTGTTCATCAATGATAATATAAGGTCAGGTAATGAAATCATGTTGTAAGGTAGGTAAGGCAGACAGCTGAAGGGAGGCTAAGGAGAGGTAGGTATAAGCGCAGGAGAAGAAGTGTATAAGGGAGAAGGGAGTATAAGGATGGAAGGTATAAGTCAAGATACTCGGGGAAGTTACACCCACAGTCTTTCCTACACCTATCATCACACACTCACAGTCTCTTCAACAATGTAAATTGTCTGATATTCGCACTACACTTATGGGTTCCATTTGATGCCTCCTTGGGGGAGTTGGTGTTGGCCATGAGGTCTATCAACCTCTGGAGGGTTATTATAAGGCTTATCAACCTCTGAAGGGTTATTAAGACCTATCAACCTCTGGGGAGTTATTTAGGCCTGTCAACCTTTGGAGGGTTATTAAGGCCTATCAACCTCTGAAGGGTTATTAAGGCCTATCAACCTCTGGAGGGTTATTAAGGCCTATCAACCTCTGAAGGGTTATTAAGGCCTATCAACCTTTGGAGGGTTATTAAGTCCTATCAACCTCTGAAGGGTTCTTAAGGTCTATCAACCTCTGGAGGGTTATTAAGGCCTATCAACCTCTGGAGGGTTATTAAGGCCTATCAACCTCTGGAGGGTTCTTAAGGTCTATCAACCTCTGGAGGGTTATTAAGGCCTATCAACCTCTGAAGGGTTATTAAGGCCTATCAACCTCTGGAGGGTTATTAAGGCCTATCAACCTTTGGAGGGTTATTAAGGACTATCCACCTCTGGAGGGTTATTAAGGCCTATCAACCTCTGGAGGGTTCTTAAGGTCTATCAACCTCTGGAGGGTTATTAAGGCCTATCAACCTCTGGAGGGTTATTAAGGCCTATCAACCTCTGGAGGGTTACTAAGGCCTATCAACCTCTGGAGGGTTATTAAGGCCTATCAACCTCTGGAGGGTTATTAAGACCTATCAACCTCTGGAGGGTTATTAAGACCTATCAACCTCTGGAGGGTTATTAAGGCCTATCAACCTCTGGAGGGTTATTAAGGCCTATCAACCTCTGGAGGGTTATTAAGGGCTATCAACCTCTGAAGGGTTATTAAGGCCTATCAACCTCTGGAGTGTTATTAAGATCTATCAACCTCTGGAGGGTTACAAAGGCCACCACATAAACCTATTGACCAACCAGCAAGTATACCTTTGCACTGATTATAGTCAAGGACTATGTAAACTTCTCAGTGTATATACACCAAGAAGCAGGCTACACCTCTCAGTGTATATACACCAAGAAGCAGGCTACACCTCTCAGTGTATATACACCAAGAAGCAGGCTACACCTCTCAGTGTATATACACCAAGAAGCTGGGTACACCTGTCAGTGTATATTCACCAAGAAGCTGGGTATACCTCTCAGTGTATATACGCCAAGAAGCTGGGTATACCTCTCAGTGTATATACGCCAAGAAGCTGGGTATACCTCTCAGTGTATATACGCCAAGAAGCTGGGTATACCTCTCAGTGTATATACACCAAGAAGCTGGGTATACCTCTCAGTGTATATACACCAAGAAGCTGGGTATACCTCTCAGTGTATATACACCAAGAAGCTGGGTATACCTCTCAGTGTATATACACCAAGAAGCTGGGTATACCTCTCAGTGTATATACATCAAGAAGCTGGGTATACCTCTCAGTGTATATACATCAAGAAGCTGGGTATACCTCTCAGTGTATATACACCAAGAAGCTGGGTATACCTCTCAGTGTATATACACCAAGAAGCTGGGTATACCTCTCAGTGTATATACACCAAGAAGCTGGGTATACCTCTCAGTGTATATACACCAAGAAGCTGGGTATACCTCTCAGTGTATATACACCAAGAAGCTGGGTATACCTCTCAGTGTATATACACCAAGAAGCTGGGTATACCTCTCAGTGTATATACACCAAGAAGCTGGGTATACCTCTCAGTGTATATACACCAAGAAGCTGGGTATACCTCTCAGTGTATATACACCAAGAAGCTGGGTATACCTCTCAGTGTATATACACCAAGAAGCTGGGTATACCTCTCAGTGTATATACACCAAGAAGCTGGGTATACCTCTCAGTGTATATACACCAAGAAGCTGGGTATACCTCTCAGTGTATATACACCAAGAAGCTGGGTATACCTCTCAGTGTATATACACCAAGAAGCTGGGTATACCTCTCAGTGTATATACACCAAGAAGCTGGGTATACCTCTCAGTGTATATACACCAAGAAGCTGGGTATACCTCTCAGTGTATATACACCAAGAAGCTGGGTATACCTCTCAGTGTATATACACCAAGAAGCTGGGTATACCTCTCAGTGTATATACACCAAGAAGCTGGGTATACCTCTCAGTGTATATACACCAAGAAGCTGGGTATTCCTCTCAGTGTATATACACCAAGAAGCTGGGTATACCTCTCAGTGTATATACACCAAGAAGCTGGGTATACCTCTCAGTGTATATACACCAAGAAGCTGGGTATACCTCTCAGTGTATATACACCAAGAAGCTGGGTATACCTCTCAGTGTATATACACCAAGAAGCTGGGTATACCTCTCAGTGTATATACACCAAGAAGCTGGGTATACCTCTCAGTGTATATACACCAAGAAGCTGGGTATACTTCTCAGTGTATATACACCAAGAAGCTGGGTATACCTCTCAGTGTATATACACCAAGAAGCTGGGTATACCTCTCAGTGTATATACACCAAGAAGCTGGGTATACCTCTCAGTGTATATACACCATGAAGCTGGGTATACCTCTCAGTGTATATACACCAAGAAGCTGGGTATACCTCTCAGTGTATATACACCAAGAAGCTGGGTATACCTCTCAGTGTATATACACCAAGAAGCTGGGTATACCTCTCAGTGTATATACACCAAGAAGCTGGGTATACCTCTCAGTGTATATACACCAAGAAGCTGGGTATACCTCTCAGTGTATATACACCAAGAAGCTGGGTATACCTCTCAGTGTATATACACCAAGAAGCTGGGTATACCTCTCAGTGTATATACACCAAGAAGCTGGGTATACCTCTCAGTGTATATACACCAAGAAGCTGGGTATACCTCTCAGTGTATATACACCAAGAAGCTGGGTATACCTCTCAGTGTATATACACCAAGAAGCTGGGTATTCCTCTCAGTGTATATACACCAAGAAGCTGGGTATACCTCTCAGTGTATATACACCAAGAAGCTGGGTATACCTCTCAGTGTATATACACCAAGAAGCTGGGTATACCTCTCAGTGTATATACACCAAGAAGCTGGGTATACCTCTCAGTGTATATACACCAAGAAGCTGGGTATACCTCTCAGTGTATATACACCAAGAAGCTGGGTATACCTCTCAGTATATATACACCAAGAAGCTGGGTATACCTCTCAGTGTATATACACCAAGAAGCTGGGTATACCTCTCAGTGTATATACACCAAGAACCTGGGTATACCTCTCAGTGTATATACACCAAGAAGCTGGGTATACCTCTCAGTGTATATACACCATGAAGCTGGGTATACCTCTCAGTGTATATACACCAAGAAGCTGGGTATACCTCTCAGTGTATATACACCAAGAAGCTGGGTATACCTCTCAGTGTATATACACCAAGAAGCTGGGTATACCTCTCAGTGTATATACACCAAGAAGCTGGGTATACCTCTCAGTGTATATACACCAAGAAGCTGGGTATACCTCTCAGTGTATATACACCAAGAAGCTGGGTATACCTCTCAGTGTATATACACCAAGAAGCTGGGTATACCTCTCAGTGTATATACACCAAGAAGCTGGGTATACCTCTCAGTGTATATACACCAAGAAGCTGGGTATACCTCTCAGTGTATATACACCAAGAAGCTGGGTATACCTCTCAGTGTATATACACCAAGAAGCTGGGTATACCTCTCAGTGTATATACACCAAGAAGCTGGGTATACCTCTCAGTGTATATACACCAAGAAGCTGGGTATACCTCTCAGTGTATATACACCAAGAAGCTGGGTATACCTCTCAGTGTATATACACCAAGAAGCTGGGTATACCTCTCAGTGTATATACACCAAGAAGCTGGGTATAAATCTCAGTGTATATACACCAAGAAGCTGGGTATACCTCTCAGTGTATATACACCAAGAAACAGGGTAGACTTATGAAGCAAGAAAGCTCCCAAAACCAGATTTTTCAGTCTTATTCCTGCTGATCTACTTGGGCTGAATTTCCGGCTTAAGGTTTCCCGCACCTCACAAGCCTTCCTGCTCAGAAACTGCGCAGAAACAAGCCTTCCTGCGCAGAAACAAGCCCTCCTGCGCAGAAACAAGCCCTCCTGCGCAGAAACAAGCCTTCCTGCGCAGAAACAAGCCCTCCTGCGCAGAAAGAAGCCCTCCTGCGCATTAACAAGCCCTCCTGCGCATTAACAAGCCCTCCTGCGCAGAAACAAGCCCTCCTGCGCAGAAACAAGCCTTCCTGCGCAGAAACAAGCGTACCTGCACAGTAACATTGCGCAACCTATTTTGTGCCTCAGGTGATTGATAAATAAATACCTCTACTGCGTAATCCATGAAATGGGAGGTGAAGTTAGGTTGGGCGTGTTTTAGGGTCTACCCAGATCTTAACAATAAGACTTTTGCAGAGAAATTAGGTCGGGTTTGATTAGGTTCAGGACTGACATAAAATAAGCGCGTGTGTAAGTTTGTTTTCAGGTCACACCTACACTTTCCTTGCCAGTCAGGTGTGTTTGATGGACAGGTTTGGTTTGTTGTTGTGTGCCCTAAATCTTCACTGTCAATCACACGAAAAAGTTCTTAGGTTTATACAGGCTTAGTCTAAACCTAGACTAAGGTTTTCATGTGTTTTCTTCGGGAGCTGACTCCAGTAATCAACATCCAGATGAATTCGACTTCATGCATACAGCTGTTTGATGGTCCTCCATTGATCCAGAGGGAAGATGTAAGACCTGGCGGACAGCTAGAAGCCGGAGTCAGGCAATAATCACCTCACCCTATCCTTCGCCACTCCCTACGATTACGGCGGTCAGGTGAATCGTAGAGTGAAGTTTTTTGGTTATATAGTGAAAAACGGGCCAAAAAACGGTCAACCTACTCATGAAAAACTCTCCAGACACAAAGCAGAACGCCATGAGGGAAACCAATGTCAAGTGGGCCTTCAAATGCCCACTTGGGGACTGTAAGCCCCAAAGAACTCAGTATATAGGCAAGACAACAACGTCTCTTTCCAGGCGATTAACAATGCATAAACAACAGGGCTCCATAAAGGAACATATACTCTCCTCTCACAACCAGACCATCACCAGAGAAATCTTAACAAACCATACAGAAATCATCGATAGATACAGCGATAGCAAGAGCCTCGACATCTGCGAGGCACTACACATTGCTTCTGGCAGTATGGGTTCGAGTCCCTTCTGGGGTGTGAGTTTTCAGTTGCATATATGCCTGGAGACCGTTCAGGCTTGTTCGCATTTGTGATCCTCACGTGTACCCCAAAGAATGAGGTGATTTGATAAAATACCATGCCCAAGATTATTAACAGAGTGGCGGCGGGGGATGGAGAATTAGCTTCGGCTACCATCCTATTTTGTCCGGTCGTGTTGGTCGAGTGGTTAAGGGATCCTGTATATCAGATGCATTGCTTCTGGCAGTATGGGTTCGAGTCACTTCTGGGGTGTGAGTTTTCAGTTGCATATATGCCTAGAGACCGTTCAGGCTTGTTCATATATAAATATATATGCGAACAAGCCTGAATGGTCCCCAGGACAATATGCAACTGAATGCTTGTTCGCATTTGTGTTCCTCACGTGTGCCCCAAAGAATGAGGTGATTTGGTAAAATGCTATGCCCAAGATTACTATCCAAGTGCCGGCGGTGGGGTGGTTCAAATAGCTTCGGCTATCACCTCATTATGTCCGGTCGTGATGGTCAAGTGGATTAAGGCGTCTTGTACATACCAGTTGCGTTGCTCCTGGGAGTATGGGTTCGAGTCACTTCTGGGGTGTGAGTTTTCAGTTATATATATATATATATATATATATATATATATATATATATATATATATATATATATATATATATATATATATATATATATATATATATATATATATATATTTATATCAACAATTTACTTGCATAAACGCACAAGTTTTTTGGTAAACCACCACAGACACCCTCCCTGCAATTGACTCGAACCCAGAAAGTTCTGGGTTCCCAGAACCCAGAAAGAAAGTGAAAAAACCCAGAAAGAAAGTGAAAAAACCCAGAAAGAAAGTGCCGTAACTGGTACGCCTTAATCGACTACACCACTCAGACCTTTCAAAAGGTATGGAAATTTTGGATTATTTCTGCATCAATTTCCATCCCCTGAGGACACCAGAGCAGTGTGCGATCAAAGCTACGTTTTTCATCAAGTAACTGCATTAACAGAGAGAACTCGTGTCTATTCACAAGAATTTACTTGCATAAACTCGCAAGTTTTTTGGCACACTGCTCTGGTGTCCTCGGGGGATGGAAATTGATGCAGAAATAATCCAAAATTTCCATACCTTTTGAAGTGTCTGAGTGGTGTAGTCGATTAAGGCGTACCAGTTATGGCAGCTGCGCAAAGTTGTACTTTCTGGGTTCGAGTCAACTGCAGGTAGGGTGTCTATGGTTTTATATATATATATATATATATATATATATATATATATATATATATATTATATAATATATAATATATATTTATTTATATTTGCTTTTTCATTATCTTTTTTGCTTTTATATCTTATATACAGTATTTGCATATATGCTTTTCATTATCTACTGCGCGCTTGGAACAGGTGGTCATATTTCTATTAAATTATTTATTATACATTGTCTTTGAATAACTTATTTTATTTATTTTTCATATACTGTATATTGAAACTTGGTATTGAATCATGTGGAACAAGGAAATGCAATAATTTAATTCAGTTTTATTTTGACAAACACAAGAGGTGTTGATAGTCGCAGCGCTCCACCACTAGTAATTAAGCTTGTCTGTCTGTCTGTCTGTCTGTCTGTCTCATTACATTAATCTTTGGTATACAAAATGAGGTTCATTAATACCTGCACAAGACAGTGAAGCAGTGTTGCTAAGACTGCCAGAGAAGCCTTCGTCTCCTATGATGTCACAAAAGAGACGAAGGCTGTCACATAGAACTATGATGTCAAGTAATTCCACTTTCATACAGCACACAACATATATCACGTCACCAGCTGCCCTCTAACTTTCATACAGCACACAACATATATCACGTCACCAGCTGCCCTCTAACTTTCATACAGCACACAACATATATCACGTCACCAGCTGCCCTCTAACTTTCATACAGCACACAACATATATCACGTCACCAGCTGCCCTCTAACTTTCATACAGCACACAACATATATCACGTCACCAGCTGCCCTCTAACTTTCATACAGCACACAACATATATCACGTCACCAGCTGCCCTCTAACTTTCATACAGCACAACATATATCACGTCACCAGCAGCTGCCCTCTAACTTTCATACAGCACACAACATATATCACGTCACCAGCTGCCCTCTAACTAAATGTCAGTATTGTGTTTCTATTTTGTGTATTCGTTTAGTCAACAAATATAAAGTGTGTATGGATACTCTTTTTAACAATAAACATGTACTATTCTTGGTCTTCGTGTGAATTTACACTAGATACCCATAAATTATCATTAAAAAAAATCATAATTGTTTTTCTAATACCAAACATCACCAAGGTTGAAAACAGCTTGAGTGCGTCTCACTAAAAATATCTTATCTCGTTTTCTTTGGGATCCAAACATGTGGAGCGCTATCTTGGCTGTTGACATGTGAGTCAACCTGGGGAATGTACTAGTCATCTTAAGTAAAAACTATGCTATTCTTCATGGTATTCCTATAGTTGCCTTGATAAACTCCCCCCTCATCTACTGTGTACAAAAATATTATTTTATTTGTTAAATATATGACTAGTAGTGTGACTAAAACTAATGGATAAGCTGCTCATATATGTCTCGCTCTCTCTCTCTCTCTCTCTCTCTCAAACTTATAAGTTAGTAACTCCTTAATGTGGGTTAAATAAATACTAATATTACACAATGGAATGGCGACAGTTGGCATTACAATAGCTGCCATGGCACCTGCTATAAGGAATGTCACAATGACGCCAGGGACACAGTAATGCCATGACGAGTCGACAGTGATCCCAGTCAGATCTGTTAGTGTCTCAAGGAAGCATTGTCTTCAGAAGTAGAGAGCAGGGACTTAAATTCCAAGTAAAAAAAATCTCTGGTAAAGTTCTCGTAAAAGGCTTGGAGGTTCAAATGGGCCGTCTACTCTTGTGGCGAGCACCGAGGAACTTTTGAGCATCTGTTGATGCTTCAGTGTCCATAGGTGTCCACAGTTCACCCACGGACACCCAAGCATGCCTCTTGGCAACTACAACCACCTCTGGACGTCCTAAAAATTTATTGGTATGAGCCTGAAGATTTTTCACATATATTTGAAGTGAGGTTTGCCGGTAATTGACTTAGAAACGTGTCCAGGTGGTGTCCACAAATGCCTAAAGTGTCAGGAGATACCCAGAGGTGTTCATGCCCAGAATCGTACCCAGTTGGCCAGAGTCGTAGAGATGTTAATCAGGAAGATATTAGTTCCTGCTCTTCGTCGTGGGACTTGTGGTGGATGGAGGGGTCAAGTCCTACTGGTGGATGAGGGGAACAAGTCCTACTGGTGGATGAGGGGGGCCAAGTCGTACTGGTGGATGAGGGGGGCCAAGTCGTACTGATGGATGCGGGGGCAAAGATCTTCTGGTGGATAAGGGGGCCAAGTCGTACTGGTGGATGAGGGGGGCCAAGTCGTACTGATGGATGCGGGGGCAAAGATCTTCTGGTAGATAAGGGGGCCAAGTCGTACTGGTGGTTGAGGAGGGACAAGTCGTAAAGGTAGATGCAGCAGGGCACATCGTAGAGCTGGTGTAGGTGGGAACGTATGGTTGGCAAAGGGTACTCTTTCCCTCGGGGTGACAGACCTGTCACCTTACTTGCCGACAATTTGGACGCCGGAGATGTACTCGTCAACAACATTTATCAAGAGAAGGTCGTCGAGGCATTGACGAAATACGGAATTGGCATAGCAGTTTTCCCTGTGGGAGAGATGGAATTTGTTAGGCACTCTACATTATAATCAAGTATTAGTGGTAAACAAAAGAAAATGTAAAAAAAATATGATTGAGAAAGACGCATTTATAGAAACTTTGAACTCAATATAAAATATATATGAAACTGAACCAGAGAGAAGTGAACTATATTAACAAAATAAATAATTAACTTAAACTTCAATAATCAAAATAATAATTTTGATAGCAAATTAAAGAATTTCAACTAAAATCCAGAAGTTAAAATAAAATTCAACTAAAATGACAAAGTTAAATTACACGTCCAATGAGAAGAATTATAACAACAGGTCCTCAGTACTTTACCATGAGAATCACTCTTGGAAATTCCGTCCATCCTGTAAGGTATCCATACAGATACCCTCGGACGCCAGAGGTTACCCTCGTATCATGTCGCTTAGGTAAGTGAACAGTTCAAGGTCGAGTCCCAGATTCACTACGCAATATTTAAATGTGGAGTGAGCGAAGCAGTTATCCCTGTTATGTTGCGTAGAAAACGGAGGAAGGAACAGAAAGGGATTCATTAAAAATGTGAAAAAGATCGAGTTGATATGTTAAAAAAAAGTTTAACTAATAAGAAATATAAATTGTAGAGGAATAAAACATAATAATTGTATGTAGATAATTATTTAAATAAATTTAAAATTAAATTAAGAACAGAGTAAAATTATCAATACGAATGAACACAAAAAATAAACGAGAACAAAATTCAATGTTGTTTAATGATAAACTAAAATAATTCTTCAAGATGTACTTGTCTTAGGAAAAATAATTGTCATAATTATAATAACTAAAATATTAATAAAGTTTTAGAGTGTAAATAAGTACCACAGTAATAAAATAAATACGGAAACCAAATTAAATTAAATAAAATATTAAATAAAGTAAAATTTAGAAAAATAAATACCCATAGAGATTGAAATCAGTTTGCCCGAGAAACGACTGAGGATCTGGGAAAGGTATAAGGATGGAGGCGAGGTGCCTAATCCCTGATGAGTATGTCTCGGGTTAGGTATAAGGATTGGGGGTTTACGGGCAATTCATGCCCGTGCCACCTCTTAGGTGGCTTGATCTTTATCAGGATGGGGGCGAGGTACTTAATCTCTGATAGGTATTTAGGGTCCAGGTCGTACAATCGGCTTCGTTCTCGACCCACAATCAAGAATCCCGGGCGGGACAGAAATGGTCGGGCACGTCTCCAATCACCAAATGCCCCTGTCCACCTGGCCGTAAATAGGTACCCAGGAGTTAGTCAGCTTTTACGGGCTATTCATGCCCGTGCCACCTCTTTGGTGGCTTAATCTTCATCAATCAATCTTAGTCAGCATGTTTTGGGGGTTGCATCCTGGGGAGGGTCAGTAATTCGACTCTGGGGAGGGGGTGGGGGTGGACCTCTATATAAGCCTAACATTTACTGTATGTATATGACGGGAAACATCTCTCGTCACGCAGGGTGCAGTCGCACCTCCATAGATCTCCAGTATCATCTATTGACACTGGTAATACGGGCTATTCATGCCCGTGCCACCTTTTGGGTGGCTTAATCTTCATCAATCAATCAATCTGTATGTATATTCTGGCTTCCTGTCCCCCGTCACAATGAATTATTATCATTATTAATGAATTATCTGGGGAAGGATGGGGGGGAGAGGCACCTGATCCCCGCTGGTATCCAGTAGTACTAAGGATGAGGGTACTTGAGGGAGGTTGTGACATGCTGGCGAGATAGCCAGCTGATACCTGAGAGAAGTGGTAGGCAGCTCACCTGCAGGTGGTGGCGACCTTGGGCTTGCGGTACAAGTTGTAACAATCATCACACACTAGTTCAAGCTTCCTGAAGATGGCTCTGTCGTATATGCCTTTACAAGCCTGGTCGAACACCTGTCGCTTGTTGACGCTGTGATCTTGGGAGAGGAAGCTGAGAGGTTCCGACGATGACGACCCAGACGACAGGAGTTGTTCCAGTCGCGACGACCCTTCTACGGACCGTCCATGGACACCAGACGAGCCCAGACTCGCCACCACGACCACCACCACCAACGACCACATCTGGAAGAGAGAAGAAGTGAGGGAGATTACTTCACTATATCTGGCAACCCAAACACACTTTCACCACCACCAGCGAACACATTTGGTAGAGAGGCTGAGATAATTAAAGGAAAATATAAAACAGTGATCACTAAACAGGTGTCATGCAGCTGCCAAGGTCTCAGATGTCAAGCTATCCTCAGAAGTCATGCGTCACCGTCTATTGCAGGAATTGGAGGAATGCTTCTTATTAAAGATTTATCAGGCCTTCCTTTCATAGACCCAGTATGTGATGTACTCATCTCCCAGTCCCCGTCTTTCCCCACTACCCGTTTTCTCCATAACTCAGTTGACAATTCTCGCTTTCTCTCTCTCTCTCTCTCTCTCTCTCTCTTCTCATTTTAAAGAGGTGGGCATTATTGCTGTCGTCAACATCCCATCAGTCAATATAAGTTTTCTCTGGAGTATTTACTAATCAAAGTTACTTCAATGTCACCATGCTCAATGTTCTCATTATTTAACCCAAATATTAAGTCGATATGTCGAGTCTAATATATAACCTCTACAAGCATTCATGAACGTGGCCGCAACATGAAGGGATGTCCTTGTGCACTGTAACTGGAAATCGCATGTGGGTTAATTACTTAATTAGCACACTAAGAGAGAGAGAGAAGCTCGCTTCATTACTTCTAGGACCTTCGAGTAAAGATGTGCTAGAGAGAGCAAGGTTGTGTTTTAGAGGCGTGGAACGTGACTGCAACATTCAGTGGTGGTTGGTGACGTCATTGAAGGCATAGGAATTATTAATGTGTATTCAAATTCAAATGTGTACCGTAGGACATAATTATTAATATACATCTGTTCAAAATGTTACTCCGGTATTATTTGCTTTTAGAATTATAAAAAATGTAATTAAACATATATTAGGGCTAATATGCTTGTATTTCAAAGGAAGGCTAAATATTATATGGTTTTACATTGTTGGAACAATTAGAGACGCTTGTCCGACTAATCAAGGTTCCACTAGGGCATTGGCTAACTGCTGACCATTCCAGAGCCACAACCCACAACAGTTGGCTGACTCCAATGTATCCATTTGCAGCTAAGTGAACAGACTCAGCGCGGTGTATGAAAACATTCCCAAAGCTCTCGCCGTGCCCGGGAATCGAACCCAAGAACAGTTGATTGTGAGTCATCTGCGCTTAACCGTAATTATATATTATTTAATTCTTTCAAACAGATGTATAAATTAAATCGAAGATTCTTTAACAAATTTGGTGACCTTTGATGGCTGAATAAGGCCACCACGATGCCTCAGTGACCAACAAGCAAGTACCGGCAGTCAAATATAGTCCGATACAAAAACAATAAACCTAGTGTATATATACAACGCAAGTTCAATAAACAACTTTGTTATTATTTATTATTCAACTTTAGTTATTATTTATTTATTCAACTTTGTTATTACGAGGGGACGTAACAAAGTTACGCTCCCTCACTATCTGGTTGACTTGGGAGGTCGCTGAGGTGAGGAGCAGCTAGAGACACGTTTCTTTGTTAAATAATGTTTAAGTAAAATTATATATAAAAATTCTTAACACTAAGAGATAGTGTTGGATAAATTTATGTAAAAGTAATCTTGATTAGTTATATTTTGAAACGCCTTATTTATTTTACTTAAAAATTTATAACAATTAAGTTGTTGCAAATTAAAACCTAAATGTAAGTATATTCTATAATCAGATTTTACTAAAAAAATTCTAATGTGTAAATAAAGACTAACATTATATGTTCAGGACAAGTCAACTACGTATAGTAATCAAAGACTCTAATTATCTAATACATAATCAGGATACTCTAGAGAGCGTTAAATGAATTGAGATAAAAATAGTTGATTCTAGATAGCATTATCTAAACAGCATTAGAATCAATAAGCCTTAATAACCCTCCAGAAGTCAATAGGTCTTGAAACCCCCCCAGAAGTCAATAGGCCTTGAAAACCCTCCAGAAGTCAATAGGCTTTGATAACCATCCAGAAGTCAATAGGCCTTGATAACCCTCCAGACGTTAACAGGCCTTAATAACCCTCCAGAAGTCAATAGGCTTTGATAATCCTCCAGAAGTCACTAGGCCTTGATAACCCTCCAGAGGCTGATAGACCTTTAGCCAACCAATTTCACAGTGTAGAATTACAATGTAAGATTACAATTGTCCTAAGTTAACAAATGGCTATTTAAGTCCGTAGACTGCATTTAAAGATTAGATAAAGATAAAGATGGCATGAATTACTTTCTTCATTCTCGTGTTCTTGAGGATATCCTCATATTGCACCCAAAATTTGCCAGTGCAGGCTACTGAACATATGGCCCTGTATGACTAACCATCCTGCGAGATGGGGACTTTTAGTATCACTGCTGCCTTATTCACTCTCGTGTTCATGATGATATCCTTATAAAACACCAAGAGTTTACCAGTGTAGACTACTGATCACATGCCTCTGTATGATTAACCATCCTGTGTGATTGGGATTTATAGCATCAAGTAGCTAGTTTTTTAAAACACTGTGCTGCCCTTCATATAGTCTAGGGTAGCTGCACAAATGCAGATGTACCTAAATGTGTTGATAAAAAAAAAAAAATACCAAGACTCAAAAGAGTCTTAGACGATTTAAGACTCCTCAGGAAAATGACAATAAACCTTTTCATGAAATATATTGGATGAAAGGCGAAAGTTTATTCTATCTTGGTGCTAGGATAACTGAGCATATCTCTAAGATCTAGTATATTAGAGCACAATCGGGATGTTAGAGAAACACTGGTGACACAGGGGACACTGACGACAGGTGACACTGATGACACAGGTGACACTGATGACACAGGTGACACTGGCGCTTGACGTGAAACGTAAACATTTTGGACATTTCTGTTATTTGCAGATATTTAAATTTCTCGAATAATTTGACAGCAAGTGTCATATCAACATTTGACAGCAGGTGTCATATCAACATTTGACAGCAGGTGTCATGTCAACATTTAACTGCAGTTGTCATGTCAACATTTGAGAGCAGGTGTCATGTCAACATTTGACAGCAGGTGTCATGTCAACATTTGACAGCAAGTGTCATGTCAACACTTGACAGCAAGTGTCATATCAACATTTGACAGCAGGTGTCATGTCAACATTTAACAGCAGGTGTCATGTCAACATTTGAGAGCAGGTGTCATGTCAACATTTGACAGCAGGTGTCATGTCAACATTTGACAGCAGGTGTCATGTCAACACTTGACAGCAAGTGTCATATCAACATTTCACAGCAGGTGTCATGTCAACATTTGACGGGAGGTGTCATGTCAACATTTGACGGGAGGTGTCATGTCAACATTTGACGGGAGGTGTCATGTCAACATTTGACGGGAGGTGTCATGTCAACATTTGACAGCAGGTGGCAAGTTATGCCAGCCTTTTACAGCAGTTGGTAACACTTGTAACCGTCCGATGGAAGACGTGGCACTGAACACTCTACAGTCACAGTGTCACTGAGGCCATATCAAAGCACCTGCGCCACATGTGTGACACTTGCAGCTATTGTGTCTGTCATACTTTACTAACACCTGAGCAGCACTTGTCTAGCACTCGATGGAACAGATTAACGCCTCTCGCACTTAACTAACACCTGTTAAACGTGACTATAACATCTGTGACACATAACTAACACCTGTGGCAACGAGCAGACTTACCGTCCTGCAAGCGACCATGGCGGGAAGACACGAGAGTTATAAACAAGTAGAAGTCACCAGTGACGCAGATGACAACAGCTGAGTAGAAGGTTCGGCAGGTGATACGTTCACAGATCAGGAGCGAGAGAGAGAAGCGGCTGTAGGGATGTGTTCACTGGTCAGGCCCCTCTGTGGAGTGTGCCTCTCATGTGCCAGTCAGGTTTTTATACCCCGAGGCAATGATGTGGGTGGCTGAGCATCCCCCCTCCATCATCTCCCCTCCCTACTCCCTCTCCCAGCATCCGCCTGAATTGCGTACATGAAAACAACATCATCATTTTCAACATTTTCATGAGGCCAGGAGGCCGGCGGGTCAGGAGATCAAGCGGCTGTTTATGGGACTATAGGAAATGATATGAAGATGGGTCATCTGCAGAGGTGGAGGGATGGCGTTATGGGTAAGTAGTCATGTTCGATGGAGCTCCTGGTAACCGGCTATTCAAGGTCCCAATTTTACCCATGTGTACGTAATTCATGGGTTATTTGCTCCCTTGGGAAGCCCCCTGAACTCGTGGTCGTTTGAATACGTTTTCGCTTTTGAAAAGATGAAAAGGTTTTCATGGCAGACTGTTACAAACATTTCAAATTTCGCTACTGTTATGAATAAATAACTTATGATCAGCACTTAAGGCAGGGTTCAGCAACAGCAGGAATTTTATTAGTCTATGGTCTTCGTTAAGAGTAATGGGAAAATCATGCAAACTTTGGTTGAATTCCGTTCATTGGTGTTGGAATGCATTATAGTCTTATTAATTGAAATTGGGATAAATAACTGGCACTCTAATGTATAATTGCATAAGGGATTGAGTCACTATTGTGTCGCGAGCACCACGCACCCTAACAATGTTGTTACTACATAATGAAGTCACAATAGGTTGACACGCTTGTGTGTTTCGATCTGTGTTTCCACCGCCATGCTCCAAAGATTTTCTCAAAGGTGTTGTTACTGCCTCTTGCTAAACCCGGCTGGAATAAGTTGTCAAGAAAGCAACTACCAGCCGGCAATCTTCTCCTGGAATGCACTAACCTACCTGCGTCTCCTCAGGGTCTGGACCTTCAGTGGGCGGTGTAACTGACTCACTTCGTAATGTTAGTAATTAGTCAGAAGTCAACGTCACGACCGTCTCTTAAACTAAGATAAACAGTCTCCGGAGCAGTTTTCTTGTAGACACCTCTACGTCAGCAGTTGTATTTCTATACAGCTCTAATAGTGGTGCAGCAGTCGTTTAAAATTCTTACAACCATAGTTTCAATCCACTTCTCGGCGTATATATTCTTAAATCAGTAAGCTTTTGTAATGGTCTTAATGACCCACTAGAGTAGTTTCATAGGCTTCAAGCCCAACACCAAACCTTCAGTACCTCGTATTACATCTTTTCTGGTTAACTCGTTTAACAACAAGGATAACAGACGAAAATATTTTGCAACACAGAGCTAACACATTAATTGACACGCAGCAGTCAGCCGGCTGATGCAGGACAAGGGAAGGTGGAGTACCATTCTAGGTTCATATCCTGGCCGGGGAGGATTGACTAGGCGCCAATCCTTAACTGTACGTCTCTGTTCACCCAGTAGTGAATGGGTATACCTGGTTGTTAAACGATTTGGCGGGTCGTATTCCAGGGAAAATTAAGATTAAGTATTTGCCCGAAACGCTATGCGTACTAATGGCTGTACAAGAATGTACTGTAAATGTAAGTCTTCCAGCACGTCGCTTCCAGCTTCACCAATGACGAATTAACAGTCGATGTCAGAGCCGTTCCTCAGACTGAGGATTTTATGTAATGTTGGGGCAGTCCTCTTCTATAGGTAGTGAACGTTTGGTTCTATTGCGTCTTTTATCGAGAACATCGTCATGGTACGATGCTCTGACAAGTGTTGACTGGAACAAATATTAGTGCTTGATTTAAATTACTGAGTACAACATGTTCTTGTACTCAGAAGTTGGCAGCTTAGAGTGACAAAGGCAGTACTTCTGGCCCGGGCTTAGTGCTTATCAGCCTCTGGAAGGTTAGACAGCCACAGTTGCTTACTGATCAACCAAGGAAGATGACCTTAGTCTTGAACACAATAAAGTAAACTTTGTTTATACACAGATAGGCAATGTACAGTTGTAGTTGTTTTAGATTCAGCTACTCGGAATAAAAAGTTCTATGTAGCACGGGCTATGGTGAATCCTTACAATATACAGTTGTATAACTCGGTGTATGTATGCCTGTGGTCCGTAGCACACGGTTAGTTTGGTGTTGGGCTTAATGGCAATCATCTTACGGAGGGTTATCATGGCAACACATTAGCGTACTGACCAACCACCAAGTATACCATAGATGTGGTATAGTATAGTTCTAGACATAATATATTGGGTCCAGAATTAAAGTAAACTTAAGTGTATATACACAGAGAAGCAGGTAACACCTCTGGGGTATAGATATTCATGGTTGCCAAAAGTAGTTTAATGAATGTAAAAAGTTATTACCTAAAAAGTACCAGATTTTCCGTTTAACGTTCAAATAAGAATTATATTTATAAAAGTTGGTCAGTTTTAGAGTTTGATGTAATAAATTCGTATTTTTTTCTGTTTTAGGGCCTTATTATACGTGTAATTCTCCCTTGTATTTCATATTCACAGTATTTACAAAATGCTTTACTCTGGCCTCCTTACTTTTAACGATCCACGCACAAAATCATTTATCAAGCAATATTTTGTTTGACACATTGTGTTCACACTTGACTTTTGTAATTATTTTCTTCTTAGGAGTCGTCACTGACCTGCCCGCATCGTTGTCACTATCACAGTTTTGGCTTCGTTTCTCACTCATTGTGATGGAGTTTAAAACATCAACCTCACAATAAACAAGCACCTCTCATCAAAGTTCGCAGTCGACTGGTCGCGGCGCAGGAGTGTGACGTCGTGCCTCACTGTTGCACCACGTCCAGTTCTTGTCGACAACTGCACGGGATCATTACTGGTACAGATTCACAGAACAAGTATCACTGGAATTCAACAATAAAATTTATGAATGAAAAATTGGGAAAACTAATAAAATCATGATATTAGTTGTTGTATTTAAATATACTAAATTTTTAATCTTGATTTTGTGAAAATATTGTATAAAACCGTAGAGCAAGAAATGCACCAAAATTGGTACGAACGGTTTGTACAGCGTTGCCGTAAAGCGTTCAGATAGCTCTAATCTTCAACGACACAAAAGTGGACATTCACGTTGATATTCCAGATTCCTGCTGACTTGCTGTTGAATTCCAGAAGTGAGTATAAAATGGGTTGTGAACAGTGTCTAACGCTGACTATGGTAATTTACATTTAACCTTTTCCTCATCCCGAAGTCTTGTTAGTCTTACACAACAAACGTTTTAACTGATGACCAGGTCTGCTTAAGACAGGTTCCTCGCGTAATCCTGCCTGCATCAGTCCGACTTATAGGTTTATAAACAAGTGAAGGCTCCATAATGATCACAGAACACTGAGGTTGAGTGCCCTAACTCTGTGACTTCGAACAGGCTAGTGATGTGCACTCACAAGCTCACTGATAGGCTTGACTGACATCACAGGTCTCCTCCCATTGGCTTTACGCTGTCACGTGACCTTCAAGGCAGTGTCGACAATAATGACATCAGAGAGTTCGATCAGGGGCCATCTTCTCTAACATTAAACAGTGAAACACAAAAGCAACGTCTCTCAACATAACACGCGTTTACACATCCGACCATAAATAGAATATTTCCTAGCAGACATTCATGCTGATAATGGACAAGTATGAGTCAAAGGATGTTGGGCAATGTTGTTGAGCAGCACAATGCTCAGATGTACTGCGATATCGTAGAAGGTGACACAGTATGATGTACTGAGACATCATAGAATATATCACATGTTGGTGAGGGTGTGATGAGCTGCGGTATTGTGGAAATTCATAATATGATGAATTCTGGTATCGTTGAAATTCATAGTATGATGATCTGCAGTATCGCAGAAGTCCACATTATATTGTCCTACAGTATCGTAGAAGTTTATGTTATGTTGTCCTACAGTATCGTAGAAGTTCATGTTATGTTGTCCTACAGTATCGTAGAAGTTTATGTTATGTTGTCCTACAGTATCGTAGAAGTTCGTCTGTCTACGAGGAAAGTAATTGAGAATACTTCACAGTGCAAGTTCTGTGAGAGGGAGACGCCGGGGTGGGCGTAGGGGGGGTGGGGGTGTTAGCGCAACACACAGGATAATTGATCACGGAGTATCCTCAAGGGTTTTCCTCGTCGACTGTTGGGTTGATTGGGGTAGGCCTATGTGATTGATGATGTAGGCGCAGTGATTAAGAGTGAAGGGGTCGTTTAATGGTGTAGGGTAGGTTGATGGTGTAGGGTATAGGTTGATGATGTAAGGGTCGTTGAGAGTGTTGGAGTGGTTGAGGGTGTAGGTCTGATTGAGGGTATAGGGGTTGCTGCGTGTGTAGGGGCTGTAGAGGGTGTAGGGGAGCGGGTAGGGGCTGGTGTGGGGTGTAAGAGAGGATGGTGAGTGCGTAGAGGCGGGTGAGGGTGTCGGGAGAGGTGTGGGGGAAGCCAAGGGTGGAGCGTGTGAAGAGACGAGACAAGGGCTTCATAAGAGGTTGGGATTCTCCACCACTCTACGTGTGTTGCCCTACCGCCTGATCGCCTGCAGGGATCCCCACAACTCCTGAAACTTGTGCTATTAAAAAGACCAACTTGATAACCCAACAGCGCTTACTTTACTTAACAATGACTACGAGCGGTGAGGTTTAGCTCGTGGCGTTCAGGTCTCACGTCGAATTTGTTCTTCTAGTGGTGGTGGGACGGAGGTGGCTTCCACAACTTCTTCCTTCAGTGTGTTCCCCTAGTTGTATTCACCTAGTTGTGCTTGCGGGGGTTGAGCTTTGCTCTTTCGGCCCGTCTCTCAACAATCAACTTAGGTGTTGATTGGTGGAACAAGAACAGGTGTTGTTGGGACAACGACCCTGTTGGGTCAACAGGGTCAACAAGTGGAACACAACAAGTGTGATCCACTTGTTGACCACCCGTACAGGGTACGAGGATTTCCTTACATTTCCTCGACTCACTGGTGTTTCCAGCTCCCACCTGTGTCCTCTTGTCCTGCTTTCCCTCACGTTAAAGAGGTTGTCCTTGTCCACCTCTGTTATGTTAGATCCGCCCGAGTGAGAATAATTTAAGTCCTATTATTTGACAGGTTTTCTACAAATCCCTTCTGGATTCCGGAGACAGCGAGACACACACACATGGACCCGGGTTTGATTCCCGGGTCCATGTTCACCCAGAAGCAATTGGACAGTTTCTGTCATCTGATTCTTCTCTCCAGCTAACAGTGAATAGGCACCTTGGAGTTAGACAGCTGTTAGGGGCTGCTTCCTGGGGATATGTGTGTGTGTGTGTGTGTGTGTGTGTGTGTGTGTGTGTGTGTGTGTGTGTGTGTGTGTGTGTGTGTGTGTGTGTGTGTGTGTGTGTGTGTGTGTGTGTGTGTGTGTTTGTGCATTTACTAGTTGTGTTTACTATTCTGTCCATAGAATCGAGCTATTAGCTCTTGGACCCCACCTTTATAACCATTCTATTTTCCTCTATTATGTCTACTTCATATATTTCTCTCTAACACACGCACACACACACACACACACACACACACACACACACACACACACACACACACACACACACACACACACACACACACACACACACACACACACACAACTAGGTGAGTACACACACATACACACACACACACACACACACACACACACACACACACACACACACACACACACACAACTAGGTGAGTACACACAAACACACACACACACACACACACACACACACACACACACACACACACACACACACACACACACACACACACACACACACACAACTAGGTGAGTACACACAAACACACACACACACACACACACACACACACACACACACACACACACACACACACACACACACACACACACACACACACACACACACACACACACACACACACACACACACACACACACACACACACACACACACACACACACACACACACACACACACACACACAAATATCTGCAGGAAGCAGCCCGTAGCAGCTGTCTGAATCCCAGGTACCTATTTACTGCTAGATGAACAGGTGCATCAGGGTGAAAGAAACTTTGCCTATTTGCTTCCGCCTCCGCCGGGAATCGAACCCGGGCACTACGACTACGTAAGGACTACGACCCCCGAGCGCTATCCACTCAACCACGAGGCCCCTATGTGTGTGTGTGTGAGTGTGTGTGTGTGTGTGTGTGTGTGTGTGTGTGTGTGTGTGTATTCACTTGTGATTGCGGAGGTTGGGCTACGTCTCTATTGTTCAGCCTCTCAACTATCAATCAACTGGTGTACAGGTTCCTGACCCTACTGGGCTCTATCATACCTACACTTGCAACTGTGTATGGAGTCAGCCTCCACCACATCACTGCCTAATGCATTCCATTTGTTAACTACTCTGACACTGAAAATAACATTTTCTACAGTCTCTGTGGATCATTTGATTACTCAATTTCCACCTGTGTCCCCTTGCGCGAGTATTCCCTGTGTTAAATAAATAGAAGCACCTAAAAGAGCAGGTTATAGAGACCAACTCCATTCATAGCTTTAAAAGCAGGTATGACAGGGAAATATAGGTCAGGAGTCATTGAATTAGACAACCAACGGGTAGAAAATGCGGGGTCCAAGAGACAGAGCTCGATCCTGCAGGCACAAATAGGTGAGTCTACACACACACACACACATACACAGTGACCTGTGACAGAGGGGACAAGGTGAACCACCAAGGGTATGGAGGATCAAGTGTGGGAGAGACTCATGCTGTACGCCAAGATTGATCATGCAAAGGGCGATGGAACGCTAGTATGATGTTGAGTTAAGTATGGAGCCCTTGATGGAGGCAGCAAAGTGCAGTGAGTCGTATACGCTCTTCCTCCATCCACCTTTTCCTTCTATCTTCTCTCCCACTCTCTGCACCTCTTCCATAATCCCTCCCTCCCTCCTTACCCCACACCACGGAGGAATAGATTACTTAACCCAGAGACGTTGCTTGGGTTGGGAGATCTTCTTCAAGCCGAAGGATAGAAGATAGACTATATGTGGTATCTCTGTTGTTCAGGTCCAGCCTATAGTTTGTCTTGAGGGACGAACCGGAAGACTTGGCTGGAGCTCCTATAGTGACTGTCACACATGTCTTAGCTGATGTTTTCCAGGTGATCAGTCAACAGTTGCCGGTGATTAATCAATAGTCACCAGCTATCAGGCAACGGTCATCAGCGAACAGGCAACGGTCACCGGTGATCAGTCTACAGTCAACGGTGATCAGTCTACAGTCAAAAGTGCTCAGTCAGCGGTCATCGGTACCAGTCAACGGTTACCAGTGCTCGGTCAACGACCACCAGTTCTCAGTCAATGGTCATCAATGCTCACTGTAATCAGTGAGTACTGGTGACCTAAGCATTGACCATACTCCAATGAAATTGGTGTTGCTGCATCTCGACCTCTTACTGACACCTTCGAGTCGACCCAATGACACGATGTGGGCGAAGCAAGACAACATCAAATAGAGTGTGGCTGCCTCTCCTCATCTATCGGTCCTCAAAGTTCCTTATTTTCGTTTGGGAGTAAGGTTTATCAATTTATGTAGGGTTACTAAAGCCTATAAACCTTTGGCTATTATTCAGGTCTATCATACTATAATAGTCTACTGCTCAGTCTAGTATAATTTATGCCGAAAAGAAATAATTACACAAACTCCTTCTTTGGTTTACGTATAGGGGTTAAAGCCTATCAACGTCTGGAGGGTTATTAAGGCTACTATTATACTCGCTCATTGACCAAACAGCAAGTATATACTTCAGTCCTGAACTAAACTAAAGTCCAGTACTAAAGTAAACTGTGTATATACATCGATAAGTAGAGTGTATTTTTGGGTTGATATATCTAAATGACTTACAAGTAAAAAGGCGAAAGATTTATGCATTTTAAAGGGAAACTAAAGTATATATTCAATTACGATCACAGGTCTTTTAATTTCTCGTTCCGTTTCACTTTTGTACTTGCTACACAATCAATGCTAATTTATAAAAAATATATCAACAGTTATTTTATTTTACATTTGTTAAACATAATATTTAATGACATAATTTTTGATAGAAGATAAATCATGAAGTTATGAAGCAGGGTTAGTGACGTTGATGTTGTGGTGAAGGTGAGTAACCTTGTTGTTGTGATGGAGGGTGAGTAACCTTGTTGTTGTGATGGAGGGTGAGTAACCTTGTTGTTGTGATGGAGGGTGAGTAACCTTGTTGTTGTGATGGAGGGTGAGTAACCTTGTTGTTGTGATGGAGGGTGAGTAACCTTGTTGTTGTGATGGAGGGTGAGTAACCTTGTTGTTGTGATGGAGGGTGAGTAACCTTGTTGTTGTGATGGAGGGTGAGTAACCTTGTTGTTGTGATGGAGGGTGAGTAACCTTGTTGTTGTGATGGAGGGTGAGTAACCTTGTTGTTGTGATGGAGGGTGAGTAACCTTGTTGTTGTGATGGAGGGTGAGTAACCTTGTTGTTGTGATGGAGGGTGAGTAACCTTGTTGTTGTGATGGAGGGTGAGTAACCTTGTTGTTGTGATGGAGGGTGAGTAACCTTGTTGTTGTGATGGAGGGTGAGTAACCTTGTTGTTGTGATGGAGGGTGAGTAACCTTGTTGTTGTGATGGAGGGTGAGTAACCTTGTTGTTGTGATGGAGGGTGAGTAACCTTGTTGTTGTGATGGAGGGTGAGTAACCTTGTTGTTGTGATGGAGGGTGAGTAACCTTGTTGTTGTGATGGAGGGTGAGTAACCTTGATGTTGTGATGGAGGGTGAGTAACCTTGATGTTGTGATGGAGGGTGAGTAACCTTGATGTTGTGATGGAGGGTGAGTAACCTTAATGTTGTGATGGAGGGTGAGTAACCTTGTTGTTGTGATGGAGGGTGAGTAACCTTGTTGTTGTGATGGAGGGTGAGTAACCTTGTTGTTGTGATGGAGGGTGAGTAACCTTGATGTTGTGATGGAGGGTGAGTAACCTTGATGTTGTGATGGAGGGTGAGTAACCTTGTTGTTGTGATGGAGGGTGAGTAACCTTGATGTTGTGATGGAGGGTGAGTAACCTTGATGTTGTGATGGAGGGTGAGTAACCTTGATGTTGTGATGGAGGGTGAGTAACCTTGATGTTGTGATGGAGGGTGAGTAACCTTGTTGTTGTGATGGAGGGTGAGTAACCTTGTTGTTGTGATGGAGGGTGAGTAACCTTGTTGTTGTGATGGAGGGTGAGTAACCTTAATGTTCCACGCCAGGTTTCAAGAGCGGGTCACCCAAATTGTTGAAAGTTATTCAGTCATTGGCTACTTTGACATAGTGCGCTGACGATGTTCTGCTAATATCAGTCACTCCTATATTACACATACGGTTATGTAATGCCCGAAGAATGCAGAAATCTCTCTCGTTTTCAATCTCTGCTGCTGTCCGCATCATCTCACGCCTTCATAGCTCTGTATTGGACTAGGTTAAAATGAAGTAACCATTTTATAAACCACGTATGATATATGTAAAAAAAAAAAAATCAACATACAGATTATTTTAGTCCCCCCATTCCTTTCATTCTTCTCGTTAGCTTTGCGTCATCAGTGAACATTGATATGATGCACTCTGCATCAAACATTATGGTATTATCAAGGTTTTATTTCCATTTCCATTATTAACTTTGTCCTGGACTATATTCTGCTTTAAAGTATACTCGTTGTTTGGTCAGTAGGCTCTTGACGTGGCCTTATTCTCGCAGTTCAAAGGGCTTTCACACGCATATATATATATGTCGTACCTAGTAGCCAGAACGCACTTCTCGGCCTACTATGCAAGGCCCGATTTGCCTAATAAGCCAAGTTTTCCTGAATTAATATATTTTCTCAATTTTTTTTCTTATGAAATGATAAAGCAACCCATTTCATTATGTATGAGGTCAATTTTTTTCTATTGGAGTTAAAATTAACGTAGATATATGACCGAACCTAACCAACCCAACCTAACCTAATCTAACCTATCTTTATAGGTTAGGTAGTCGAAAAAACATTAATTCATGAAAACTTGGCTTATTAGGCAAATCGGGCCTTGCATAGTAGGCTGAGAAGTGCGTTCTGGCTACTAGATACGACATATATATATATATATATATATATATATATATATATATATATATGTCGTACCTAGTAGCCAGAACGCACTTCTCAGCCTACTATGCATGGCCCGATTTGCCTAATAAGCCAAGTTTTCATGAATTAATATATTTTCTCAAATTTTTTTCTTATGAAAAGAAAAAGCTACCCATTTCATTATGTATGAGGTCAATTTTTTTTTATTGGAGTTAAAACTAACATAGATATATGACCGAACCTAACCAACCCTACCTAACCTAACCTAACCTATCTCTATAGGTTAGGTTAGGTTAGGTAGCATAAAAAGTTAGGTTAGGTTAGGTTAGGTAGGTTAGGTAGTCGAAAAGCAATTAATTCCTGAAAACTTGGCTTATTAGGCAAATCGTGCCTTGCATAGTAGGCTGACAAGTGCGTTCTGGCTACTAGGTACGACATATATATATATATATATATATATATATATATATATGTCGTACCTAGTAGCCAGAACGCACTTATCAGCCTACTATGCAAGGCCCTTTTTGCCTAATAAGCCAAGTTTTCCTGAATTAATATATTTTCTCAAATTTTTTTCTTATGAAATGATAAAGCAACCCATTTCATTATGTATGAGGTCAATTTTTTTTTATTGGAGTTAAAATTAACGTAGATATATGATCGAACCTAACCAACCCTACCTAACCTAACCTAACCTATCTTCATAGGTTAGGTTAGGTTAGGTAGCGGAAAAAGTTAGGTTAGGTTAGGTTAGGTAGGTTAGGTTGTCGAAAAAACATTAATTCATGAAAACTTGGCTTATTAGGCAAATCGGGCCTTGCATAGTAGGCTGATAAGTGCGTTCTGGCTACTAGGTACGACATATATATATATATATATATATATATATATATATATATATATATATATATATGTCGTACCTAGTAGCCAGAACGCACTTCTCAGCCTACTATGCAAGGCCCGATTTGCCTAATAAGCCAAGTTTTCCTGAATTAATATATTTTCTCTAATTTTTTTCTTATGAAATGATAAAGCTACCCATTTCATTATGTATGAGGTCAATTTTTTTTTATTTGAGTTAAAATTAACGTAGATATATGACCAAACCTAACCAACCCTACCTAACCTAACCTAACCTATCTTTATAGGTTAGGTTAGGTTAGGTAGCCGAAAAAGTTAGGTTAGGTTAGGTTAGGTAGGTTAGGTAGTCGAAAAACAATTAATTCATGAAAACTTGGCTTATTAGGCAAATCGGGCCTTGCATAGTGGGCCGAGAAGTGCATTCTGGCTACTAGGTACGACATATATATATATATATATATATATATATATATATATATATATATATATATATATATATATATATATGTCGTACCTAATAGCCAGAACGCACTTCTCAGCCTACTATTCAAGGCCCGATTTGCCTAATAAGCCAAGTTTTCATGAATTAATGTTTTTTCGTCTACCTAACCTACCTAACCTAACCTAACCTAGCTTTTTTTGGCTACCTAACCTAACCTTACCTATAAATATAGGTTAGGTTAGGTTAGGTAGGGTTGGTTAGGTTCGGTCATATATCTACGTTAATTTTAACTCCAATAAAAAAAAATTGACCTCATACATAGAGAAAAGGGTTGCTTTATCATTTCATAAGAATAAAATTATAGTAAATATATTAATTCAGGAAAACTTGGCTTATTAGGCAAATCGGGCCTTGAATAGTAGGCTGAGAAGTGCGTTCTGGCTATTAGGTACGACATATATATATATATATATATATATATATATATATATATATATATATATATATATATATATATATATGTCGTACCTAGTAGCCAGAACGCACTTCTCAACCTACTATGCAAGGCCCGATTTGCCTAATAAGCCAAGTTTTCCTGAATTAATATATTTTCTCAAATTTTTTTCTTATGAAATGATAAAGCTACCCATTTCATTATGTATGAGGTCAATTTTTTTTTATTGGAGTTAAAATTAACGTAGATATATGACCGAACCTAACCAACCCTACCTAACCTAACCTAACCTATCTTTATAGGTTAGGTTAGGTTAGGTAGCCGAAAAAGTTAGGTTAGGTTAGGTTAGGTAGGTTAGGTAGTCGAAAAACAATTAATTCTTGAAAACTTGGCTTATTAGGCAAATCGGGCCTTGCATAGTAGGCTGAGAAGTGAGTTCTGGCTACTAGGTACGACATATATATATATATATATATATATATATATATATATATATATATATATATATATATATATATATATTGTTGGGGGCTTCACCTCTCTATTATCCTCTACCCTTACTCTGGGGTAAGCAATAGTTATGCTCAAGGTAACTCACCGTAGCCCTGCGGGTCTTCCCTCGATCCTCACGGCGCCACTGCACGCCAGGAGAGTCTCCCAGTCAATCTTAACGGCCTCTTATTAAGAAAGAGTGAGAACACGACTCGTTCACATCGACTGTCGTGTGCCCTCCCCAACAATAGGGCTCTACGGTTAATCACAAGGTCGCCAACTGGTGTTTAAGGTGGCCAGTAACACCCTCAGTGGACTGGTGTATTCAGTGGTAGCCTTGGCAAGGTCACACTCAAAGATCAGGAATCAGGCAGGTACTTATTGTTATCACTCTATGTTTACCAGTATAATATAGCCACAAGATCAATGGAGGGAATGATAAAAACACTAAGATAGTTTTGTATTTTACTTAAAATGTATGAAAGATGTCACAAGGCCACACAATAATCTATAAATCAACTGATCCTGACTCGGCCGGTAATTCCCACGGATATTATGCGATCACTAGAGGGCAACACTCTCCCCTCCTCATCAAGTGTCAAGAACAGCTGATTGCAATGGCCTCTCCGCGCGAACTTTGCTTGTTTTCTAGATTCACGCGCGCTGTTCCTTTAAATTTTCCAATATTACTAGAAACTCGCACACTCGATATTGGCACAAATAAACCGTATTACTCAGTTACACTGTACTCAGGCTCAAACAGTCTTTTCTACAATCAATTCTACAATGATTCACTGTAATAGTCTTACACTGTTATTTATCCAACAATATATTATGAAATATTAACACTGGAGTTTTCAGTACTTTCTCTCGTGGGCGATAACGCAATAATTCACTGTACTCACAAATGATTATTCACTGAATGAACATAGGCATATATATGGTTTATAAATCAATCATCAATACATGGAAAATAAATAGTTTCTGGGCACATAGCCTAACCTCCAAATACTGGCATAATATTACATATAATTTACCACTATATGTTCATATCAAAATCTATAGAAAGATATACACAACACAGTAAATTTATCACTGGTTCCTGGTGCCTGTACACACCAATAATCAACATGAATATTACAAGTACTCTTGATAGTACTGTCTAGCACACTGGTGCTTTACCGTGACATGGGTGAGACTTGCTCACGACATATAAAATCTTCAGGCTAGATAATATAGCCAAATAATATAGCTAACTAAAGGGGAATGGGGAGGGAACTAGAACCACCTACTTCACCCTATCCTCCGATGAGAGTCGAGATGTAGCTCCTGGTCCTCGTGTCGGGAACGCCCCCACACTACACGTCGTCGTGTCCTACCAGAGCCTCTCGTCGTCCCACCGTTTAGCGCGTCGTCTCCGTGCCTCCTCACTGCAGGTCCGTCCTCCTCCTTGACTTCTTGAAGGTTGGAGTCGGTCTCCTGGCCGTCGTCTTCTCCCAGCAACGGCTGTCGCCTACGTCTCAGCTACAGTCGTTCGGTTTCCCCAAATAGTCCTCTCTTCCTCAGCTACCCAGTGGCTCTGTCAGCCACTACGCTGTCACGAACTGGTGAATTGCCACAGACGTCAACCTACGTCACTGCACGGCTTCACTGCTACTGGCACAGTACCTGACTGGAGCACCTGTTGCTCAAATAACCGTCAATTCCCTCTTCTGGTTCAACACATGAACTAGGGAAGACTTCTCAGAGTACTGGCGAACTTCCGATGACGCGTAAATCCACGGTAGTGGGAAACAGCTGTCCGACAGACAGGACCACTCGTCGCACGTCTGACCTCTATGACGTGTCGTGTATGACTGCTGGCGCCAGCCCGGCGCGCTGGCCGGACCCCCTTCCTTCGTGACGTCACTTTTACTATGGGAGGTTTTCATTGGCTCCCGGTGCCACACTGCTGTCGGTGACCAATCCGGTGCCACTGACGTCACACGGTTTTGGCGGGAGATCAGAGAGGCCAGCGCCATCTTGGCTCCCTAAAGGGCCTAAACCACAGGCCAAAATATCACTATTTCACAAATTTCTCGGCTCTCCGAGAACACTTCACTCTCTCCCATATATCAAATTGTAGCCTGCAACGTAGAGAACGCTTGGGAAAAGTAGACATGACTCTTACTGCAGGCGTGGGAGAATTATAAGGGGGGGAACTCCGTCACATACCCCTCCCCTTAAAATAAGAGTCATGTCTGGTTAGTGTATGCGGGATAGGGCGTCCGCTACTACGTCGTCCTTCCCCATGATGTGCTTGACCTTGATCCTTGTCAGACTCTCAGTGCGGGTGAGACTGGTGCCGTCCGCCCTGGACCACTTACTTTCCTCCTCCGGGAGTTCTCGGTCCCTCGGTACACTCAGACCCGTCTTCCGCTGGGTTTCTCGGGTATCTGTTCCGTCCTGCTTGTCGGCTCTTCCTTCCGCAATGAAGAAAGGTTTCAGGCGGTCCATGCGACACACCTGTTTCTTCCGGGGTCCATCCGGCTTCCCAATCTCGTACGACACTGGACCCAACCGTCGCAGCACTCGGTATGGTCTCTTGAACCGCGACCTGGTCACTCTACCTTTACCTGGCAGCACAACCAATACTTTGGATCCGGCCTGAAAATTCCTCTGCGCAGCTCTCCTGTCGTACCACTCCGACATCTTACGTTGCGCCTTCTTCAGGAGTTTCCTAGCCAGTTTCTTCGCTCGAGTGAGACGTTCTTTGAACTTCTGGACATATTTATTCACCGTTCCCACGGTTGCTCCCGGCGTCCATCGTTCCTTCATCATGAATAGCATGGCATATATAATATATATAAATGGAAAGTAAGCCTTCTCAGGACCCACACGTCCTCCTTCGGCCTTACTAACCAATTTGGGGAACTCCTCCTGTAACTCTCCGAGACGAGTGCGGCTTACCCCTGGAGAACTGGTGAGTGTCACCTGCAACTCACCATTCGGGCTACTCTCGCCCTCCACTCGTTCTCTGGGTCCTACGCAGAGGTGATCTGTTCCCAGGCTGTCAGTCGACTCCTCAGCCCCATCAGATCCACGACCTCCTGGTTCTTCGCGTTGTCTCGGTGTCACAGTACAAACTGGTATCGCCACCGGTGCGATTCCCTTCTCGTCCCCACAGGCGTTCAAATCTTCGCCTGTCTCCTCGTGTTCTGGGCACTCTTCGCCTTTCACGAGATGCGGGAGGACATATCCTCCACACGCGTCATTCCCCAAGATGACCTGTGCCTCCATCTTGGGCATTGATGTACAGACTCCCACCTCTAGGGTCTGGCAGCCATATTCGGAATCTAAAGTTACCTGGTGTAGGGGCATCCTCACTGGGCCTCCCACAGTGGTCACACTTGCCACCCCCACACTGGTGCTCTTGTAACCCTCGGGGAACAGGGTTTCACTTACCAGGGTAAAGTCAGCCCCGGTGTCTCTTAGCATCTTCACTGGGATGGGGTCTGCGACCCCCATCCTTACGGTTCCTTGACACATGAATGGGTGAACTTTCTTCTCCCCATTCAGCACGGGTTCATCCCGCACTCCCTCGGTCCTCTGGTCCTCGAACATCACTAAAGCAACGTGTCCCCGCTGCTTCGGGCGTCTGCATTCCCGCGCGACGTGTCCGGGTATTCCGCAGTTGTAGCAGCGGCCCCTCGGCGGAGACCATCCACCACCGCTCGTCTTAGCACTGCCTCCAGAGACCGTCACACCCTGTGTCTTTCCCGCCTCACTTGTCGTTTCTTTCCCTGCAGTAACAGTTCCCGAGCTCTCAGCTTGGTTCTCCCCTATCGGCTCTATAGCACCTTTTGGTCCTCGGGTGTTCCAACTTGAGAAATGGGACTTGGGAGAACTCGTTCCTGCCCTCCATCCATCCGTCCTTCTATAACTCCGATCGTTTCCGACGTATGCGGGTGGTCGGTTCTGTCCCTCTCGGCATGGGCGTAGGGCTTCTTCTAGCATGTCGGCCCGGTCGGCTGCGGCCCTCAGGTCCTTTATGTCCGCCTCCTTTACCCTCATCCTGATCTCAGGAGGGAGCACGGACATAAACTTTTCCATGACCATTAGTTCCTTGATTTCTTCGGCCGACCCCGCTTCTTCAGAGTCCATCCACTTAAGGAACTTTCTTTCCATGTCCCTCGCCGTCTCCGCATACGATTTCCCTGGTGACCGGGTACATTCTCTAAACCTCTTCCGGTAACACTCCGGCGTGAGTTTAAAGGAACGGAGCACAGCTCGTTTTACCGCATCGTAGTTAGTGCATTCTTGGAAGTCGAGCATAGTGAAGGCTTGGCGAGCTTCCCCTGTGAGCCTCCCTTGGACCAACTCCTCCCACTCCGCCCTCGGCCACCTCTTCATAGCAGCAACTCTCTCAAAGTGATCGAAGAAACTTTCGGCTTCACTAGGCACAAAGACCGGCAGGTCTCGTTCCCTCACTCGTCGGTCTTCCTGTGGCGGGGCAGGGGCACCTAGTCCCAGTTCAGCTCGCTTCAGCTCCACCTCCTGGTTGGCTTCTATTTCCATTTGTCTCAGCCTAACTTCTTGCTCTCGTTCTTCCCTGCGTAGCTGTGCTTCTCGTTCTTGCTCTTCCCGGCGCAGCTGTGCTTCTCGCTCCTCACGCTTCGACTGTGCTTCTCGCTCCTGTTCTTCCCGGCGCAGCTGTGCTTCTCGCTCCTCACACTTCATCTGTGCTTCTCGCTCCTGTTCTTCTTTGCGCAGCTGTGCTTCTTCTCTCCTCAGCTGCGCTTCTGCTTCCCGCTCTTCTTTGCGCTGCTGTGCCTCTGCTTCTCGCTCTTCTTTGCGCTGCTGCGCTTCTCGCTCTTCTTTGCGCTGCTGCGCTTCTCGCTCTTCTTTGCGCTGCTGCGCTTCTCGCTCTTCTTTGCGCTGCTGTGCCTCTAGCTGCAGCTTCATTATTTCCAGCTTAATGCTGTGCCTGCTGCCGCTGGATCCCCTGCTGCTTCCACCAATACTCAGGTGTTCACCCTCACTGGCAGGTGTTTGGGGCCGTTCCTCCCCCAAAGCTTCGTCTCGAGCCTTTAGCTGAGCCATTATCTCTAGTCTTCTTTCACCAACTCGGGCAGATTTCAGCTTTATTCCAAAATGATCCGCTATAGCCTGTAACTGTGCCTTGGTGCACTCTTCCAGCACCTGTTCGTCTCTAGAGTCAATAAACCTCGCTACTTTATCATCCTCCATCTTGTGCTACGAGTGATAACCTTCACCTGATCTCTAACACCACTGCCAAGTACCACTGCAACCTTTACTCCGATCTATATCCTGGCGAGGTCGCCAATGTTGGGGGCTTCACCTCTCTATTATCCTCTACCCTTACTCTGGGGTAAGCAATAGTTATGCTCAAGGTAACTCACCGTAGCCCTGCGGGTCTTCCCTCGATCCTCACGGCGCCACTGCACGCCAGGAGAGTCTCCCAGTCAATCTTAACGGCCTCTTATTAAGAAAGAGTGAGAACACGACTCGTTCACATCGACTGTCGTGTGCCCTCCCCAACAATAGGGCTCTACGGTTAATCACAAGGTCGCCAACTGGTGTTTAAGGTGGCCAGTAACACCCTCAGTGGACTGGTGTATTCAGTGGTAGCCTTGGCAAGGTCACACTCAAAGATCAGGAATCAGGCAGGTACTTATTGTTATCACTCTATGTTTACCAGTATAATATAGCCACAAGATCAATGGAGGGAATGATAAAAACACTAAGATAGTTTTGTATTTTACTTAAAATGTATGAAAGATGTCACAAGGCCACACAATAATCTATAAATCAACTGATCCTGACTCGGCCGGTAATTCCCACGGATATTATGCGATCACTAGAGGGCAACACTCTCCCCTCCTCATCAAGTGTCAAGAACAGCTGATTGCAATGGCCTCTCCGCGCGAACTTTGCTTGTTTTCTAGATTCACGCGCGCTGTTCCTTTAAATTTTCCAATATTACTAGAAACTCGCACACTCGATATTGGCACAAATAAACCGTATTACTCAGTTACACTGTACTCAGGCTCAAACAGTCTTTTCTACAATCAATTCTACAATGATTCACTGTAATAGTCTTACACTGTTATTTATCCAACAATATATTATGAAATATTAACACTGGAGTTTTCAGTACTTTCTCTCGTGGGCGATAACGCAATAATTCACTGTACTCACAAATGATTATTCACTGAATGAACATAGGCATATATATGGTTTATAAATCAATCATCAATACATGGAAAATAAATAGTTTCTGGGCACATAGCCTAACCTCCAAATACTGGCATAATATTACATATAATTTACCACTATATGTTCATATCAAAATCTATAGAAAGATATACACAACACAGTAAATTTATCACTGGTTCCTGGTGCCTGTACACACCAATAATCAACATGAATATTACAAGTACTCTTGATAGTACTGTCTAGCACACTGGTGCTTTACCGTGACATGGGTGAGACTTGCTCACGACATATAAAATCTTCAGGCTAGATAATATAGCCAAATAATATAGCTAACTAAAGGGGAATGGGGAGGGAACTAGAACCACCTACTTCACCCTATCCTCCGATGAGAGTCGAGATGTAGCTCCTGGTCCTCGTGTCGGGAACGCCCCCACACTACACGTCGTCGTGTCCTACCAGAGCCTCTCGTCGTCCCACCGTTTAGCGCGTCGTCTCCGTGCCTCCTCACTGCAGGTCCGTCCTCCTCCTTGACTTCTTGAAGGTTGGAGTCGGTCTCCTGGCCGTCGTCTTCTCCCAGCAACGGCTGTCGCCTACGTCTCAGCTACAGTCGTTCGGTTTCCCCAAATAGTCCTCTCTTCCTCAGCTACCCAGTGGCTCTGTCAGCCACTACGCTGTCACGAACTGGTGAATTGCCACAGACGTCAACCTACGTCACTGCACGGCTTCACTGCTACTGGCACAGTACCTGACTGGAGCACCTGTTGCTCAAATAACCGTCAATTCCCTCTTCTGGTTCAACACATGAACTAGGGAAGACTTCTCAGAGTACTGGCGAACTTCCGATGACGCGTAAATCCACGGTAGTGGGAAACAGCTGTCCGACAGACAGGACCACTCGTCGCACGTCTGACCTCTATGACGTGTCGTGTATGACTGCTGGCGCCAGCCCGGCGCGCTGGCCGGACCCCCTTCCTTCGTGACGTCACTTTTACTATGGGAGGTTTTCATTGGCTCCCGGTGCCACACTGCTGTCGGTGACCAATCCGGTGCCACTGACGTCACACGGTTTTGGCGGGAGATCAGAGAGGCCAGCGCCATCTTGGCTCCCTAAAGGGCCTAAACCACAGGCCAAAATATCACTATTTCACAAATTTCTCGGCTCTCCGAGAACACTTCACTCTCTCCCATATATCAAATTGTAGCCTGCAACGTAGAGAACGCTTGGGAAAAGTAGACATGACTCTTACTGCAGGCGTGGGAGAATTATAAGGGGGGGAACTCCGTCACAATATATATATATATATATATATATATATATATATATATGTATATATATGTATATATATGTATATATATATATATATATATATATATATATATATATATATATATATATATATATATATATATATATATATATATATATATATATATATATATATATTTATATATATTTATATATATATATTATATCAAAATGTACTAATTTTATAAGAAAATTCGACGTAAATAAGCAGCAAGTGGTCACGGATAAGCTTCGATATGCAAGCGTCGTGATTGATTACAGCTGTAAGAAGAAAAATGTTACCTTCTCTCTCTTTGGCCAAACTAAAAGCATAGTGACATCTAGCAAGACATAAGTGAACTACTTACAAATCTTCGTAAGTTTACTTTTCTGAATCGCCCTTTGGCGCGTTCTTAGCCGGCTCTTAGGAACCTTCGTACCAAACCTACTTACGAAGAAATACATGGAGCTCCGTGAATCTAGGTCCAGGTTCCCAAAGCCTGGCGTACGTCTGTGTGGTGGTGTTGGAAGCCAACACCATTGGCTTCCACCACCACCACCACCACACAGCCGTACACCAGGCCTTGGGAACCTGGAATGGGGCTTAAGTGGAGCGCCTAAACTCCCTCACCACTCACACTTTCACAAACAGTGTCTTCACCCACTGAGTGCTTATCCTTGGTAGGGGATTTATGACGATATATTCCGCTTTTGGAATAAGAAGCGCCCCGCAACTCCTAACATTTCCTCCATCGTAGGAAACATTTCCCAACATTGTAAACATTTCCTTTCCTCCTTTCTAAAGTTCGTCAAGTAGGATGTCCCGTCGCTGGTCTTTGAGTGGAAATTCGGATGATATGTATTCCATGGTCAGTCAGGTTCAGGTTCAGTGGAAGACCTTGATGTTGTGGAGAGAGTAGATCAGTGACCTTTGTGTTGTGGAGAGGGTAGGTCAGTGACCTTTGTCTTGTGGAGGGGGAAGGTCAGTGACCTTTGTGTTGTGGAGAGAGTAGGTCAGTGACCTTTGTGTTGTGGAGAGGGAAGGTCAGTGACCTTTGTGTTGTGGAGAGGGTAGGTCAGTGACCTTTGTGTTGTGGAGAGGGTAGATCAGTGACCTTTGTGTTGTGGAGAGGGTAGGTCAGTGACCTTTGTGTTGTGGAGGGGGAAGGTCAGTGACCTTTGTGTTGTGGAGAGAGTAGGTCAGTGACCTTTGTGTTGTGGAGAGGGAAGGTCAGTGACCTTTGTGTTGTGGAGAGGGTAGGTCAGTGACCTTTGTGTTGTGGAGAGGGAAGGTCAGTGACCTTTGTGTTGTGGAGAGGGAAGGTCAGTGACCTTTGTGCTGTGGAGAGGGTAGGTCAGTGACCTTTGTGTTGTGGAGAGGGTAGATCAGTGACCTTTGTGTTGTGGAGAGGGTAGGTCAGTGACCTTTGTGTTGTGGAGAGGGTAGATCAGTGACCTTTGTGTTGTGGAGAGGGTAGATCAGTGACCTTTGTGTTGTGGAGAGGGTAGATCAGTGACCTTTGTGTTGTGGAGAGGGTATATCAGTGACCTTTGTGTTGTGGAGAGGGTAGGTCAGTGACCTTTGTGTTGTGGAGAGGGTAGGTCAGTGACCTTTGTGTTGTGGAGAGGGAAGGTCAGTGACCTTTGTGTTGTGGAGAGGGAAGGTCAGTGACCTTTGTGCTGTGGAGAGGGTAGGTCAGTGACCTTTGTGTTGTGGAGAGGGTAGATCAGTGACCTTTGTGTTGTGGAGAGGGTAGGTCAGTGACCTTTGTGTTGTGGAGAGGGTAGATCAGTGACCTTTGTGTTGTGGAGAGGGTAGATCAGTGACCTTTGTGTTGTGGAGAGGGTAGATCAGTGACCTTTGTGTTGTGGAGAGGGTATATCAGTGACCTTTGTGTTGTGGAGAGGGTAGGTCAGTGACCTTTGTGTTGTGGAGAGGGTAGGTCAGTGACCTTTGTGTTGTGGAGAGGGAAGGTCAGTGACCTTTGTGTTGTGGAGAGGGAAGGTCAGTGACCTTTGTGCTGTGGAGAGGGTAGGTCAGTGACCTTTGTGTTGTGGAGAGGGTAGATCAGTGACCTTTGTGTTGTGGAGAGGGTAGGTCAGTGACCTTTGTGTTGTGGAGAGGGTAGATCAGTGACCTTTGTGTTGTGGAGAGGGTAGATCAGTGACCTTTGTGTTGTGGAGAGGGAAGGTCAGTGACCTTTGTGTTGTGGAGAGAGTAGATCAGTGACCTTTGTGTTGTGGAGAGGGTAGGTCAGTGACCTTTGTGTTGTGGAGAGGGTAGATCAGTGACCTTTGTGTTGTGGAGAGGGTAGGTCAGTGACCTTTGTGTTGTGGAGAGAGTAGATCAGTGACCTTTGTGTTGTGGAGAGGGAAGGTCAGTGACCTTTGTGTTGTGGAGAGGGTAGGTCAGTGACCTTTGTGTTGTGGAGAGGGTAGATCAGTGACCTTTGTGTTGTGGAGAGGGTAGATCAGTGACCTTTGTGTTGTGGAGAGGGAAGGTCAGTAATCTTCGTGTTGTGGAGTGGGTCAATTACTGTGTTGTAGTCAATGATGAAACTAGCGGAGGTACATAAGTATGTTCAATGTAAACATACTTCACAAATTATAAGTCTTTTATGTTAAATTTTTATACTAATGGAAACACAAAATTGCTGTCTTTTGCCAAATATCTACCAATGAAAATTATGTATTTTCTATAATTATAGATGGAGTCCCTTTTGTGATCCCTGAACATAAATCACGGATGCAGCTTCAGCGTTCACCCAGTTCCCAAAACCAGAGATTATCTAGTTCTCAAACCCCATTTCCTTCACTCGCACATTTCTCTTCCCGTATCTTCTTCTATCTCTCCTCCGGCTCTCCTCCCTCTCTCCCTCCTTCCTCTTTCATCACAGAGTTCTGTGTAAGATATTCTGCGAAATTCGTGTTTATGGCATCCGGGTTACACGAACCGGAACGATAGTTAATGATAATTACTATATTTTTGAGGCGTCGATTATAGGTATTATAGGAATGATTCGGCAGGAGGAGAGATGTCAACAGAGATGTCCTTGTGTGTGTGTGTGTGTGTGTGTGTGTGTGTGTGTGTGTGTGTGTGTGTGTGTGTGTGTGTGTGTGTGTGTGTGTGTGTGTGCTCACCCAATTGTGCTCACCTATTTGTGCCTGCAGGATCGAGCTCTTGATCTTGGACCCCGTTTTTCTTGCAGTTGGTTTTCTACTGTAATGACTCCTGGTCTATTTCTCTATCACCTGTTTTTAAAGTTATGAATGCAGTTAGCCTCTACAACCTGCTCCTTTAGGTCATTCCACTTATTCACTACCCTCACCTCTAAAGTTAAACTTTCTAACGCATCTGAGTCTCAAGTTTCCATCCGTGCCCCTTGTTCTGTTGTTATTCATTGTAAACTTTTCATGTTTCCACCTTGTCAATCCCTCTAAGTATTTTATACGTCTGTGTCATGTGCCCCCTTCTCCCTCCTCCTTTCTAACATCGTCAGGTTTAGTTTCTTCAGTCTGTCTTCGTACCTCGCCGCTTTTTTGAGCTTCCTTATGTGTTATTCATTTCTGAAGGACGTGCTGACTTTTGCCAGAGTAGAGTATGCGGCTGACGTTATTCTATTTATGTGAGCCTCTGGAGTTAGGTATGGTGTTATGTCCACTCTCTGGTCTTCTTCTCTAGACGTTATAGGGAGGTCGTTCCCCTTCATCGTGTACTGGCCTTTCGGTGTCCTAGCTCCTGTTCCCATTTCCATCACCTTGTACTTGTTAGCGTTGAACTCTAGCAGCCATTTATCGAACCATCTCTGCAACCTGTTCAAATCATCCTGAAGAATCTTACAATCCTCATCCGTCTTAATCCTCCTCATTATCTGGCTTAATCTGAGTCATCCTTAACATCACACGTCTACTCAGTGTCTCAAAGTAATATATAGATACGCGAGTGAGCTCTATGGAATGTCATTATATATATATATATATATATATATATATATATATATATATATATATATATATATATATATATATATATATATACATATATATATATATATATATATATATATATATATATATATATATATATATATATATATATATATATATATATATATATATATATTGGTAGCAGTCTTTCTTGTAAACATATGTTGTTGAATATGACCGAAAAAGTAAGATTAATAATTCTAACACGAATTTTTTCAATATTTCTTATGTTTTTCTTCACTGTCGGTAGTAATGTAAATATCATTTCTCCAAAATTTATTTTTTATTAATGGTCTGACGCCTAAAAGCGTTTCGTAAGGACTTCTTATATTCTCAAAGACTTCATTACACTTAACACTACACTTATGAACTACAATTTTATGATACACTTGATGCACTGTGTATGAAACATTTGACATAACCCTCCTTATTATTGGTTTGGGTGAGGTGGATATGGTGGAAGATGCTCTATTGCTTTGTTTTGATGGTGAAACTCTCTGTTAAGGCAAGCAACCCGTGTGTATTGGAGTTAATGGATTTTAATCAATTAGCGTTAAGTTTCACATGCTTACTTTCAATTCAATTAATTAATTAAATTAATTAAATTTGATTAATTAAACCCTTTTCCCAGTACCACTCATAATTAACTTATACAACTCCCTTATTCTCTTCATATTAGAGCCTTGCCCTAGAGCCTTGCCTTAGAGCCTTGCCTTAGAGCCTTGCCTTAGAGCCTTGCCCTAGAGCCTTGCCTTAGAGCCTTGCCCTAGAGGCTTGCCCTAGAGCCTTGCCTTAGAGCCTTGCCTTAGAGCCTTGCCCTAGAGCCTTGCCTTAGAGCCTTACCCTAGAGCCTTGCATTAGAGCCTTGCCTTAGAGCCTTGCCCTAGAGCCTTGCCTTAGAGCCTTGCCCTAGAGCCTTGCCTTAGAGCCTTGCCCTAGAGGCTTGCCCTAGAGCCTTGCCTTAGAGCCTTGCCTTAGAGCCTTGCCCTAGAGCCTTGCCTTAGAGCCTTGCCCTAGAGCCTTGCCTTAGAGCCTTGCCCTAGAGGCTTACCCTAGAGCCTTGCCTTAGAGCCTTGCCCTTGAGGCTTGCCCTAGAGGATTGCCCTAGATCCTTGCCCTGAAGGTTTGCCCTAGAGACTTGCATTTGAGCCTTGAGCTAGAGCCTTCCCATAGAGCCTTGTCCTAGAGGTTTACACTAGATCCTTGCCCTAGAGCCATGCCCTAGAGCCTTGACCTTGAGCCTTGCCCTAGAGCCTTGACCTTGAGCCTTGCCCTAGAGTTTTGCCCTCAAGGTTTGAACTAGAGCCTTGCCTTAGAGCCTTGCCCTAAAGCCTTGCCCTAGAGGTTTTCCCTAGAGGTTTGCCTTAGAGCCTTGTATTGGGCTTGCCTTATAGAGCCTTGCCTTAGAGCTTTGCCCTAGAGCCTTGTCCTAGATGCTTGCTCTAGGGCCTTGTCCTAGAGGCTTGCTCTAGGGCCTTGTCCTAGAGCCTTGCCTTAGAGATTTGCCCTAGAACCTTGTCTTAGAGACTTGCCCTAGAACCTTGCCCTTGAGCCTTGCCCTAGAGCCTTGCTCTAGAGCCTTGCCTTAGAGCCTTGCCCTAGAGCCTTGCCTTAGAACCTTACCCTAGACCCTTGCTCTTAGAGCCTAGCCTTAGAGCCTTGCCCTAGAACCTTGCCCCTACAGTCTTGATAGAAACCCAAATTTGTTGTAGTTCCCCCAGCGTACTGTAAGCCCTCTAGCGCACTCTGGCCAGACAGGACGTCTCCCGACCACAAGGTTGCTACATGAAGTGGAAGGGCTTATATCCTCTCATTATCGTCTCAGTCACCGGAGGGTCTTGTGGTTAACTCTTCTGGAAAGCCAAAGTGAACTGGTGCCAGTTCCACCAGCAATTGTGAGGTCTTCAGAGAACACCCTGCTCCCGCCATTCGAGTTCATAGTTTTACAGTCAATTGAGTATTATTATGTCGTATTTTTGTATTGGATGGAGTGAATAATAAGTATCGTGAGTTGGAGGGTATGAGATGAGGATTGAAGCGTGTGTGTAAGGAGTATTATGAGTCGAAGCGTGAGTAATGGGTATTATGAATTGGAGCGTGAATAGTGAGTCTCTTTTTCCTTCTTGCGTAAGTGACGTGTAGTGCTCAGTAATTTTGATTAAACGCCAGACGGATTACGAGGAAACGTTCATCTGTTTATCTACTTCTCGCGCACAGTCTCTGTCTATCTGTCTGTCTCTCTCTCTCTCTCTCACTCCCTCATTGTTCTTAGGCGTCATTACCTCACGATGGTCTAAGCTGTCCATCTCGGAGTGATATCAAGATACGCACCACTTGACACTCTCCTACAAGGAGATAGAGGAGGAGGAGGAATCGTGATAAACCTGAGTACCTAGGATAACAAAAAACAACAATCACGACCTAACCTAACCACAACTCTTAACTAATTTACTCTTTTTCATAACCTTGTTACGAAGTTGCGATAACGTTGCCATAATGTTAAAGTTGCGCCAACGTTGTTACGAAGTTGCGACAACGTTGTTACGAAGTTGTGACAACGTTGTCCCAAAGCTACACAATTTTTTCAAAGGTTCTTTTCCGGTCCAAGCTTCAGTGTGCCACAGAGTGAACAATTCTTGATAAGGAATTCATCATTGAAGTTATGATGAGTGCTGTAAGAGTTCCAGGAAGCAGAGTGTGTCTCAAGCTTCTCCTTCACTCACTTCATAGTGCATACTATAAGTGGTCATTGACCACTTACGAAACCTGTACATCTTTCAACAATAATGGCAGTTTTGTTTATTTTATTAAACAATTAACGCGCTCTTAACTGCACAAGGTTGTTTGTTTATGAGAGAGAGAGACGAGGCTGACGGTAATGGAGATAATTGCGGGAATTGAGACGTATTTCCGACCGAACCTAACCTTCCCACTTTCCCTCCCACTGGTAAAATACCTCCCTCCATTCTCCCTTCCTTCCACTCTCCTTTCGTCAACACTTAAACTCACTGTCCCTTATTTACTCGACCTACTCCTCCCACACTTCCACACCCACCTCAACCCACCCTCCCACATGCCCACCTCAACCCACATGACCAATTCGCTTGTATCACCTCCCACAGTCATCAATTGTTGCCAATTAAGGGTCAAATTGGTCGTT
>NC_091186.1:10273979-10368979 GCF_040958095.1 Procambarus clarkii
CCTGTTAGAATTATTAATCTTTCCCTTTCGGTCATATTCAACAACATATGTTTACAAGAAAGACTGCTGTTTACCAAAATATACTAACATATATATATATATATATATATATATATATATATATATATATATATATATATATATATATATATATATATATATATATATATATATATATATATATATTATATATATATATATATATATATATATATATATATATATATATATATATATATATATATATATATATATATATATATATATATATATATAATGGTGTCTATACGGTGTGTGACATAATGTTCGTACCAGGACAGGTATTAAACCCTCCACATCCGAAATAGCTTGTCTCCCTCCCTCAATCATCCATTGTTCAGTGATGACGGCTGGCGCCACGGGCCAATTGAAGATATCAGACTACCTCATCGTTTCTCTCGAGATGTCTACGACGGAATTCAGGGAACTCCAGGTTGTTGGGATGTCCTGTGTGAGGTTCTATCTTCTGAATGGTACTTTGTGTTGAGCAAGGAAGTAACCGCAGTACATTTTCCAAGGGCAAGATTTACCAACTGGGCTTCTGTTCATTGGTGTTCAACCCATCCTCCTGTTGAGATAATACTTGTTGTAAATATGGGCCCCATCGAATATACATTGACGTAATGAACAATTAGATAGTAGAATTTGGTGCTGTTCACTCTATAGTCCAAAAAAAAATAATGCTAAAACCAAACATAAATATTCCTTGGCCTAGTATAGCACATATATGTACTGAATTATGAATCAGGTAGCATGTATTAATCCTAGGAAGGTTAGGTTAAGTTTTCTTTGCAACATCAAAACAAAAACTTTTCCAATTTGTCCAAATTCAATAGTTCCGATTTCTAATTTCTAACTGCCATTTTTACGTCAATATATGTACGATGATGGTCATTGTTACCATAATTACTACCTAAACAGGAGTTGGGCTTAAGGCTACTATAATAGTTTACTGACCAACACGCATTAATACTCCTGAACATAGTCCAGAAATAAAATCAACTTAGTGCATATACCGAGAATGGGGTTCACCTCGCAGTGTGAACCCCATTAATTAATAGTAACCCCTGTTGAGTGACAGTGGTAATAGTGTTTATATTGGTGGAAGAATAAGGAGGAAGGCCCCAGCTCCAGTGCCTGGTAGGTCCACTACGGGGTCACCATAGTCCGTGTTACTTGGAACTTTTTCTTTCCAGAAGCTGAATCTAAAACAACAAGAAGAAGCAAGAAATCGTAGAAATAGCAACAGCAATACTGTTGATATTGCTTCTGTTTCCTGTGGTATTACTGATGCTACTACTAAACACCTCTTACTTGTACTACTAATTTCAGCTTGTTCTGCTACTAATAATAAATAAATAAATAAATACATAAATAACTAAATAAATGCATAAATAACTAAATAAATACATAAATAAATACATAAATAAATAAATAAATACATAAATAAATACATAAATAAATAAATAAATAAATACATAAATAAATACAAAGATAAATAAATAATATAATAAAATGTTTATTCAGGTAAAAGTACATACATACAAGATGAATTACAAACAGTAAATTAGATTTCCAGATGGAGCTAGTACACATTATGCTTAGAGCCACAAATACGCACAGCGTTTCGGCCAAGAAAAGACAACTACTTCCATTCCAGCTAATTTTACTGTAAATAATTCTCTTACTGCTATTAATACTATTAAAGCGTCCAACTAGTATGGCAGTAGTGAACTTCCATTGACTCACCTCATGTTGTTCCCCTGGTCTATTGCACGAAGATAATGCACACAACACATACATATATACTTACATTATATACAGGACAAGATACCTGATGGGCGAGCTGGAAGTGGATACAGCTGAAGAGAAGCCGGTGAGAGAAAAACGCTGAAGTTGTAGAAAAACGTTCCAGAACTTAAACTCAGCTGCATGCCAAGATTTCGATGTTTGAGTAACCCCACAACTGTTCAGGAGTTGAATCTGTCCATGGGAAAGCTGTCGCGGCGGTGCTTCTATAGTCATGGAGGAAACAGACTGTCCTTTCACACACATAACAAGCTGTTGTTTTATCCTCATCTACTTGCAACAAAAGTTCCAAGTAGCGCGGGATTTGGTGATCCCATAGTGGAGGACGACGCCAGTTCTTGTTATTGATATACTGAACATAAAATCAATATACAACATATTTATATAATTTTGTCTTGACTTGTAAAAATATTTAAACTTCGCCCTGTAAAAGTAATGTGTTTCAGTTTTATATAAATCTGTTATTACCAAAATTGTTTTGCAGATCGTTTATTAGGCAAATTTGTATAATGGTCTGGTTCCAGGAACACTTCCAGGAAAACTGCATCGGACGAGGGAGTGGGAAGGACGAGCGGATGGGAGTGAAGGATGGTGAGGAGGACGAGGTGACAAGGGAGGGGGTAATGGTGGGGAGGACGAGGGGACGGGGGAGTTGGAGATGGTGGGGACGAGGGGACAGGTGAATGGAGAATTGAATGGAGAAAACGTTAGCTGTCTTCCAACTTTCTGGTAAGTCTCCTGTTTCCAGTGACCTGTTATGCACCATAGAGAGTGGCACACTTAGGGCTTTTGCACCTTCCTATAGTATCCATGGTAAGATTCTATCAGGCCCAACAGCCTTTGTCACATCCAACTCCAGCAGACACCTTTTGACCTCATCACTGGTGAGGTCATATTCCTCCAAGGTTGCTTGGTTTGCCGCCTCCTCATTTAGTGCAGGGGCTTCTCCTTGTTCTATTGTGAAGACCTCCTGGAATCTCTTGTTGAGTTCTTCACACACCTCCTTGTCATTCTCTGTGTATCTGTTCTCCCCTTTCCGCAGCTTCATCACTTGTTCCTTCACTGCTGTTTTCCTCCTAATGTGGCTGTGGAGCAGCTTTGGTTGGGTCTTGGCTTTACTCGCGATGTCATTTTCAAACTGTCTCTCTGCTTCCCTCCTCACTCTGATGTACTCATTTCTGGCCCTCTGGTATCTCTCCCTGCTCTCTGGTGTTCTGTTATTTCTGTAGTTTCTCCATGTTCTTTTAGTCAGTTGTTTCGCCACCTTACATTCCTGGTTGAACCATGGGTTTTTCTGTTGTTTTTCGTTTTTCTCCTTTTGGACGGGGATAAACCTGTCTGCAGCTTCCTGGCACTTTTGGGTGACAAAATCCATCATGACCTGCACATTCTTGTCTCTAAGTTCTGTTTCCCATGGTATTCCCATGAGGAAGTTCCTCATCTCGTCATATTTTCCTCTTCGGTAATTCAGTCTTTTCCCCTCCACTCCCATCCTTGGATAGGTTATCCCTACCTCCACCAAGTACTCAAAGGTCAGTACACTGTGGTCACTCATTCCTATGGAGGCTTCAACTTTGACTTCCCTTATTTCTGACTCATTCAGGGTGAATATCAAGTCGAGTCTAGCTGGTTCATCATTGCCTCTCACTCTTGTGGGTTCCTTGACATGCTGGCTCAGAAAATTCCTTGTTGCCACTTCCAAGAGTTTAGCTCGCCACGTATCTGCACCACCATGTGGGTCCCCATTCTCCCAGTCTATCTTTCCATGGTTGAAATCACCAATGATTAAGAGTCTTGAGCCATTCCTGCAGGCAACTGAAGCTGCTCTCTCTATTATATTAATGGTTGCCATGTTGTTCCTATCAAACTCCTGTCTAGGTCTTCTGTCATTTAGGGGAGGGGTGTAAATGACTGCCACTATTATCTTAGGTCCACCCATTGTTATAGTTCCTGTTATGTAATCTCTGAATCCGTCACAGCCCGGAATTTCGATCTCATCAAAACTCCAGTCTTTCCTTATCAGCAGGGCCACTCCTCCACCTCCTCTCCCTTCCCTCTCTTTCCTTACTGTATAGTAGTCCTTTGGAAACACAGCATCTGTTATGACTCCTGACAATTTTGTTTCTGTTAGTCCTATTACATCAGGGTTTTCTTCTTGCGCCCTTTCTGCCAGTTCACTTGCTTTATTGGTAATCCCATCAATGTTTGAGTACATTACCTTGAAGCTCACTTTCTTATATCCAATTTCACCCACACTCCCTACAAGTGTAGGAGGTTGTTACCTAATTGTAACATTTGTAACAATTGTGTGTGTGTGTGTGTGTTTACTAGTTGTGTTTTTACGGGGGTTGAGCTCTGCTCTTTCGGCCCGCCTCTCAACTGTCAATCAACTGTTTACTAACTACTTTTTTTTTTTTTTTTTTTTTTCCACACCACACACACACACACACACCCCAGGAAGCAGCCCGTGACAGCTAACTAACTCCCAGGTACCTATTTACTGCTAGGTAACAGGGGCATTCAGGGTGAGAGAAACTTTGCCCATTTGTTTCTGCCTCGTGCGGGAATCGAACCCGCGCCACAGAATTACGAATCCTGCGCGCTATCCACCAGGCTACGAGGCCCCCCATGTGTGTGTACTCACCTATATGTACTCACCTATATGTGCTTGCAGGATCGAGCATTGACTCTTGGATCCCGCCTTTCTAGCTATCGGTTGTTTACAGCAATGACTCCTGTCCCATTTCCCTATCATACCTAGTTTTAAAAGTATGAATAGTATTTGCTTCCACAACCTGTTCCCCAAGTGCATTCCATTTTTCTACTACTCTCACGCTAAAAGAAAACTTCCTAACATCTCTGTGACTCATCTGAGTTTCCAGTTTCCACCCATGTCCCCTCGTTCTGTTATTATTACGTGTGAACATTTCATCTATTCCCACTTTGTCAATTCCCCTGAGTATTTTATATGTCCCTATCATATCTCCTCTCTCCCTTCTTTTCTCTAGTGTCGTTAGGTTCAGTTCCTTCAGCCGCTCTTCATATCCCATCCCTCGTAACTCTGGGACAAGCCTCGTCGCAAACCTCTGAACCTTCTCCAGTTTCTTTATGTGTTTCTTCAGGTGGGGGCTCCATGATGGCGCGGCATACTCTAAGACGGGTCTCACGTAGGCAGTGTAAAGTGCCCTAAAAGCTTCCTCATTTAGGTTTCTGAATGAAGTTCTAATTTTCGCCAGTGTAGAGTACGCTGCTGTCGTTATCCTATTTATATGTGCCTCAGGAGTTAGATTAGGTGTCACATCCACTCCCAGGTCTCTTTCTCGAATCGTTACAGGTAGGCTGTTCCCCTTCATTGTGTACTGTCCCTTTGGTCTCCTGTCACCTGATCTCATTTCCATAACTTTACATTTACTGGTGTTAAACTCCAGTAGCCATTTCCCTGACCATCTCTGCAGCCTGTTTAAGTCCTCTTGGAGGATCCTACAATCCTCGTCTGTCACAACTCTTCTCATTAATTTTGCGTCATCTGTGTGTGTGTGTGTGTGTGTGTGTGTGTGTGTGTGTGTGTGTGTGTGTGTGTGTGTGTGTGTGTGTGTGTGTGTGTGTGTGTGTGTGTGTGTGTGTGTGTGTGTGTGTGTGTGTGTGTGTGTGTGTGTGTGTGTGTGTGTGTGTGTGTGTGTGTGTGTGTGTGTGTGTGTGTGTGTGTGTGTGTGTGTGTATGTACTCACCTAGTTGTGTCTGCAGGATCGAGCATTGACTCTTGGATCCCGCCTTTCGAGCATCGGTTGTTTACAGCAATGACTCCTGTCCTATTTCCCTATCATACCTGGTTTTAAAATTATGAATAGTATTTGCTTCCACAACCTGTTCCTGAAGTGCATTCCATTTCCCCACTACTCTCACGCTAAAAGAAAACTTCCTAACATCTCTGTGACTCATCTGAGTTTCAAGCTTCCATCCATGTCCTCTCGTTCTGTTACTATTCCGTGTGAACATTTCGTCTATGTCCACTCTGTCAATTCCTCTGAGTATCTTATACGTTCCTATCATGTCCCCCTCTCCCTTCTTCTTTCTAGTGTCGTAAGGCACAGTTCCCTCAGGCGCTCTTCATACCCCATCCCTCGTAGCTCTGGGACGAGTCTCGTTGCAAACCTCTGAACCTTTTCCAGTTTCATTATATGCTTCTTCAGATGGGGACTCCATGATGAGGCGGCATACTCTAAGACTGGCCTTTCGTAGGCAGTGTAAAGCGCCCTAAATGCCTCCTTACTTAGGTTTCTGAATGATGTTCTAACTTTTGCCAGTGTAGAGTACGCTGCTGTCGTTATCCTATTAATATGTGCCTCAGGAGATAGATTAGGTGTTACGTCCACCCCCAGGTCTCTTTCACGCGTTGTTACAGGTAGGCTGTTCCCCTTCATTGTGTACTGTCCCTTTGGTCTCCTATCTCCTAGTCCCATTTCCATAACTTTACATTTGCTCGTGTTGAATTCTAGTAGCCATTTCTCTGACCATCTCTGCAATCTGTTCAGGTCCTCTTGGAGGATCCTGCAATCCTCATCTGTCACAACTCTTCTCATCAACTTTGCATCATCCGCAAACATCGACATGTAGGACTCTACGCCTGTAAACATGTCGTTAACATATACAAGAAATAGAATTGGTCCCAGCACCAATTCCACCACACAATTGTATGTGTGTGTGTGTGTGTGTGTGTGTGTGTGTGTGTGTGTGTGTGTGTGTGTGTGTGTGTGTGTGTGTGTGTGTGTGTGTATACTCACCTATTTGTGCTTGCTGGGGTTGAGCTTTGGCTCTTTGGTCCCGCCTCTCAACTGTCAATCAACTGGTGTACAGGTTCCTGAGCCTACTGGGCTCTATCCTATCTACATTATAAACTGTGTATGGAGTCAGCCTCCACCACATCACTGCCTAATGCATTCCATCCGTTAATTACTCTGACACTGAAAAAGTTCCTTTTGTTGGAAATTTCCAACAGTTATTCTCATCCCTAATACAACAGGATGTATTTCCTGTATTAGGCTTCATGCACATCTAATATTCATTTACTAATCCTTAATACAACAGGATGTATTTCCTGTATTAAGCGTAATAATTAACTAACACTACTAATATGTAGTTTAGTATTGTAGAATTTACTGTATTAGGTTGTGGAACATCATGTAATTTCTCCTAGAATTGTGTAGTGTTGCGTCAGCCACGCACGGGAGATAACATTTCCACATACCTGTAGATCTAACACCAATGTAACCATTTACTTTCCTTTATTAGGAATAATAATTTAGTAATAGGTTTACTTTTAGTATACAATAGTTTACTGGAATTTCTTTACCCAGCTTAATCCCTGTTCCAGTAAATAACATCATAATCTAACATCATTTCCACCACCAAGTCCGTATTTTTTTTTTTTTTTTTTTTTTTTTTTGAGATATATACAAGAGTTGTTACATTCTTGTACAGCCACTAGTACGCGTAGCGTTTCGGGCAAGTCCTTAATCCTATGGTCCCTGGAATACGATCCCCTGCCGCGAAGAATCGTTTTTTCATCCAAGTACACATTTTACTGTTGCGTTAAACAGAGGCTACAGTTAAGGAATTGCGCCCAGTAAATCCTCCCCGGCCAGGATACGAACCCATGACATAGCGCTCGCGGAACGCCAGGCGAGTGTCTTACCACTACACCACGGAGACTGTAATTTGTTTTGTTTTATTTGTGCCGTCTACATTAACTGACGTGCACTGTGAGAATTAAACATCACCGCATAAAGAATTTATCTAAACCATCAAGAGTGTTCATACACGCCGTCTTCCCATTTAGCGTTAATAAATAAATATATATTTTATGCTCGAATCCTCACAGTGAGCTATTGCGCATGCGCGACTTTGGGGAAGGAGGAAAGAGGACTCTCGCCATATTCGCGATCAACAAGTGGTGCTCCGAGGCGGTCCAACAAATCTTACCATCCTGAAGACATCTTTACATCCTTAGACGTTAGATTGAGAACGCATCTTACCAGAATCAAGGACACCAGTTCGGCAGGCATTTTTACCTCATTTGTTCTATTTAACAAGCTCTTAAATAAGATCATGTAGGCGCCATGTCGTTATGATGCGGGCGCCTACATCATAATTTATTTATTATTTAAAAAAATAATCTCATGTAAGTGCAGCTCTTTCTCCTCCAAATATTTAGATATTCTCTTATATGTGTGTGAATACTAGTTTGGGGTGGAAATTACGGAATTATCATTATTGCAGCATGGTGCAACACCCTGAGGAAGCGTGTGACCGCCATACCCTCACGTGCGCCAACTTAACACTATCTCAAACTGTTTCCAGCCTGGCGTACAGTGGACTGCATCTACGTCCCCCGGTCACAGCTGAGACATAATCAGTTTTCATTGTAGATAGTACCTTATTATTCAGAGTCCATATACATATATCTATATATCTGATACTGCCATTTATGCATTATTGATCTTCACATTGCAGTAGTATTTTTTGCATTACATATTTTACTCATTATCTATGTGTGTGCATATTATACTTATTATTATTATTGTATAATATATGTTACACATAGATCAATCTTATAGAATACCCCCCAAAATGTGTCATGGGAGGCTGGCTCTAGAATTATATAATTTACAGTCATTGCTTAATTAATAGAATTTATTCATATAATCATAGATCTATAAGTCACTGATTTTCTCATTTAATTACTCATTCTGTTCCGTCGAGCTATCTTAGAATTTATCATTATTTTACATTCATATAATTATACATTTTATTAGTATTATACTGGAGCCAGAGTTCCCCACACCTTCTAACGTTCCTGTGGCTCATGTGGGTACTCAGTTTCCACCTGTGTCCCCTTGTTCGCGTCCCACCAGTGTTGAATAGTTTATCCTTGTTTACCCGGTCGATTCCCCTGAGGATTTTGTAGGTTGTGATCATGTCTTCCCTTACTCTGCTGTCTTCCAGGGTCGTAAGGTGCATTTCCCGCAGCCTTTCCTCGTAACTCATGCCTCTTAGTTCTGGGACTAGTCTAGTGGCATACCTTTGGACTTTTTCCAGCTTCGTCTTGTGCTTGACAAGGTACGGGCTCCATGCTGGGGCTGCATACTCCAGGATTGGTCTTACATATGTGGTGTATAAGATTCTGAATGATTCCTTACACAGGTTCCTGAAGGCAGTTCTGATGTTAGCCAGCCTCGCATAGGCCGCAGACGTTATTCTTTTTATGTGGGCTTCAGGAGACAGGTTTGGGGTGATATGAACTCCTAGATCTTTCTCTCTGTCCGTTTCATTAAGTACTTCATCTCCTAATGTGTGTGTGTCTCATCTGTGTGTGTGTGTGTGTGTCTATACCATGATTTTTTTTAATTTGAAGTAGTTTGTAAATCACATAGTTACTATTTACACAAATGTGTGTGTGTGAGAGAGAGAGTGTGTGTGTGTGTGTATGTATGTAAGGGTGTTCTCACCTAGTTGGGTTTACGGGGGTTGAGCTTCGGCTCCTTGGTCCCGCCTCTCAACAGTCAAAATACTGGTGTACAGTAGTGTGTGTGTGTGTAAGAGCGAACGTGTGAGAGCATGAATAGTTGTACGCATCTAACTGCCAGATTCTGAGGACAAGAAGGATTGAATTTCATCTGAGTCTACGACTTGGAGTGTTAAGACGCACGGTAATGACTAAGATAACTGCACACTTCATAGAAGTGTGCAGCTAGGTTAATTTACCTTTGATATACTTTAGAGAAGTTTTAGTAGATAGAGGATTATTAAATTTTAGTTTGCAACAAAAAGTTAAAAAGGTTATTATATAAAAACATATTTGTACATTTTTGTATATAAAATACAATAACAATTAGATTTCTGTGATAAAAAATATCTTTTAATACGTATTCACTCCTCAATTACAATACAAGCCCCATAAAAGTAAACAGCAATTAACGCTAAGATGGGTTGCAAAATATAAACAATGACTTATCAAGATGTGAAAGAGGAAGGCGGGAATTATCCTGAAATGTTTACCAAGAAGAGTAACTTCAGTTGGCGCCCCGTGTACCTGGAGTGACGCCGCGGCCCCGTTTCTCAGTTTCACCACCAGAGGTCACGCGTTAAGGGTGACCTCTGGTGGTGACCCGATCACCACCTACACACTTCTCATAGGAATTTATAGGGTAGATATAGATAAACTAATTAACACGGATGGTGCACGAACAAGGGGACACAGGTGGAAATTTAGTTCCCAAATGACCCATAAGGATGTAAGAAATAATATTTTTCAGTGTCAGAGTAGTTAACAGGTGGAATGCATTAGCCAGTGATGTGGTGGAGGCTGACTCCATACACAGTTTCAGGTACACTTGAAACTGATAGATATGATAGAGCCCAATAGGCTCAGGAATCTGTACACCTGTTGATTGACAATAGAGAGGCGGAACCAAAGAGCCAGAGCTCAACCCCCAAAAGCACAACTAGGTCAGTACACACGCACACACACATAGGTGAGGAGAATACACATAAACACACACACACACACAAACACACACACACACAAACACACACACACAAACACACGCGCACGAGGAAAGCAGTTAGGGAAAATCTGAAAATAAAATTACTTAGTCTCAGATATGACCAGCGTGTCTCCAGGGACACATGTCAACTCCCTCACATCAGCGGCATATGCAACGCTGGCAACATCCGAGTTGCTTTTACAAATCATTACATGTAGCCACTCAGGGCACTGTGTACAGTGCTTCTATAAGATTAAACTGGAAAAGGTTCAAAGGTTTGCCACCAGACTAGTACCCGAACTGAGAGGTATGAGCTACGAGGAGAGACTACGGGAATTAAACCTCACGTCACTGGGAGAAAGAAGAGTTAAGGGGGACATGATCACCACATACAAGATTCTCAGAGGAATTGATAGGGTAGATAAAGAAAGGCTATTTAACACCAGGGAGTACACGCACTTGGGGACACAGGTAAAAATTGAGTGCCCAAATGAGCCACAGACATTAAAAAGAATTTCTTCAGTGTCAGAGTAGGAGACAAATGGAATGCATTAGGAAGTGATGTAGTGGAGGCTGACTCCATACACAGCTTCAAGTGCAGATATGATAGAGCCCAATAGGCTCAGGAACCTGTTCACCAGTTGATTGACAGTTGAGAGGTGGGACCAAAGAGCCAGAGCTCAACTCCCACAAGCACTACTGGATAAGTGCAACTAGGTAAGTACAGCATATGTGAGACCAGCACTGGAGTATGCAGCTCCTGCATGGAGCCCATACCTAAACACAAGACAGAACTCCAGAAGGGTCAGAGATATGCCACAAGACTGGTCCCAGACCTGAGAGGATTGAAGAACAAACACTGGGAGAACTGGATCGTCACTAGATAACGAAAAGCTGAAAAGCCTCAGCGTACGTTCCCCCTCCATCATGGAACCCTTGACTCACGTACGTCAGACCAATTCTAGAATATACAACATCAGCTTTTGACTCATCTGGATGTATAATCCTGATATTTTTGGGTCACATTTACTGTTTTCTGATTACGGCGGCCGCCACTTTCATCTTTCCCCCCAAAATGTGTCCCATTGGAGCCAAAACTCTCTATAATTACTTCCTTTCGAACGATCCTCAGCCACAAACAACCGAATTGCGACCTTATTGACGCTTTGACCAGTCGGCCGGCACCACGAGGAGGAGGGGGGGGGGGACTACCTCACTACCACCCCTTCGGCCCATCCCTCCGTCCCATCCCTGCCTCTACCCACCCATCGCCTCCTATCCCTCACCATCCCACCCCAGGGGAGACAGGACCAGACGAAAGTGAAACAGTCCCATGAAATAAGATTATGAGGGGAGCTGGGGCGAGCCTCCGGGCGAGGGGGGGATGAGGGGAGCTGGGGCGAACCTCCGGGCGAGGGGGGGATGAGGGGAGCTGGGGCGAGCCTCCGGGCGGGGGGGGGGGTGAGGGGAGCTGGGGCGAGCCTCCGGGCGAGGGGGGGTGAGGGGAGCTGGGGCGAGCCTCCGGGCGGGGGGGGGGGGGTGAGGGGAGCAGGGGCGAGCCTCCGGGCGAGGGTGGGGGTGAGGGGAGCTGGGACGAGCCTCCGGGCGAGGGTGAGGGGAGCAGGGGCGAGCCTCCGGGCGAGGGGGGGGGGGGTGAGGGAAGCTGGGACGAGCCTCCGGGCGAGGGGACGTGAGGGGAGCTGGGGCGGGGACGCGGGGTGATGGTTGCCGCCTCGCGTCATCACACAGTCTGATGACCAAAGACAGTAAGTGTTGACGACGACGCTGCCGACGGTACTGATCACCCTGGTGCCGCTGTGGTGTCCAGAGAGCGCGGGAAGGATGAGAGAAGAAGAGGGTGATGGAGAGATGACATTCTTGAAGAGGACTTGGCTGGAGCTCGAGGAGGCTTCAATGCTCGGTGTTCCATCCACCATGGGTGGTTGGCATGATGTTTTGATCTTGGCCTTGGAGCTTTGTTCTTGGTGTTGATCTTGAGTTATTAGTCAGCGGCAGGAGGCTTGTGGGCAGGCGGTTGTCCTGGTTCATGTGAGGTGCTCTGTCTGGCTCGCAGGAGGCGTCGTCCCTGCTGAGTTGGTGAACCTTTTGTTCCGTTAACTGAAGTTTGGAGGTGTGTCGTCGGTGTGGGTTCACTGGAATAGTCCGCACATCACTCGTGGCAGCGGAGTTCCTTCCGGGTCGTCGGGTGGTCGGAGAGTGTGGGGTTGTCCCCAGCGTACTCGGTATCTCGGGTCGAAGTATTCACTCTTCAGGACGGAGAGGTCCAGGTATAGTTCCAGTGAGGCGACGTGGGTAACATACATCACTCAAAGTCTCGATGAACTTTTGACATATATGTTCAGAGTTTACATGTTTCTTTTTAGAGTAATTTCTGCAACATAAGTGACTATTGGTTTACGACGCCGGGGCCAGCATGCACCTGGTGGGACCTTCCTGGACAGTCAGACACAGCTGTAGACATCACGTCTCCTACGGCGACGTAGGGATGATTTGTCGCCCTAATCATCCACGGGAATTGCCTGAAGAAACACGCAAGAACGCCAGGAAAGAAGCACACATTTCCTACAGGAATGTTGCCAGAGCTGAGAACGGAGACACGCAGCGCCCTCCACATGACTGACAGAGTGATCGAGGAGTACTGGAGAGGTCGAGGTCACGTGAGGATGTTACTAGCCTCTTGAGTACCAGCAACCAGAATAGGATATGATGGAAGCGAGTTCCATGGATGCCACTATCTTAGAGACACACAAGTCAACTGGGGACCCAATAGCTGAAGATCAAGTTTACAGGTAGAGTTGGATGAGTTAAATTATGTTGATAAGCAGTGCCTAACAGGACGGGACTCAGGAGCTGGAGATCAACCATACACACGCACGCCCACATTGCCTCACGCCCCATTAACACAAGTAATCACCAGTCAGCCGCCTACTGGATGAGGTCAACCAGGGCGGCGCCGGCCGGGTGATCAAGTCTATTCAGCGACCAAAGCCGCCCTGAACCAACACGGAAAACAGTCAACAATTACTGCCATCATTATCTGAGGCGGCCCTGGTCGACCGTGTCTTGGGCGCTGGGGTAGAGAACCAGCCCTCGGCGCCATGATGGCAGCCCTCGGTGCCATGATGGCAGCCCTCGGCGCCATGATGGCAGCCCTCGGCGCCATGATGGCAGCACCATACCGAATATAGAGCCGTGCACATAGGAGAAAATTGGTACACACGCTCACATTCACGGAAGAAACAATGAAAAACACTCGAACCAGAATACACCTAAGACAAAATAGGGACACACACACACCTGGGGCCCCAACATAGAATAGATTGGTTAGAAAGGCGGGGTCCAAGAGCTAAAAGCACGCTTCTGCAGGCACAAATAGTAAGCACACACACACACACACACACACACACACACACACTCTGTACACCTGTTGATTGACGGTTGAGAGGCGGGACCAAAGAGCCAGAGCTCAACCCCCGCAAACACAACTAGGTGAGTACAACTAGGTGAGTACACACACACACACAGAGTGTGCCGGATCACCGCGGGTGGCCGAGCCCTGAGGGCGGGGTCATACGTCATACAGACAGGTGTACAGGTAGTGGAGCCCACAGCCTGTACTGTGAGTGTGCTACACCATCTGTCTCACAGCGTGCTCCTGTGTACACCCGCTCCTCTCCAACGATTGTAAATATATATGCGTTATGTGCACACCTACACATTATGTGTACACATAATCGGCATGACAGGGCGGATCTCATTCAAACTTGTTAAATACTGAACAAGTTAGAGGATGTTGAATGTCTTCCAAATGAAAGATGTAACACAAATAAGGAGCAACAGTGACAAGCTCAACAAGCCACAATGTTGGACTGAGAAGAGGAGATGCCTTTTCTCCCACAGGGTTATAAACCCGTGGAACCGCCTACCTGCCGAAGGTTGAGTGCTCAACTAGCAGGGAGACGGGATGTCTAACAGCTCTCTCTAACTGCCCAGGAAGGTCCCCAACAGGTGCATGCTGGCGCAGCCGTTGTAAATAAATACTCATTTATGTCGCAGAAAATTACACTGAAAAAACATTGTAAACTCTGAACATATTTGTCAAAAGTTCATCCCAAGGACTTGGCAACTCAAGGCCTGTTTTCAATGAGTCTTTGGAACACATTCTGTTCATCCAGGTGTTCATCCAGGGGGTTCATCCAGGTGTTCATCCAGGGGGTTCATCCAGGTGTTCATCCAGGGGGTTCATCCAGGTGTTCATCCAGGTGTTCTTGAAACGTAACAGATGTCATCTGTTATCAACACAAAGTTCACCAAGGTGAACTTTGGCCGCCATTTTGGACTGAAATTTAAACCTAAACCAATATATTTTTGCGCTATTATAGAAAGTCTTAACGAATAAATATAACTAGTAATAATTATTGTTATTATTATTATTATTATTATTGGGAAGAGTAATATATATATATATATATATATATATATATATATATATATATATATATATATATATATATATATATATATATATAAAAAGTCACATTTATTTGTTTATTAACCATCTCCCCCATACCTTTCGGCCCCATTTCTAATAAAGACATGCTGGGTTCTGGCCCCATTGTGTGTGTGGCCTGAGAGCTATTGTGTGAGCACACAGACACGCACACACAGACACACTATTACACACACACACACACACACACACACACACACACACACACACACACACATAGAAAACCCCCCTACCCCAAACTCTCCCTGCCCCCACTCAAATGCTAAGCCAAATCTCCCTCCCCCCACACCCTTCCCCTCCTCCCGCCATGTCCCCCCCTCCCCCTTGTTCCTTCTGGTCCTCCCTCCCCTTTCACCCCATACCCTCCCTGTCCCCTCCCTTCACTTGACCCCTGCCCCTCACCCCAGTATCCTCTGAGACCCTGTTATCCACCTCACAATTCCTTACACCCATGGAACAGCCTCCCCCACCAGCAGAACACTCACCAAGGAGGCGATTTGAGAAGGGGACAGAAGAAAGTGAGCCTCAGGGCAATGTACACTAACATAGATGGAATTACAAATAAAGCAAATGAGCTTGGAGAACGGGTACTAGAGGAAAACCCAGACATAATAACACTCTCAGAAACAAAGTTAATGAAAATCATAACAAATGCAGTGTTCCCACAGGAATATTATGTTAAGAAGAAAGAGAGGGAAGAAAGAGGTGGTGGTGGAGCTCTGCTGGTGAGAAATGGCTGGGACTTTGAGGAGATGGTTATTCAGGGCTGTGAGGGTTTCAGTGACTACATAGCAGGTTCCATAACAACTGGAGGACCAAAAATTATAGTCGTAGTCATATATAATCCACCACCAAATGACAGAAGACCCAGACAGGAATATGATAGAAACAACATGGCCACCATTAACATAATAGAGAGAGCTGCTTCTGTTGCCAGCAGGAATGGATCTGTACTACTAATCATGGAAAAACTTCAACCACTGGAAAATAGATTGGGAGAACAGGGATCCGCATGGAGGACCAGACACATGGAGAGCTAAGCTGCTGGACGTGACAACAAGACACTTTCTAAGCCACAACATCAAGGAACCAACAAGAATGAGAGAAGATGAACCAGCCATGCTTGATCTGATATTTACCCTAAATGAATGGGATATAAGGGAAGTTAAGATGGAAGCGCCCTTGGGAATGAGTGACCACAGTGTAGTAAACTTTGAGTACCTGGTAGAGCTAGGAATTATCTCCCCCAAAAAAGAACTAGGAAACAAAAGGCTGGCATACCGAAAGGGGAACTATGAGGAGATGAGACGTTTCCTAAGTCAAATACCTTGGGATACAGACCTCAGAGATAAGTCTGTACAAGATATGATGGTCTATGTCACCCAAAAGTGTCAGGAGGCAGTAAACAGGTTCATCCCGGCCCACCAGAGAACCAGGAATGAGTATGTTAGGGTGAGAAGAGAAGCAGAGAAAAGTTATGAAAATGATATAGCAAACAAAGCCAAGACCGAACCAAAGCTACTCTCCAGTCACATCAGTAGAAAACAACAGTGAAAGAACAGGTAATGAAACTTAGAACAGGCGAGGACAGGTATACAGAGAATGACAAAGAGGTGTGTGAAGAGGCAACAAAAGGTTCCAGGAGGTCTTCACAATAGAACAAGGTGAGGTCACTGTGCTAGGAGAAAGGGAAGTAAACCAGGCGGCCTTGGAAGGGTTCGAAATTACGAGTGAAGAGGTCAAGAGACACCTGCTGGATCTGGATGTTAGAAAGGCTGTTGGTCCAGACGGGATCTCACCATGGGTACTGAAATAGTGTGCAGAGGCACTTTGCTTGCCACCCTCCATAGTGTACAGTAGGTCACTGAAGACGGGAGACCTACCAGAAATATGGAAGACTGCGAATGTGGTCCCAATATATAAAAATAGCGACAGGCCAGAGGCACTGAACTACAGGCCAGTGTCCTTGACTTGTATACCATGCAAGGTGATGGAGAAGATCGTGAGAAAAACCTAGTAACACATCTGGAGAGAAGGGACTTTGCTAACATGAATTCAGGGAGGGTAAATCTTGCCTGACTAGCTTAATATAATTCTACGATCAGGTGACAAAGAATAAGCAAGAAAGAGAGGGCTGGGCGGACTGCATTTTCTTGGATTATCGCAAAGCCTTTGACACAGTACCACATAAGAGGCTGGTACATAAGCTGGAGAGACAGGCAGGTGTAGCTGGTAAGGTGCTCCAGTGGATAAGGGAGTATCTAAGCAATAGGAAGCAGAGAGTTACGGTGAGGGGTGAGACCTCTGATTGGCGTGAAGTCACCAGTGGAGTCCCACAGGGCTCTGTACTCGGTCCTATCTTGTTTCTGATATATGTAAATAATCTCCCGGAGGGTATCGATTCATTTCTCTCAATGTTTGCGGACGATGCTAAAATTATGAGAAGGATTAAGACAGAGGAGGACTGCTGAAGGCTTCAAGAAGACCTAGACAAGCTGAAGGAATAGTCGAACAAATGGTTGTTAGAGTTTAACCCAAGCAAATGTAATGTAATGAAGATAGGGGTAGGAAGCAGGAGACCAGATACAAGGTATCATTTGGGAGATGAAATACTTCAGGAGTCAGAGAGAGAGAAAGACCTGGGGGTTGATATCACGCCAGACCTGTCCCCTGAAGCTCATATCAAGAGGATAACAGCAGCAGCATACGCCAGGTTGGCTAACATAAGAACGGCATTTAGGAACTTGTGTAAGGAATCTTTCAGAACATTATATACCACATATGTCAGACGAATCCTGGAGTATGCGGCTCCAGCATGGAGTCCATATCTAGTCAAGCATAAGACTTAACTGGAAAAGGTTCAAAGGTTTGCCACCAGATTAGTATCCGAACTGAGAGGTATGAGCTACGAGGAGAGACTACGGGAATTTAACCTCACTTCGTTGGAAGACAGAATAGTTAGGGGGGACATGATCACCACATTCAAGATTCTCAAGGGAATCGACAGGGTAGATAAAGACAGGTTATTTAACACAAGGGGCACACGCACATGGGGACACAGGTGGAAACTGAGTGCCCAAATGAGCCACAGAGATATTAGAAAGAACTTTTTTAGTGTCAGAGTGGTTGACAAATGGAATGCATTAGGAAGTGATGTGGTGGAGGCTGACTCCATACACAGTTTCAAGTGTAGATATGATAGAGCCCAGTAGGCTCAGGAACTACTGAGAATCACTGTCGATGGCAATTGAAAAATCAATTCTCCAAAATTCATTTTTATTTCTAGTCTGACGCGACGCCTGAACGCGTTTCGTAATAACTTATTACATTTTCAAAGACTTTAGTTTACACACACAACTGTAACCTGTAAACACGCTAATCCGTCATACTTATACACGCATTTGGGTGAGGTGATATGGTACAACAGTTTTGGATGAGGTGAACAAACACACGAGGACCTGGTAACCTGGTGGATAGCGCGCAGATCTCGTAATTCTGTGGGGCGAGTTCGATTCCCGCACCAGGCAGAAACAAATGGGCAAAGTTTCTTTCACCCTGAATGCCCCTGTTACCTAGCAGTAAATAGGTACCTGGGAGGTAGTCAGCTGTCACGGGCTGCTTCCTGGTGTGTGTGTGTGTGTGTGTGTGTGTGTGTGTGGTGTGAAAAAAAGTAGTTAGTAAAGCGGTAGTGAGAGGCGGGCCGAAAGAGCAAAGCTCAACCCCCGCAAATACAACTAGGTGAATACACAAAGCAAAACACGAAACTATGGATATTAATTGGATATGAGAATATAAGAATGGAAGTAACTGCAGAGGGCCTATTAATGTGTCATATTTAACAATATATATATATATATATATATATATATATATATATATATATATATATATATATATATATATATATATATATATATATATATATATATATATATATATAGGCGTTCATTCAACCAACTTTATGTATATTGATGATATTGATCGACAGAGTACTGGTTTGATGTGTATTGTATCTCTTTACTCTTTCTCTACTTCCTCTCCCTCACTACCCCCCTTCTCTCTCTCCACCCCCTACCCTCCCTCTTCCCCCCCCCCCTCTCTCCCCCACACACCAACAATATACCAGCATCTCCCGACAGAGAGGGGGTGGCTTGGTCATAGTATTTTAGATGTACTAGATCATACATATTCATGCTATGTATGACATACTTAGCTCCCCGCACCCCCAAACGGTCCGGGGAGAGAGGCCCGTGGTGTAGAGAGCAGGAGAGAGATACACATCCATGTGTATCTACACACGTAGATACACATGGATGTGTACATTATACATAATGTACATACAGACTTGTTTATGCACAAAGGGTGAATAAATTTATATTTATTTATTTATTTATAATGGTTTCCTCTCTCATCTCTCTGTATATATATATATATATATATATATATATATATATATATATATATATATATATATATATATATATATATATATATATATACATACATATGGCGTACCTAGTAGCCAGAACGGACTTCTCGGCCTACTATGCGAGGCCCGATTCGCCTAATAGGCCGAATGATTTTCTTTATTTTCAATAAATTGCTTCCTATTGGTTTATTTTAAAAATTATTATTATATTATATTAAGAACATAAATATTGCTTTAGTTACGTTAGTTTAGGGTAGGTTAGACTAAGATAGGTTAGGTTAGGTAGGGTTGGTTAGGTTCGGTCATATATCTACGTTAGTTTTAACTCAAATTTAAACAAATTAACTTATACATAATGAAATGGACAGATTTATCATTTCATAAAAAAAAACTTAGAAAAATATATAAATTCAGGAAAACTTGGCTTATTAGGCAAATCGGGCGTTGCATAGTAGGCCAAGTACGACGTTCTGGTTACTAGGTACATAAATATATATATATATATATATATATATATATATATATATATATATATATATATATATATATATATATATTATATATATATATATATATATATATATATATATATATATATATATATATATATATATATATATATATATATATATATATATATGATGTTCCCTTCGGGAATCTTAATTTCAAAATATATAGGATAACCATTGACATAGTAAGTAAGTAATTATCAAAAGAAGGCACCAAACCGGGAAGGCTATGTAGCACCATCAAATACGCAAAATAATCAGAGGGCGCTAAATATCACTAAGGATGCCAATACGAGAACAAAAACGCATAAGGCGAACGATATCAAAAGTATCCGAGTCACCAAGAATTCTATCGAGGGACAGGTGACCGCGAGGGGCGGTTGGAAAGCAAGACACACGCTCGTCCTGGAAGTCAGGACATTCAAGAAGGACATGCACGACCGTAAGAGGGACAATGCAACTAGGACAATAAGGAGCAGGGCGGCGCTCCATCAAGTGACCATGGGTTAAGCGAGTATGGCCGATACGCAACCTCGCCAGAGCTGTTTCCCACCGCCGGTTACGGTGGAAGGAGGACGGCCACGAGGAAACACAACATTTAAGAGTACGTAGCTTGTTACCAGTAACAGACAACCAAGAAGCCTGCTAACGGGTAAGGACTGAGGAATGGATAACCGGGTAAAAGTCGGAATACGGAATGCCTTTATGAGAGATGGGACAAGAGCGGACAGCTTCCTTAGCGGCAGCATCCGCACGCTCATTTAAAGACACACCAATATGGCTGGGAACCCAACAAAACTCAACCGACTTAAATTTACTGTGAACGAGAAACAGCCAATGCTGGATCTCGACAACTACTGGATGAACCGGATTAAAGGACCCGAGAGCCATGAGGGCACTACGAGAGTCAACAACCACAAAGGAAGACTGACAACGAGAAAGCAGGAGACGAAGAGCATAGAGAATAGCATAAAGTTCCGCTGTAAAGATGCTAGTCTCCGGAGGCAAGCGACACATATAAGTGCGATCAGGAAAAACAACAGAGTAGCCAACACCGTCCGCTGACTTAGACCCATCGGTGAAGACAGAAACGGAGCGGGAGTGAGAAGAAAAGTGCTCGAGGAAAAGGCGTTTTAGAACCGTAGGAGGGGTAAAAGCTTTAGTGACACGGGTCAAGGAAGTACAAAACCGCGGAAGAGGGACCCTCCACGGGGGCAAAGAAGGAACAACACGAGGAGAAACATCAGAAATACGAACGGAGAGAGAATCCTGTAGGCGAGATAACCGGACAGAAAGAGGGAGGTGGTGAAGAGGAACAGGAACCGCAGGAGGGGCAAAAGTTAAAACACGACAGAGGCGAGAGGAAGGATGTTGCAAGGACCGCGCAAGATAGCGAAGACAGTAGCGATCACGGCGGTCCTGGAGAGACAGGAAGCCAGTGTCAACATACAAGCTAAGGATGGGAGTCGAACGAAAGGCACCAGAACTGAGGCGCAACCCAGTATGGTGCAAAGCATCAAGACGGCGAAGAGTAGAAGGAGAAGCAGACGAGTAAGCAGGGCAACCATAATCGAGCTTAGACAGGACGAGAGAGGAATGTAAAGCAAGGAGAGTGCGCCTATCTGCCCCCCAAGAAGTATGGGACAAGACCCGAAGGAGGGTAAGGGCCTTAGAGCACTCAACACGGAGGTAAGAGATATGGGGAGACCAAGACAAACGAGTGTCAAGGAATAACCCCAAAAGCTTCGCGGAATCTTTGTATTCAAGGGGATGACCATAAAGTGACAAAGAGGGACGAAGAACAACCCGTTTCCGCGTAAAAGTCATGGCACAAGTCTTAGAAGTAGAGAACTTGAAGCCATGACCTGTGGCCCAAGACGACACGGCATCAATCGCAAGTTGAAGCCGGCGTTGAAGGAGAGGCGAATCATCACCCTGACAACAAAGGGTAAGATCATCGACATAGAGAGCGGAGAAGACACCAGAAGGAAGAGAGGAAAGAAGACCATTGAGGGCAACCAGAAAAAGAGTAGTGCTCAGAACACTACCCTGGGGCACACCTTCGTATTGCTGAAAAGAGGGAGAGAGAGCGGTACCAAGGCGGACCCGAAAGGAACGACGAGAGAGGAAGCTGCGGAGAAAGAGAGGGAGACGACCACGAAGGCCAAAAGAATGAAGTTGAGATAGGATATGATAACGCCAAGTGGTGTCGTAAGCCTTTTCTAGGTCAAAAAAGACGGCAACAACGGAGGTCTTCGCAGCAAAAGCAGTACGAATATAGACCTCCAAGTTCACCAGGACATCTGTCGTGCTGCGGCACTTGCGGAAACCAAATTGAGAAGGGGAGAGGAGGTGATGGTGTTCCAGGAACCACATCAGACGAACGTTAACCATACGTTCAAAGAGTTTGCAGACACAACTTGTGAGAGCAATAGGGCGAAAGTCCTTAGGGGAAGTACCCAGAGACCCCGGTTTGCGAACAGGGAGGACAACGGCTTCGAGCCAGTCCTCAGGGACTGACGACGACTCCCAGATCCGATTATACAGACTCAGTAAATACTGAGACGTGCTCGGAGGGAGATGGCGAAGCATCTCATAATGAATACCATCGGAGCCCGCCGCCGTAGAACCGCAGAGGGCCAGGGCAGAACGAAGTTCAGAGAGAGAGAAGGGATCATTATAGGGAAGCTGAAGATAAGTGCAGAAATCTAAAGGACGAGACTCAAGGACAGGTTTACGAAGAAGGAATGATTGGGGGAGATGAAGACCAGAGCTAACAGAAGAAAAGTGGGAACCCAGTTCGGAAGCGACCTGCAACGGGTCTGCCACAAGAGTATCATGGAGGTGAAGGACCGGTGAAACATCGGGAACGAACTTACCCGCTATCTTGCGGATACGCTTCCAGATCTGGGCCAGAGGGGTCTCGGACGTAATTGTCGAGACATAAGATGCCCAACATTCACGTTTAGCTGTACGGATGGTCCTACGGGCCACCGCACTCGCTTTCCGAAAGAAAAGAAAAGAATCGGTCGTCTGCCTACGGCGGTGCCTCTTCCAGGCTGCACGCTTACAGCGGACAGCCCGAGCACAGTCCGCATTCCACCAGGGAACGCACTTCCGTGGACCCCGAGAGGAAGAGCGAGGAATAGAGCGGAGTGCAGCGTTGAAGACAGTGTCATGAAAAAGGAGGAGAGCGCGAGAGAGAGGCAGAAGGGAGAGGTCAGAGAGAGCAGCACTGAGGGTAAATAGGGTCCAGTCTGCCTTAGCAAACTGCCACCTAGGGAAAGAGAGGGAAGGGCGAAAAGAGAAAAAGGAAACAAGGATGGGGAAATGATCACTTCCATGGAGGTCATCAAGAACCTGCCACGTGAAATCTAAGTAAAGAGAAGAAGAGCAGAGAGAAAGATCAAGACAAGAAAGGGTGCGAGTCCGAGAGTCCAAATGAGTGGGCTCACCAGAATTCAGAAGAGACAGGGAAGAAGAGAGGAGAAACGGCTCAAGGAGGCGACCCCGGGTATTCGTCAGAACGTCACCCCAAAGAGAATGACGACAATTGAAGTCACCCAGCAGGAGCACAGGCTCCGGCAAGGAGTCTAGGAGGTGTTTCAAATCAGGAAGAGAGAGCGGGACACTCCGGGGGAGATAAATGGAACAAACTGTGTTCCATTTCCCCACAAAGATACGAGCAGCAGAACAATGGAGAGGCGAAGGAAAAAGTAAAGGAACAAAGGGAACATCAGCCCGAATCAAGAGAGCAGAAGAATTAGAAGCCCCAGCAATGGCTAGGGGGGGGGAGAGAAAGGAATAGCCACGAAAACGACCAGGACGAGCACCAAGCATTGGCTCCTGGAGACAGACACAAAGGGGCGAAAACCGCGAAATCAGAAGTTGGAGTTCGAGGAAATTGGCGTAATAACCTCGAACGTTCCATTGAAGAATGGACAACGACGAGAAGAGAAAGGACAAAAACAGAGAACAAGGAAGAAACAAAGGCGAAAGAGCAACAGAGCACGTTAAAGAATATCAGGGTCGGGATCAGGGTCAGCAAAGTCAGGGTTAGGGGGCATGGGTAAACTGAGCAAAGACGGAGGGAAGGAAACGGGAGAACAGATCAGAGGTGGGCGGGCAGGGTCCGGAGGAGGAGGAAGAGGAGGAGACAATGGAGAGGAGCAGTCAAGGACAGCAGCAGGAGGAGGGGGAGTAGAAAGATGGGAGCGCACCCCAGCAAGAGCAGCAACCGAAAGGGAAGCAGGGGCCAAAGAAACCTCCATAGCAGGAACAGGGGGCGCAAGCACTGAAACGGGAGGGGAAGAAGCAACAGAGCCAGAAGGAGGAGCTGAGGAAGAAAGCGAAGCCTTCTTACCCGCCTGGGAAGAGGAAGGAGAGGAGCCAGGCTTACGCTTCTGACTTAAAGAGACCGGTGTCCCAGCAACCACGTACCGGGCAACGGATTCCAGTGTCTCAACAGGAGAAGCCGAACGAGAGCACACACGACGGCCGTTAGGAGAGCGATGGACATCCGCCCGCACCGACAGGCGGTGGGGAGAGCCGATAGATGGAGGAAGAGGATGGGAAGGAGGATCGGAGGGGGACGAGGAAGAAGACACAGAAGACACGACAGACCGGGTAGAAGGAAGGGGAACCCCAGACAGAGGACCAGGAGGAGGATCCTTCGGGAGAGAACCCAAAGGAACAGAGGAGGGGGCAGTGGGCGCATCAGGGTCCAAGGCCCGGAAACGGTTGTGAGTCTGAGGAAGGCGGGAAGGACGAGGAGAGGAAGAGCGCAACACGCGAGCATAAGAGATAGTAGCATAAGGCGGGAGCCGGCGAACCTGGCGCCTCGCCTCAGGAAAAGATAAACGCTCCCGGTGCTTCAGGTTGAGGACGGCTGCCTCAAGCTTGTAATGGACACACGCACGGGAGAAGGTAGGATGGGCCTCACCGCAGTTGAGGCAACGAGCCTGGGGAGAAGTGCACTCCGACTTAGAGTGACCTTCGCCACCACACAAAGGACAAAGAGACAGTCCCGGAGCAGCGGAGGGCACCATGCCCAAACCTCCAGCACTTGTTGCAGAGCCGAGGAGAAGGAATGTACTCCTGGACAGAGCACCTAGCACCAGCAAGAATGACAGAGGGTGGAAGGGTCCTACCATCAATGGTAATCTTCACAACCCGGAGGGGTTGACGGCGACTACCACGAGGGGGACGAGTAAACGTGTCCACCTGGAGAATAGAATGGCCCTGGGCAGCGAGGATATGTCGAATATCGTCGTGGCAGTCGCGCAGGTCCCGAACACCGGTCGCAACATGGGGCGGGAGCAAAATAGTGCCAACACTGGCATTCAACTGAGCGTTCTTCGAGACCCGAACGGGGGTCTCGCCAAGGCAGGATAAGGCAGCCAAGCGGGAAGCAGCATCCTGAGAAGGAGCAGCAACGACACGTGTACCGAGACGAGTGGGGTTGAAAGTAATGGAGGCATCCACGGAATCAATGAGATGTCGATGGAGGGAGAAATCGTCAGGAGGCGCAGAATCAAGAGGGAGGAGATCAAAATATTTGGCCCACGAAGCGGGACCAAACAAGGCTTGATAGGTAGCAGAACTGGAAGGAATCGAGCGAGGGCGGCCGTGACGAGGACGGCGGTGAGAACCCCCAGAGAGAGAGGGGTTAAAAGGCGCAGTAGTTACAACTAGAGAAGGAGCCGCGCCAGGGGACGAGGTAGTCACCACTGGGGGCTTGGGGCTCGACCCAACCACAGAGGAGGGAGGGGAGCCAGGGGAAGGAGTCAGAGAGGCCAAAGGAGGAGCAAGGTCGGGGCCCAATGCAGCGGAGGCTACAGAGCCCGGTCTTCCAATACGGACCGACTCGGGGGCTTGGTCGCCCACCCCACGAGCCTGAGAAGGTAAACCAGAAGCAGCCGAAACAGGGGTTATCATCTTGACGAAAAGAAGAATTCATTCACGAATGTGCCCCCACACCCACCATGGAGCCACAATTAGAGGCAGGACACCCAACAAGAAGCAATCGCCGATCTTGTCGGGGCCTCCTAGGGGTGCGTCGTGAGTATACGCCCCACAAACGCCACCTTAAGAAACCGACAGTCCGTCGAGATCGGGTTCAGTGACGAAGTGGGGATTGACAATAAAAGGTTCCCCTCGCTCTCGACGTCGGGTACTACAGTTCTACGGGTGCATGAGTATGCCTCCTCAAGCACCCGGGCGTCAAAATAGAAGAAGTCCAAGGGAAGAACCAGAACGAGCAAAAGGTCGGCAGGAAACGGCAAGCAGATAGGAGAAGAGGGGGGAGAAAAACGAAACAGAAGGAAAAGGAAAAGGTGCCCAGCAGAATTGGAGAGGACGGCAGCAGGAGCACAAGGCTAGAAAAGGACAGAGGACTGTCCCAAGGAGCATCACACTCCGGCAGCCGCCCACGAAGCCCCCACACGGCGACAACGAGCTGAGCGGGGAGGGGGAACCATTGAGATAACAAACATCTTGTTAAAAAAATTTTTTACATGATATATCGAATTCATGACATATCAAACACTTTTCGTATTCATCATCAGATCTACAGATTTAAAATAATACAAATGTTCTATTAAAATAAGCAGAAAACAAATGACTCATATTAGACAAATAATACCTACTTTAAGATAAGATATGAAGCGACACGTGTTATAAAACATAACACTATGTTCAGCTTATGTAAAATGAGCAACTAAATTAATCTTTGATGATTAACATATGGATACTCAAAACCAGTTCAAAATTTACAGTACACATTTACAATAAACATTTACAGCAAACTTATACAAAAATAAACAATTTAAATATAAATTCATTACCAGTTGAAAACTTTAAGAAACATTATTATTGCACAAAACTGAACATCAAAATTTTTAATATATATACTAATTAGAACAAATATAACAAAACAAAATATCAACACTTAAAATGAGTAATAAAGACAAATTAGGGGAGACTAAAGTAAATAATAAAGAAATCAGCATAGCCTATAAATTAAAACAAAAGGCCCGAGTTATACAGTGTACAATTCAACAGCTGAAACGTTAATATTTAACAGAGGCCGCAGCTCCCTGAAATATAAGGATTCCATTATTCACAAATCCGACTAGCTATTCATGCAAGTGTCTAAAATTTTACAATCGAATTTCAGCCAAGAATGATTCATGTTCTTACATATGTTTCTAATTCCTGAGAATGCTGGTTTGGATAATGATAATCCAGCCCTAAAGGATACTCCCCGGTGCTCCAGTATCCTAATCTTAATGTTCCGAATGGAACTTCCGATGTATCCAGCATTACAGCTGGAACATTTATACATGTTTACGATACTGGAGCACAGAGGGGTAGGCACATTATCTTTTAGTTCAACATAGGAACCTATGGTATTTGTATTGACAAAAATAAATCAAAAGTCTTCTTAAGGATAACAATGTTGCAAAAGATTCCTTAATCAACTTCTTACAGAAAAACTAATGGTGCCGTAAAAGGGCAATTTGATATATTTAATATCCCTTTCTACCATAGTAATCTCACAAGAAGGGTGAAACTTCTCATTTAAGAAATTCATTAAAAAAGTATATATCATAGGAGCAAGGTAACCATTATTTGAATTCTTTTTTACAAGGAAATTAATTTCTTGGTCAAAATTGGACCAATCTGAGCATGATACAAAAACGCTATTCAGAGTATTAACTGAATTTTTGTTAAAAAATATCCGGAACAAATGAATTAAAATTTAAGCCTGTAGAAGTTGATTTTCTGTAAACATTACTGTTAAAACCATTAACTTTACCCGCTTTGACATCAAGAAACGACAACGAATTATCCATTTCACACTCTGTAGCGAAACGTATATTACAATGTTAAAGCGTTAAGATACTCTCTAAATTTATCAACAAGAGATTGGTCCTTGAATACGAATAAAAATGTCACCCACATATCTCCTGTTCTTGACTAGTCTACAGTCCAGAGGGCATTTATCAAGCCAATTTCTCTCATAAAAACTTAAAACAAGCATTAACAAGTGCGGGGCCTAATGGGGAACCCATTGCTACACCATCAATTTGTTTATAAAATATATTATTAAACATAAAGACCGAGTCTTTAACAGCCAATTCTAACAATCGTCTAAATTGCTTACAACAGAATCCCGAAACTAAATTTGTGTCAGTAAATAAGTGAAACTTTTCTGTATGTAGTTATTATTATAATTTTGAATTATCTTTGAGTATTCATGTGATAATTATCAAGTTTTACTTTGGTTGACCACTTTATGTAAGTTGAACCTTGTATTTTGTTTGGTAACTTGTGTCACTTTATATCTTATCTTTTAATATTTTTTGTTTAGTGTGAGTCATTAGTTTTTTGCTTATGTAAGTTTTGTATTTTTTAGTTCAGATTATGAATGCGAGAAGTATTCGAAACGTTATGATTTTTTGTCTTAAAAATAAAGAAGAATTTTAACAGGGGTAATATATATATATATATATATATATATATATATATATATATATATATATATATATATATATATATATATATATATATATAACTGAAAACTCACACCCCAGAAGTGACTCGAACCCATACTCCCAGGAGCCACGCAACTGGTATGTACAAGACGCCTTAATCCACTTGACCATCACGACCGGACTAATGAGGTGATAGCCGAGGCTATTTGAACCACCCCACCGCCGGCACTCGGATAGTAATCTTGGGCATAGCATTTTACCAAATCACCTCATTCTTTGGGGCACACGTGAGGAACACAAATGCGAACAAGCCTGAATGGTCCCCAGGACAATATGCAACTGAAAACTCACACCCCAGAAGTGACTCGAACCCATACTCCCAGGAGCCACGCAACTGGTATGTACAAGACGCCTTAATCCACTTGACCATCACGACCGGACTAATGAGGTGATAGCCGAGGCTATTTGAACCACCCCACCGCCGGCACTCGGATAGTAATCTTGGGCATAGCATTTTACCAAATCACCTCATTCTTTGGGGCACACGTGAGGAACACAAATGCGAACAAGCCTGAATGGTCCCCAGGACAATATGCAACTGAAAACTCACACCCCAGAAGTGACTCGAACCCATACTCCCAGGAGCCACGCAACTGGTATGTACAAGACGCCTTAATCCACTTGACCATCACGACCGGACTAATGAGGTGATAGCCGAGGCTATTTGAACCACCCCACCGCCGGCACTCGGATAGTAATCTTGGGCATAGCATTTTACCAAATCACCTCATTCTTTGGGGCACACGTGAGGAACACAAATGCGAACAAGCCTGAATGGTCCCCAGGACAATATGCAACTGAAAACTCACACCCCAGAAGTGACTCGAACCCATACTCCCAGGAGCCACGCAACTGGTATGTACAAGACGCCTTAATCCACTTGACCATCACGACCGGACTAATGAGGTGATAGCCGAGGCTATTTGAACCACCCCACCGCCGGCACTCGGATAGTAATCTTGGGCATAGCATTTTACCAAATCACCTCATTCTTTGGGGCACACGTGAGGAACACAAATGCGAACAAGCCTGAATGGTCCCCAGGACAATATGCAACTGAAAACTCACACCCCAGAAGTGACTCGAACCCATACTCCCAGGAGCCACGCAACTGGTATGTACAAGACGCCTTAATCCACTTGACCATCACGACCGGACTAATGAGGTGATAGCCGAGGCTATTTGAACCACCCCACCGCCGGCACTCGGATAGTAATCTTGGGCATAGCATTTTACCAAATCACCTCATTCTTTGGGGCACACGTGAGGAACACAAATGCGAACAAGCCTGAATGGTCCCCAGGACAATATGCAACTGAAAACTCACACCCCAGAAGTGACTCGAACCCATACTCCCAGGAGCCACGCAACTGGTATGTACAAGACGCCTTAATCCACTTGACCATCACGACCGGACTAATGAGGTGATAGCCGAGGCTATTTGAACCACCCCACCGCCGGCACTCGGATAGTAATCTTGGGCATAGCATTTTACCAAATCACCTCATTCTTTGGGGCACACGTGAGGAACACAAATGCGAACAAGCCTGAATGGTCCCCAGGACAATATGCAACTGAAAACTCACACCCCAGAAGTGACTCGAACCCATACTCCCAGGAGCCACGCAACTGGTATGTACAAGACGCCTTAATCCACTTGACCATCACGACCGGACTAATGAGGTGATAGCCGAGGCTATTTGAACCACCCCACCGCCGGCACTCGGATAGTAATCTTGGGCATAGCATTTTACCAAATCACCTCATTCTTTGGGGCACACGTGAGGAACACAAATGCGAACAAGCCTGAATGGTCCCCAGGACAATATGCAACTGAAAACTCACACCCCAGAAGTGACTCGAACCCATACTCCCAGGAGCCACGCAACTGGTATGTACAAGACGCCTTAATCCACTTGACCATCACGACCGGACTAATGAGGTGATAGCCGAGGCTATTTGAACCACCCCACCGCCGGCACTCGGATAGTAATCTTGGGCATAGCATTTTACCAAATCACCTCATTCTTTGGGGCACACGTGAGGAACACAAATGCGAACAAGCCTGAATGGTCCCCAGGACAATACGCAACTGAAAACTCACACCCCAGAAGTGACTCGAACCCATACTCCCAGGAGCCACGCAACTGGTATGTACAAGACGCCTTAATCCACTTGACCATCACGACCGGACTAATGAGGTGATAGCCGAGGCTATTTGAACCACCCCACCGCCGGCACTCGGATAGTAATCTTGGGCATAGCATTTTACCAAATCACCTCATTCTTTGGGGCACACGTGAGGAACACAAATGCGAACAAGCCTGAATGGTCCCCAGGACAATATGCAACTGAAAACTCACACCCCAGAAGTGACTCGAACCCATACTCCCAGGAGCCACGCAACTGGTATGTACAAGACGCCTTAATCCACTTGACCATCACGACCGGACTAATGAGGTGATAGCCGAGGCTATTTGAACCACCCCACCGCCGGCACTCGGATAGTAATCTTGGGCATAGCATTTTACCAAATCACCTCATTCTTTGGGGCACACGTGAGGAACACAAATGCGAACAAGCCTGAATGGTCCCCAGGACAATATGCAACTGAAAACTCACACCCCAGAAGTGACTCGAACCCATACTCCCAGGAGCCACGCAACTGGTATGTACAAGACGCCTTAATCCACTTGACCATCACGACCGGACTAATGAGGTGATAGCCGAGGCTATTTGAACCACCCCACCGCCGGCACTCGGATAGTAATCTTGGGCATAGCATTTTACCAAATCACCTCATTCTTTGGGGCACACGTGAGGAACACAAATGCGAACAAGCCTGAATGGTCCCCAGGACAATATGCAACTGAAAACTCAGGCTTGTTCGCATTTGTGTTCCTCACGTGTGCCCCAAAGAATGAGGTGATTTGGTAAAATGCTATGCCCAAGATTACTATCCGAGTGCCGGCGGTGGGGTGGTTCAAATAGCCTCGGCTATCACCTCATTAGTCCGGTCGTGATGGTCAAGTGGATTAAGGCGTCTTGTACATACCAGTTGCGTGGCTCCTGGGAGTATGGGTTCGAGTCACTTCTGGGGTGTGAGTTTTCAGTTGCATATTGTCCTGGGGACCATTCAGGCTTGTTCGCATTTGTGTTCCTCACGTGTGCCCCAAAGAATGAGGTGATTTGGTAAAATGCTATGCCCAAGATTACTATCCGAGTGCCGGCGGTGGGGTGGTTCAAATAGCCTCGGCTATCACCTCATTAGTCCGGTCGTGATGGTCAAGTGGATTAAGGCGTCTTGTACATACCAGTTGCGTGGCTCCTGGGAGTATGGGTTCGAGTCACTTCTGGGGTGTGAGTTTTCAGTTGCATATTGTCCTGGGGACCATTCAGGCTTGTTCGCATTTGTGTTCCTCACGTGTGCCCCAAAGAATGAGGTGATTTGGTAAAATGCTATGCCCAAGATTACTATCCGAGTGCCGGCGGTGGGGTGGTTCAAATAGCCTCGGCTATCACCTCATTAGTCCGGTCGTGATGGTCAAGTGGATTAAGGCGTCTTGTACATACCAGTTGCGTGGCTCCTGGGAGTATGGGTTCGAGTCACTTCTGGGGTGTGAGTTTTCAGTTGCATATTGTCCTGGGGACCATTCAGGCTTGTTCGCATTTGTGTTCCTCACGTGTGCCCCAAAGAATGAGGTGATTTGGTAAAATGCTATGCCCAAGATTACTATCCGAGTGCCGGCGGTGGGGTGGTTCAAATAGCCTCGGCTATCACCTCATTAGTCCGGTCGTGATGGTCAAGTGGATTAAGGCGTCTTGTACATACCAGTTGCGTGGCTCCTGGGAGTATGGGTTCGAGTCACTTCTGGGGTGTGAGTTTTCAGTTGCATATTGCCCTGGGGACCATTCAGGCTTGTTCGCATTTGTGTTCCTCACGTGTGCCCCAAAGAATGAGGTGATTTGGTAAAATGCTATGCCCAAGATTACTATCCGAGTGCCGGCGGTGGGGTGGTTCAAATAGCCTCGGCTATCACCTCATTAGTCCGGTCGTGATGGTCAAGTGGATTAAGGCGTCTTGTACATACCAGTTGCGTGGCTCCTGGGAGTATGGGTTCGAGTCACTTCTGGGGTGTGAGTTTTCAGTTGCATATTGTCCTGGGGACCATTCAGGCTTGTTCGCATTTGTGTTCCTCACGTGTGCCCCAAAGAATGAGGTGATTTGGTAAAATGCTATGCCCAAGATTACTATCCGAGTGCCGGCGGTGGGGTGGTTCAAATAGCCTCAACTATCACCTCATTAGTCCGGTCGTGATGGTCAAGTGGATTAAGGCGTCTTGTACATACCAGTTGCGTGGCTCCTGGGAGTATGGGTTCGAGTCACTTCTGGGGTGTGAGTTTTCAGTTGCATATTGTCCTGGGGACCATTCAGGCTTGTTCGCATTTGTGTTCCTCACGTGTGCCCCAAAGAATGAGGTGATTTGGTAAAATGCTATGCCCAAGATTACTATCCGAGTGCCGGCGGTGGGGTGGTTCAAATAGCCTCGGCTATCACCTCATTAGTCCGGTCGTGATGGTCAAGTGGATTAAGGCGTCTTGTACATACCAGTTGCGTGGCTCCTGGGAGTATGGGTTCGAGTCACTTCTGGGGTGTGAGTTTTCAGTTGCATATTGTCCTGGGGACCATTCAGGCTTGTTCGCATTTGTGTTCCTCACGTGTGCCCCAAAGAATGAGGTGATTTGGTAAAATGCTATGCCCAAGATTACTATCCGAGTGCCGGCGGTGGGGTGGTTCAAATAGCCTCGGCTATCACCTCATTAGTCCGGTCGTGATGGTCAAGTGGATTAAGGCGTCTTGTACATACCAGTTGCGTGGCTCCTGGGAGTATGGGTTCGAGTCACTTCTGGGGTGTGAGTTTTCAGTTGCATATTGTCCTGGGGACCATTCAGGCTTGTTCGTATTTGTGTTCCTCACGTGTGCCCCAAAGAATGAGGTGATTTGGTAAAATGCTATGCCCAAGATTACTATCCGAGTGCCGGCGGTGGGGTGGTTCAAATAGCCTCGGCTATCACCTCATTAGTCCGGTCGTGATGGTCCAGTGGATTAAGGCATCTTGTACATACCAGTTGCGTGGCTCCTGGGAGTATGGGTTCGAGTCACTTCTGGGGTGTGAGTTTTCAGTTGCATATTGTCCTGGGGACCATTCAGGCTTGTTCGCATTTGTGTTCCTCACGTGTGCCCCAAAGAATGAGGTGATTTGGTAAAATGCTATGCCCAAGATTACTATCCGAGTGCCGGCGGTGGGGTGGTTCAAATATCCTCGGCTATCACCTCATTAGTCCGGTCGTGATGGTCAAGTGGATTAAGGCGTCTTGTACATACCAGTTGCGTGGCTCCTGAGAGTATGGGTTCGAGTCACTTCTGGGGTGTGAGTTTTCAGTTGCATATTGTCCTGGGGACCATTCAGGCTTGTTCGCATTTGTGTTCCTCACGTGTGCCCCAAAGAATGAGGTGATTTGGTAAAATGCTATGCCCAAGATTACTATCCGAGTGCCGGCGGTGGGGTGGTTCAAATAACCTCGGCTATCACCTCATTAGTCCGGTCGTGATGGTCAAGTGGATTAAGGCGTCTTGTACATACCAGTTGCGTGGCTCCTGGGAGTATGGGTTCGAGTCACTTCTGGGGTGTGAGTTTTCAGTTGAATATTGTCCTGGGGACCATTCAGGCTTGTTCGCATATATATATATATATATATATATATATATATATATATATATATATATATATATATATATATATATGTCGTACCTAGTAGCCAGAACGCACTTCTCAGCCTACAATTCAGGGCCCAATTTGCCTAATAAGCCAAGTTTTCCTGAATTAATATACTTTCTCAAATTTTTTTCTTATGAAATGATAAAGCTACCCATTTCATTATGTATGAGGTCAATTTTTTTTTATTGGAGTTAAAATTAACGTAGATATATGACCGAACCTAACCAACCCTACCTAACCTAACCTAACCTATCTTTATGGGTTAGGTTAGGTTAGGTAGCCGAAAAAGCTAGGTTAGGTTAGGTTAGGTAGGTTAGGTAGTCGAAAAACAATTAATTCATGAAAACTTGGCTTATTAGGCAAATCGGGCCTTGCATAGTAGGCTGAGAAGTGCGTTCTGGCTACTAGGTACGACATATATATATATATATATACATATATATATATATATAAACTGAAAACTCACACCCCAGAAGTGACTCGAACCCATACTCCCAGGAGCAACGCAACTGGTAACTACAGGATGCCTTAATCCGCTTGACCATCACGACCAAGGTGAGGTGATTTGATAAAATGCTATGCCCAAGATTACCATCCAAGTGCTGGCGGGGAAGTGGTTCAAATAGCTTTGGCTATCATTTCCTTATGTTCGGTCGTGATGGTCAAGCAGATTAAGGCGTCCTGTAGTTACCAGTTGCGTTGCTCCTGGGAGTATGGGTTCAAGTCACTTCTGGGGTGTGTTTTCAGTCGCATATAGTCCTGGGGACCATTCAGGCTTGTTCACACACACACACATATATATATATATATATATATATATATATATATATATATATATATATATATATATATATATATATATATATATATTATATATATATGTCGTACCTAGTAGCCAGAACGCACTTCTCAGCCTACTATGCAAGGCCCAATTTGCCTAATAAGCCAAGTTTTCATGAATTAATTGTTTTTCGACTACCTAACCTACCCTAACTTTTTCGGCTACCTAACCTAACCTATGAAGATAGGTTAGGTTAAGTAGGGTTGGTTAGGTTCGGTCATATATCTACGTCAATTTTAACTCCAATAAAAAAAAATTGACCTCATACATAATGAAATGGGTAGCTTTATCATTTCATAAGCAAAAAATTCGAGAATATATTAATTCATGAAAACTTGGCTTATTAATCAAATCGGGCCTTGCGTAGTAGGCTGAGAAGTGCGTTCTGGCTATTAGGTACGACATATATATATATATATATATATATATATATGTCGTACCTAGTAGCCAGAACTCACTTCTCAGCCTACTATTCAAGGCCCGATTTGCCTAATAAGCCAAGTTTTCCTGAATTAATATATTTACTATAATTTTTTTCTTATGAAATGATAAAGCAACCCTTTTCTCTATGTATGAGGTCATTTTTTTTTATTGGAGTTAAAATTAACGTAGATATATGACCGAACCTAACCAACCCTACCTAACCTAACCTAACCTATATTTATAGGTAAGGTTAGGTTAGGTAGCCAAAAAAAGCTAGGTTAGGTTAGGTTAGGTAGGTTAGGTAGACGAAAAAACATTAATTCATGAAAACTTGGCTTATTAGGCAAATCGGGCCTTGAATAGTAGGCTGAGAAGTGCGTTCTGGCTATTAGGTACGACATATATATATATATATATATATATATATATATATATATATATATATATATATATATATATATATATATAGGCAGGTGTCAATGCCTGGTCACACTTAAAACAAAAAGATAGACTGCTTGCCTGTTGTCTGTGGTAAGTGAGAGGGAGGAACACGTAAAACACAAAGTATGAACAATGAAACTTTAATATATTTACTTTAAACATAAATGAAAATAAAGACAAATCTCGGGGAATGATAAGTACAATTAAAGAACAAAGATAAATGCAAAGACAATGTGAGACACAATAGTATAAAGGTGAAATATTAAAATGGTGCTGAGAATATCGGCTGTGGCTGAGACCTCCCTTCGTATACAAGGGAGTGAGCTTAGTATGCCAGAGAGAGATGTCAACTCTTAGAGCACTAGGATATTCTGAAGTCCACAGCTCGTGTGTGGCTATTTATATGCTGTCCACCAATCGGGAAGAGCGCTGGCTTGGAGTGGTAGTTTGGTTGTTGACGACGGTGGCGAGCCGGCAGGAGGGAGTGTGGAGTGGAGCGAGTTTAGAGGTACGTTTTACCCCCTGGTCAAAACGTTTTGTGCTACTGGTATACGTATCTTGAAGGTAGCATCTTATTGTTGTATATATATGAGTAACTTTACGTAGGGAAGAGCAGGCTCAATCTCTCTTGAAAGAGATTACCGTCAAAATATCTATATATATATATATATATATATATATATATATATATATATGTCGTACCTAGTAGCCAGAACTCACTTCTCAGCCTACTATTCAAGGCCCGATTTGCCTAATAAGCCAAGTTTTCCTGAATTAATATATTTACTATAATTTTTTTCTTATGAAATGATAAAGCAACCCTTTTCTCTATGTATGAGGTCAATTTTTTTTTATTGGAGTTAAAATTAACGTAGATATATGACCGAACCTAACCAACCCTACCTAACCTAACCTAACCTATATTTATAGGTAAGGTTAGGTTAGGTAGCCAAAAAAAGCTAGGTTAGGTTAGGTTAGGTAGGTTAGGTAGACGAAAAAACATTAATTCATGAAAACTTGGCTTATTAGGCAAATCGGGCCTTGAATAGTAGGCTGAGAAGTGCGTTCTGGCTATTAGGTACGACATATATATATATATATATATATATATATATATATATATATATATGTCGTACCTAATAGCCAGAACTCACTTCTTGGCCTACTATGCATGGCTCGATTTGCCTAATAAGCCAAGTTTTCATGAATTAATGTTTTTTTCGACTACCTAACCTACCTAACCTAACCTAACCTAACTTTTTCCGCTACCTAACCCAACCTAACCTATAAAGATAGGTTAGGTTAGGTTAGGTAGGGTTGGTTAGGTTTTATCATATATCTACGTTAATTTTAACTCTAATAAAAAAAAATTGACCTCATACATAATGAAATGGGTAGCTTTATCATTTCATAGGAAAAAAATTAGGGAAAATATATTAATTCAGGAAAACTTGGCTTATTAGGCAAATCGGGCCTTGCATAGTAGGCTGAGAATTGCGTTCTGGCTACTAGGTACGACATATATATATATATATATATATATTGGTAGCAGTCTTTCTTGTAAACATATATTATTAAATATGACCGAAAAAAGTAAGATTAATAATTCTAACACAAATTTTCTCAATATTTCTTATGTTTCTTTTCTTTTCACTGTCGATGGTAATTGAAAAATCAATTCTCCAAAATTCATTTTTATTTCTAGTCTGACGCGACACTTGAACACGTTTCGTAATAACTTATTACATTTTCAAAGACTTTAGTTTACACACACACAACTATAACCTGCAAGCACTAAACAGAGTTCTACTATGCTATAATTTAAACAGCTTTCATCTTATATACTCGCATTTGGGTGAGATGATATGTTACAGCAGTTTTGGATGAGGTGAACAAAACTTTCAACACAAGACAGAACATGAAACAATGGGTATAAATTGGGTAAATTAAAGGGAAGAATAGAAGTAACTGCAAAGGGCCTATTGGCCCATATTTCTTGATGCTTCTATATTGGTGCGGAGTCTTGAAGTGGGTAGAATATAGTTGTGCATTAATTGGCTGTTGATTGCTGGTGTTGACTTCTTGATGTGTAGTGCCTCGCAGATGTCAAGCCGCCTGCTATCGCTGTATCTATCGATGATTTCTGTGTTGTTTGTTAAAATTTCTCTGGTGATGGTCTGGTTGTGGGAAGAGATTATATGTTCCTTAATGGAGCCCTGTTGCTTATGCATCATTAATCGCCTGGAAAGAGATGTTGTTGTCTTGCCTATATACTGAATTCTTTGAGGCTTACAGTCCCCAAGTGGGCATTTGAAGACATAGACGACGTTGGTCTCTTTTAATGCGTTCTGCTTTGTGTCTGGAGAGTTTTTCATGAGTAGGCTGGCCGTTTTTTTGGTTTTATAGTAAATCGTCAATTGTATTTTCTGATTTTTGTCTGTAGGGATAACGTTTCTATCAACAATACCTTTCAGAACCCTTTCCTCCATTTTATGAGCTGTGGAAAAGAAGTTCCTGTAAAATAGTCTAATAGGGGGTAAAGGTGTTGTGTTAGTTGTCTCTTCAGAGGTTGCATGTCGTTTCACCTTCCTTCTTATGATGTCTTCAACGAAACCATTGGAGAAGCCATTGTTGACTAGGACCTGCCTTACCCTACAGAGTTCTTCATCGACTTGCTTCCATCCTGAGCTGTGGCTGAGAGCATGGTCGACATAAGCGTTAACAACACTCCTCTTGTACCTGTCTGGGCAGTCACTGTTGGCATTGAGGCACATTCCTATGTTTGTTTCCTTAGTGTAGACTGCAGTGTGGAAACCTCCGCTCCTTTCCATGACTTACATCTAGAAAGGGCAGCTTCCCATCCTTCTCCATCTCATAAGTGAAATGCAACACAGAATTCCGCTCAAATGCTTCTTTCAGCTCCTGCAGATGTTTGACATCAGGTACCTGTGTAAAAATGTCATCAACATACCTGCAGTATATGGCCGGTTTCAAGTTCATGTCGACTAAGACCTTCTGTTGGATGGTACCCATGTAGAAGTTCGCTAACAGGACACCTAGGGGAGAACCCATGGCGACCCCATTTACTTGCTTATACATGTGCCCATCCGGCCTCAAGAAGGGTGCCTCTTTAGTACAAGCTTGGAGTAGTTTCCTTAGAATGTTTTCTGGTATGTCAAGAGGAGTACAGGCCGGATCACGATACACTCTGTCCGCTATCATCCCGATTGTTTCATCCACAGGTACGTTGGTAAACAGTGATTCTACGTGCAACGAGGCTCTTATCCCTGCGGCCTGTGTTCCCGCAGTAAGTCAACAAATTCCTTTGGAGACTTCAGGCTGAAGGCGCAAGGGACAAAAGGGGTCAGCAAGCCGTTGAGTCGCTTTGCCAGTCTGTACGTGGGTATGGGTATCTGGCTGATGATTGGCCAAAGTGGGTTTCCAGGCTTGTGTGTCTTGACCTTTCCATACGCATACCCAGGTTTGTATTCCCCAATAATCTTTAGCAAGTGGAGTCCGGATTTCTTGGCGTTCACAGTTTCGATCAATCTGTTAACCTTTGCTTTTAATTCGGCTGTAGTGTCCTTCGTTACCTTTTGGAATTTAGTTTGGTCAGAGAGTATGAGGTTCATTTTCGCCAGATATTCGTCTTTTTTAAGAATGACGTATATTGGCGACTTGTCACCTCTCCTGACGACTATCTCCTTGTTCTCACGAAGGCTCTTAGCTGCCGCTTTGAGCTCGGGGGACAGTATGGTGCTTCTGTAGTTGCCTCGAATCTTTCTTCCTTCTGCAATAAGTTCTGCTTGTAAGATGTCTTTGGTGGTGACTTTTGTGTCTCGAGGTCGAATGTGTCGTCCAACAGGATCTCCAACTCCATTTTCCGTCTGAAGGAGAACCTGCTGCCAATATACACAAATATTCTGCATACACAAAGATAGAAACCATCCCCCCCCCCTCACTATCCGCGTGCATTCTTACATAACTGTGTATCGAAAGCCTGAGTTAATCTTGGGAAATAACATGCATGTGTCAGCAGATCTTATCCCCGCTATCTTATTTATCAGACCAGTGATGGAATGAGTTGAAGGTCGTGTGGCGGGTGTTTTGTGTGGCTGATAGCGAACCTTGCCCCGTGTAGTCTGCGGCTGTCTCTCTACCGGGCTGGAGCACCTAAGGTCGCTACCTCTCACAGCCTCTCTCATCCTGAAGGTGTCTGCTCTCTTACCGTCAGGGCGTGCCATGCTTCGAGGACCTCATCTGATTGACTCTGTTGACATCTCCTCTCACTGTGAAGGCATCTCTCACCAACAACATTCGAGCCCTAGTTTGAGAGAACACACAAGCGTGCCACGTACATGAACGATCCGGGTATTACACTGTGGTTCCACTTGAGACACTCCTGTACAGTCCGGATTGTTCCCCATGAGGAGGTGAGTGTGTTGTCAGGAGTTCCACGCTGACGTCACCAAGCTCAGGGCGGATGACGGCTCCAGATCCCAGATAACAGTAAAGATGATCTGCTGATTCACCAATTCGAAAGGAATTTTCGCTTACCACAAAGAGACCGCAGCTCTAAGAAGTAGAGAGCTGTAGCACTGACCTTGACTCTAGAAGACATGATAGCTACAAACCTACAAGAATCTCGGCTACAGAAGTAACTGAAAAGCAACAACAAGTGAGAAGTAGATAGAGAAACAGAGAGAGACAGAGAGACAGAAACAGAGCGACTGCCACCATTTCCTACACGACAAGTATTGTGTCACCTCAAGCACCAACATATTGCCTCTCGTCCGTGCCTGACTTCTGGGAGACGACAAAACATATATACAAAATATTCGAGCAGTGAAGATCAAGCTCCACCGTCACCATGGACCACAAGGTGAGTACCAGAGGCCGGCCCTTATAGCCACCTGACCACATCCATAACCCAGCGGGTTTTCTTCCTATTGGGGAGTGTTGTACATGCTGCTATGGCGGTGTGTCCACTCACAAGATGATTGACGCTGCCCAATACTGTCACTATGGCGGTGTGTCCACTCACAGGATGATTGACGCTGCCTAATACTGTCACTATGGCGGTGTGTCCACTCACAGGATGAGTGGCGCTGCCCAATACTGTCACTATGGCGGTGTGTTCACTCACAGGATGAGTGGCGCTGCCCAATACTGTCACTATGGCGGTGTGTCCACTCACAGGATGAGTGACGCTGCCCAATACTGTCACTATGGCGGTGTGTCCACTCACAGGATGAGTGACGCTGCCCAATACTGTCACTATGGCGGTGTGTCCACTCACAGGATGAGTGGCGCTGCCCAATACTGTCACTATGGCGGTGTGTCCACTCACAGGATGAGTGACGCTGCCCAATACTGTCACTATGGCGGTGTGTCCACTCACAGGATGAGTGGCGCTGCCCAATACTGCCACTATGGCGGTGTGTCCACTCACAGGATGAGTGGCGCTGCCCAATACTGTCACTATGGCGGTGTGTTCACTCACAGGATGAGTGGCGCTGCCCAATACTGTCACTATGGCGGTGTGTCCACTCACAGGATAAGTGGCGCTGCCCAATACTGTCACTATGGCGGTGAGTCAACTCATGTGATGAGTGACGCTGCCCAGTACTGTCACTATGGCGGTGTGTCCACTCACAGGATGAGTGACGCTGCCCAATAAACTCGCCCCTCGGGGCAATTAAGAAAAAAACACATTCCTGGCCACCAGAGGATGTGGGTACCCGCTGTATATGTGTACACCACTCGTAGACCATATATAGGAAAAGTGACCATGATGCATGAACATACAGTAGGTCTCTCTCTCTCTCTCTCTCTCTCTCTCTCTCTCTCTCTCTCTCTCTCTCTCTCTCTCTCTCTCTCTCTCTCTCTCTCTCTCTCTCTCTCTCTCTCTCTCTCTTTCTCTCTCTCTCTCTCTCTCTCTCTCTCTCTCTCTCTCTCTCTCTCTCTCTCTCTCTCTCTCTCTCTCTCTCTCTCTCTCTCTCTCTCTCTCTCTCTCTCTCCCCCCCCCCCTCTCTCTCTCTCTCTCTCTCTCTCTCTCTCTCTCTCTCTCTCTCTCTCTCTCTCTCTCTCTCTCTCTCTCTCTCTCTCTCTCTCTCAAATTCTCTAACCTTTTCATCATATTTCACCCCATCACAGTTCCTGAACCTTTAAGTGCTAACGATTCTGTTATACAAGGTAGCGAGTAATTACCTAATTGTAACAACTAATTCGTGATAAGCCAATAGCAGCACATTTCACCCTTGGCTAGCTTTTATTTAATGGTTTTCCTTAGACAAGCAGTTACTAACCATTACTCAGACCTTAATGACCTTGTTTCCTACAGAATGGGGTGATTATCAGGCCTGTTCCGGGCACCATAACACCAGCTGTGGACACTAAGGTAAGTAACCTGAGGGGCCAGATTCACGAAGCAGTTACGCAAGCACTTACAAACCTGGGGGCAGATTCACGAAGTAGTTACGCAAGCACTTACAAACCTGGGGGCAGATTCACGAAGTAGTTACGCAAGCACTTACAAACCTGGGGGCAGATTCACGAAGCAGTTACACAAGCACTTACAAAGCTGGGGTCAGATTCACGAAGCAGTTACGCAAGCACTTACGAACCTGGGGTCAGATTCACGAAGCAGTTACGCAAGCACTTACGAACGTGGGGTCAGATTCACAAAGCAGTTACGCAAGCACTTACGAACGTGGGGTCAGATTCACGAAGCAGTTACGCAAGCACTTACAAACCTGGGGTCAGATTCACGAAGCAGTTACACAAGCACTTATGAACCTGGGGTCTGATTCACGACGCAGTTACACAAGCACTTACGAACCCGGGAACCATATTCACGAAGCAGTTATACAAGCACTTACGAACCTGGGGCCAGATTCACGAAGCGGTTACACAAGAACTTACGAACCTGGGTCCAGATTCACGAAGCAGTTACGCATGCAAGCACTTACGAACCGGGGGGGGGCCAGATTCACGAAGCGGTTACGTACAACCTGTACATCTTTTCTCAATCTTTGGCGGCTTTGTTTACAATTATTAAACAGTTAATGAGCTCCGAAGCACCAGGAGGCTGTTTATAACAATAACAACAGTTGATTGGGAAGTTTTCATGCTTGTAAACTGTTCAATAAATGTAATTAAAGCCGTCAAAGATTGGGGACAGATATACACGTTCATAAGTTTAACTGAACTTAAAAAAAAGTTCCGCTTCTTGAATCTGGCTCCAGGACCAGCTGGAGGCATCAGGCATGTACATATCCACTGACGAAACCCGTGCATCTTTCTTCCATCGTGGCGGCTGCGTTTACATATATACAACAGTTTCTAAGAAGAGAAGCCTCTCAAGGGTCTCTATAACAACAATAACCTTGGCTTTTGAACTTTCCTCACTTGTAAACTGTTTACATTATGTAAACAAGGTCATTATGATTAAGGAAAGGTCTCGTTAAATGGTTGAGTACATGCTTGACAAATCTTAACTCATATCTATAATTCCATATTTGCATTCTGATAATGCTGTGGACATTGCTACAAGGGTTCGAACATGGGGCGTCGAGGGGCGGGGCCGGGGGGCGGGGCCGGGGGGCGGGGCCGGGGGGCGGGGGGGGGGGGGGAGTTCGCCTACTCTCCCAGGTCGGGAGAGACGTTTGAGCTAGTAACTTAGTATAACACTTAGTAACTCAGTTCACCTGGCAGTAAATAATGACCTGAGAGTTAGGAAACTGTAGTGGGCTGCGTCAGGTGAAGAGCAGTTGTTGGCCACCGGGAACTTGATAAGCACAATAGGCTTCGTATCTCCCAGCAATTTTAAACTTGTCGATGATCTCAGACCACTTATTGACAAGGGAATCCCCGACCGTACAAGTGGTTGGGCACCATTCCTTTCCCTCCGTCCCATCCCAAATCTTTATCCAGACCCCTTCCAAGTGTTATAATGTCGGAATGGCTTGGCGGTTTCCGCTGATAATTAAAAAAAATATTGAGAAGGGGGAATGTGACACACAAGGGGCAACAGTTTTAAGTTCAACAAGCCACAATATAACACACACAAGGGGCAACAGCTTCAAGTTCAACAAGCCATAATGTAGGACAGGAAACAGGAGATGCTTTCTCACCCACAGGGTTATAAACCCATGGAACCACCTACCCGCCCAAGCCGTAAATGTTACGGTTTGAGTGTGTGTGTGAAACCCTTGACAAGCCGCCGGTTTCTTGCCCCTTTGGAGGCCGCTAGAGCTGGCGGCCCTCATGGCTTCTTCGTATCCCCGACGAGACCACTAGAGAGACAGCGGCCCCTCAGGTAAATACGGGTGTCACCAAGGGAACAAGACAGTGGCAACACTCCACCACTGTTGCCACAACAGATAACGCGGGAACAATGGGTTACACAGCTGCTTATCGTTTTAAATATTCACGAATTAAAAAAGTAGTAAAAATAGATTAAATTAGGAAATTAAATTAGGAAAACAAACTTGAAATTGTTAAGCAAATATTGCTTTGCTCTTTTTGAATATTACAAATAATCCCAGTGTCAGGAAAATACACATTACTGCCAACAAAACCAAAACAACTAACATAACCTATCCTTGGACTAACTAGCCTAACTTATTCATATCTAAATATCCTAACTTATCTTCGTCATCCTATCCTAACTAACCTTAATTACCATCCTATCTTATCGTCATCACCCCTAGCCTAGCTTATCCTAACCATTTTAGTCCAACTTATACTAAACCATCCTATCCTACCCATGTTATCCTAACTTACCTTCACCACCCTATCCTAGCTTAACTAAAACATCATATCCTAACTTATCCTCATGCACCAACCTATCCTAACAGTAGTAGGGATGGCGGTGTATGGGCCCTCTTTCTTCGGGAAAAAGAGCCGCTACGCCCCCACCAGATTCAACGAACTTTGGAAAAAGGGCCGATATGCTCTTAAAGGTTTCTTATGGGGAAAATTCATTTTTTTTTCAGTTCTTGCTGACAATAAACTTTATAATCACAGAAAAAATGGAGAAACTGGTGAAAAATATGAACTGAACATGCTGTGAACATTTTGCAGAACACGGAGTGAATACAGAAAACACGGAAGAAAATGTGAAGAGCATAGAGAATATAGAGAAAATATACAAATACATTAGGATTATTAAAGGTTTGGTTATGTTGGGAATGGGCGAGATGAAAGAGAGATAAGGGATGTGAAAGTAAGGGGGGAAAGGGTAAGGTGTGATTTTTGACCGTGTGATTAATACATAGCTGAATGAACAAAGGGTATTGAAGGTAAGGTGTGATTTTGACCGTGTGAATATTAGCACGTTAGTGATTATTTACATTGCCGAGTACAAAAAGGGTATTAACGAACATGATGTCTACTTTTGATAGACTGGAGAGGGACTTGATCTGAAATAATTTGATAAACTAAAATCGGAGGACAGGAATTGGAGCTCTGTTATTGTCCTGATTTATTTTACTACGTTTGAAATATGACTGTTTAAAATTTCAGGAAAATAGGACTGCTAGTATTGAATCTACGAGAGAGAACTAAGGCTGAGAACGAGAGCTGGAGCTCGGTAATTGTTCGGAACTATTTTACTATGTCTGAAATACAGCAGTTATAAATTTCAGGGAAATTGGTCTGTTACTAAAGAACTTGTACAAATGAACTAAGGTGGGGGACATGAGCTGGAGCTCAGTAACTGACTTGATCTTATTTACTGTGTCTGAAATACAGAGGGTATAAATTTCAGGGAAATTGATTAGGTATTAACGAAGATACGAGAGGGAACTAAGGCTGAGGACAGGAGCTAGAGTTCAGTAATTGTTTGTATTTACTGAACTATATCTGAAATACAGCGGGTATAAGTTTTAGGGACATTGATAGGATATTAACGAAGATACGATAGTGGGTTATGGCGGAGACAGGAGCTAGAACTCGGTAATTGTTCGGATCTTATTTACTACGTCTGAAATATGACTGTTTAAAATTGGGCTATTAGTAGCAAAAATGCTGTCTCTGTCAAATTTGGGTCTTCAATTGGACTCTGATTAATTTTGGTCATGAACTGGACTCTTATGAAATTTGAGCTTAAATTGGACTCCACGAATTTTGCTCACAAAGTGGACTCTGAATAATTTAGGTCATCAACTGGACTCTGATTAATTTTGGGCATAAACTAGACTCTGGCTAATTTTCAATCTTTACTGGACTCTGTCGATTTTGGGCATAAATTAGTCTCTGACGAATTCTGTCTACAACTGGACTCTGATGAATTTTTGGCATGAACTGGTCTGTGACTAAATTTCGGTCTTTACTGGACTCTGTCGATTTTGGGCATAAATTGGTCTCTGACTAATTTTCTGTCGTTAATTGAACTCTGATTATTTTTGGGTATAAACTGGTCTCTGACTAATTTTCGGTCTTTACAGGTGAAACAGCCGTAAATGCATATAAAAACTAAAACTTGCTGTTAAGATGTCTGTTTTCCTTATTCTCAGTTATACGAAAGCTAGCTTTATTCTGACTTTTTATAACAAACTTCTATGAAATTATTTTCTCATAAGAACTCTTAACAAACTTTTATGAATAGTTATCTGAAAATGGTCTTTGAAAAAATCCGCGGGTTTGAAAACATACAAAAATTGACCGTAGAGTTTATTATCAGTAAGAACTGAACCTATTTGAATTTTCTCCATAAGAAAACTTCAAGAGCATATCGGCCCTTTTTCGCAAGTTCGTTGAATCTGGTGGGGCGAAGCGGCCCTTTTTCCTGAAAAAAGGGCCCATATGCCGCCATCCCTATACTCCTAACTTACCCTAAACCATCCTTTCCTAACTTATCCCCACCTCCCTATCCTAACCTAACCAAACCATCGTATCCTAAATTATCCTACATTTTCCGCAGCAGAAAGGTTTTGAAACCATGTATTCCCGTATCCACCAGGAGCAGGATGGGTGGCCTGGACCTACTTTACAGGAAAGGGGCCTTCAGAGCTCCGTCAACACAATCTATGTCCCGACAGAAAGGGACATGAATGGTACCATGAGGACCCCCAGCTCCGGCCACGTCCTTGATGAAGAAGCCATCGAAAAGCCAATTTCGTGAGTATAGGACATCGAAAAGTGTAATATTGTGAGTATAGGACATCGAAAAGTGTAATATTGTGAGTATAAGACATCGAAAAGTGTAATATTGTGAGTATAAGACATCGAAAAGTGTAATATTGTGAGTATAGGACATCGAAAAGGGTAATTTCGTGAGTAAAAAGACAGCAAGAAGCCTATTCAGTTAAGGACATCTAAAAGATTACATCTTGAGAGTAAGAAATCGAAAAGGCTAAATTTTGGGAGTAGAGAACATAGAAAAGCCTAATTTCTTGAGTTCAGGATATCTTAAAGCCTAATTTCTTGAGTTCAGGATATCTTAAAGCCTAATTTCTTGAGTTCAGGATATCTTAAAGTCTAATTTTTTGAGTTCAGGATATCTTAAAGCCTAATTTCTTGAGTTCAGGATATCCTAAAGCCTAATTGCTTGAGTTCAGGATATCTTAAAACCTAATTTCTTGAGTTCAAGATATCTTAAAGCCTAATTTCTTGAGTTCAGGATATTTTAAAGCCTAATTCCGTGAATACAGAAACATGTTGTCCCTCCACGATCAAGCTGGTGATCTTGCTTGATCTTATTTTATGCTTTACACAATGACCTCATAACGCCGCATCTTATCTATGAGAAAATTCTCGAGTTTATATAAGAACTCGAACCCTTGACCGTGTTACCCAAGTCCATGACACGAGTTCGAACACGCACCCAAAACGACTAACGTGTTTGTTCTGGGCAAATTACTGTATAGTAATCAATGATTAATGGACTCAATAGTAATCAATGATTAATGGACTCTGTAATGGCCTGTGATGCAGCTCACCTGAAGAAAACAAATCAAAACTAGCAAAAGTCCAAAGATAGGCATCAAGACTGGTTCCAGGGCTGAGGGGGCTGAGCTACGAGGAAAGCCTGAGGGAACTGGATCTCACCACACTCGAGATGAAAAGAGGTAGAGGGGATATGATAACGACATATTAGATTCTAAGGGGAATTGACAATGTAAATCAAAGCTACAGACAGCAGACTGAAGGGACACAGTCTTGTAGTACACAAAGTATTTGTTCCATTGTTAGTTGAAGTTAAAACACCCACCCACCCACACACACACACACACTAGAGGAGCGCCAGGAGGCAGGAGTCACACTGCAACAGGCTCCAGGAATATCCAGTTACCTAAGTATTAGGAACAGGTTGAGGGCTGTAAGTGGTATCCCAGGATACATGAAGGTGTAGGCAAGTTGAGAAGTGACTAAGACACAAGAAATAAGCAAGAAAGAGAGTGAAAATTCTGTGTTGGAAAGGTATATATATATTCCAGTACATAATAACGTCAAAAACTAAGATGGCTGCCACCAAGGGGGTAGAAACCACACCAACATATGATTGTCTCAAGGGATTCTCACACTGAAGATATCATGAAAGGAGGTTTTCTTGGCAGGTGAGAGGACTCAACTACCAAGCGAGACAGGTTGAGGACCTTCTAAAGCAGTATGAAGAAAAGTAATTGAATTTGAACAAGAAAATGAAGGTTTCAAGATTTAGTTTTGTAACTTAAAAGGAAGTATTTTTCAGGAAAGGTTAGGAAATGACCAGCTTGACTGATAAGGTAAGGATACTGGAGGATCAGATCAAGGAACTAGTGAAAGATAATGAGCCATGGAAAGTGAAGAGTGGTGAATTTGAAAAAAATGAACAAGAAAATAGACTCATGGTGAACAACTCCACGGTATCCTGAGGACTAACATGGAGTTTGGCGAAGATATGTTAAGAGAAACTTGATTCACAACTCAAATAGAGAAGTTAATAAAGAACTAGAAAAGTACAACGAGAAAATAAAATAAACATATGCGCAAATTATAAAAGAGAAAGAGACGATAAAGGAAATGTGTTTGGAAGTCAAAGCCAGAAATGACCAACAAGAAGCAGACATTAAACAAGCAAGTACGAAAGAACTGGTAACCAACAGTAAACTAGTACAAAATACTGCAGATACAAAAAAGTCCATAATAATTTTCGGATGTTTAGAGAAGGAAATATCATCTAGGTTGTACAGAGCAGCAGAATTATAAAAGAGATAAAATCATTAAGGAAATAGTAGCTTTTGGAGAAGGCCTCACTTCAAAGGAAAGTGTCAGTGATTTTAGGAGGGAACATATGAGAAAAACAAGAATCGCCTCCTAAGGGTGACTTTTAATGAAGTAAAACAAATGACGGAAGTGCATAGAACTACCAGGAAATTGCAGTGATGAGAATTTCCAACTTTGGTCATTAGGACAAGACCTCTCAAAGGAAGACAGAAAAAAGTTGAAACTAAACCTGGATGAAGCGAAACACAACTTACAAATTATGTGGAAAGGAATTACAAAACTCTAAAAAAGAACGAGACCTAGGGGTGATTTTGGATAGTAAGTTGTCGCCAGAGGAACACAAAGAACATTGTGAGAGGAGCGTATGCGTCGCTTTCCAACTTCAGAATTGCTTTTAATTATATGTATGGTGAAATACTAATGAAACTGTTCATGGCTTTTGTAAGACCAAAATTGGAAAATGCCACATTTGTATGGTGCCTAAATCTAAAGAAGCACATCAATAAACTGGAAAAGGTGCAACGGCATGCTATAAAATGAGTTCCGGAACTGAAAAACAAAAGTTACGAGGAGAGACCAGAGGCATTAAATATGCCAAAACTAGAAGATAGAAGAAAAAGAGGTGATATGATCACCACTTACAAAGTAATAAGAGGAATTGACAAAGAGGAATTCCTGAAACTAGTAACATCACGAACAAGAGGACACAGATTCAAGCTAAGGAAACAAAGGTGCCAAAAAAATATTAGGAAGTTTTCTTTCACGGAGTGGTAGACGGTTGGAACAAGTTAAGTGAGAAGGTGGTGGAGGCCAAAACCGTCAGTAGTTTCAAAGCGTTATACAATAAAGAGTACTGGGAAAACGGGACACCATGAGTTTAGCTCTCATCCTGTAACTACACTTAGGTAATTACACACTAATAACCCTACCTTCATCATACAGGAACTGCGAGACGATGATCCACGTGCTGAAGGGTAATGTGGGCACAGGACTGTTGGCAATGCCAGAAGCCTTCATGAACGCTGGGCTCTGGGTGGGCTTCGCGGGCATCCCTATCATGGGCATCATCTGTATTCACTGCATGAATATCCTGGTGAGTTCTGGGTCCCAGTTGGCTTTGTTCGTTTTTACCACAATTGAAGCTGGTGGAGGTGAGATATATCGCCTTATAGTTTAAAACATCCTTTCTATAGACAGCTTGCTTCGACGGCATGTAAACATTAATGTTGTCAAATTCTACCTCCAAACATATATATATATTGTTAAAAATTTTCCCGAGGGGCAAGTTTAGCTTGTGGTAACATTGAAACTGTGGGGACCAAACACAGCTTGAGGTCAATGTAAACTTTCAGTAATGTATAGAAAGGCTAATGATAACCTTATGAATATCTTTGACCAGGTGATTACTACTCACACTTTTAAGTAAGACTACTGCAAAACTAAACCTTCTGTCTCTTTTGTTATGTAAATTTTAGGAAACTTGTAGAGCTAGTTATCTGCTTCATTATTATGTATAATATTTTTTTATTTGTTACTTATTTATGGTGTATATACATATTTTGATTGCACATATTCAAAAGTGGGTGAATAAATGCTTCTCAAGTTAGACTTAACGAGTCCTGGTCAGGCAATGTTTGCTCTTGCTAGATGGTCAACAATTGATTAAAGACCACTTTAATAAATGGTAGTACGCATAGCAGCTGTAGATGGTATGTACAAAATATGGACTGTTGTATCCAAATACAGTAATGTTTTGTGCTGTTAATTTTCTAGAGGACTTGAGAAAGTAGTTAACCAAACCTAACCTTTCCAACGTCTAGAATAGTACATAAGTTGGCCCTAAAATTTAGTATACGTGGATTAGGACTGTTTATTTGGGTTCTGAAGATGTTAGGGGATCAGGTTTTGCTTATATTATAATTTTAGCCATTAACTATACATATTAATCATTAATAATTTATCCTATACACTTTTAACATGCTAATGAAATTTTAATTAATATTAGGAGTTTGAACAGCGAATTATCCAGCTAGACTTACAGTCAACTTAATCTGTTACCGTAGAGCAGAGTGAGTCAACTCTCCCCTCATTTTCAATCAAGATTCAGTGGTTTCCAGTTTTTAGTAGAAGCTTTGCGATTTAAATCAGTTTATATAAAATTCATTAAGATGAAAAAAAAATAACAGTTAATAGTTAACTTGTAAAAAATACTGCGGTGTTATTTTATACTTGTATAATCCTGTAAAATATGTTTACCCATTACTAAATGCTTTATATTTCAATATGTAGCCCCAGGTCTATTTCTAAATTACTGCCAAAAAAATCCACTTACCCTTATAAAAATCAACTTGTTCAAATCAATTGTGGTTGGGTCACCGAGATTGTACTTCTCTCTACCTCGTCTCTAGTTCCTCGTTCAAGCCTTCTGCCACCTCGTCCATCTATTACATTCCCTGCTTACCTGCTCCATGGACATTATCAAGTGGTTCTGTACCATATACTTTTAAAGAGTGAATTTTTTGTCGATAAATAACAATGTTCTTGACTTCAACAGAAGCGCACTTACACAGAGCATTTCCCTATTGACGATTCAAGGTGTTTGCTAGTCAAGTACTGAGTGAACAGTGTGCGGCTGATGCTGGAATTAGTACCACTATGACTTTGAAATTGAAGTCGTGCTCCTCGGAGTCTACCGTCGAACAGAAAAGGAAATCGCTGCAGCCCTTGTGAGAGCAACTACTTAGTCCTGTAAATGTCACTAAGTCGCAGTTCAATTGTCCTGTTCTGAGTATGGCACTGTGGACATGAAAACTGAACTTCGACTTAATAATTATATTTCATTCACACAAGCTGAACTGCAGGCCATCCTGGCTGGTTTGGATTTTCAAGACGATAAAGATGTTTTCGTATTTGTCGATAGCCAAAAAGCACTTGATTCCTTAAACAGTCAAAATCCTATCTCCATGTCCATAGTTGAGGATTGTAATAAAATTATAAATCAGATACAGCTGAAAGGTCACAAAGTAAATTTCACGTGGATTCCATCTCGTATTTGAATAGTGCGCAACAAGGTGGCGGATGACTTGGCCAAACGCGCCACATAAGAACAAAAGTTGACATTGCATAGACATTGACATTCCAATAAGACAAATAAGAAGCAAAATCAGAAATATTCAGGCACAGGCAGAAGTTGAGAGGAGAGGTATAATGTATGAGAGAAGTCAAACCATGCAACACTACATGTATGTGAGTCAAAACACCCATTTCACTTATGGTAAAAGGAGAAATGCTTGGAGTGACTCTGTGCACATGTGGCTCAGGCTTGGGTACAAATATTAACGGGAATATGGAATAGTTGCTAATGATAATAACACGAAGTGTAAACTAAGTGGTATGTTAAGGTCTCACACCCTCACCCATTATGTTCTTGATTGTCCGTTAATTAATATATTCACAAACACTGAGATAAGGACTGTTCCTGAACAAAAATCCTGGCAATGTCACAACGGAAAAGTTGATAATATTCTGGAGAGATATTCCGGCTGTGCTCCTACCAGAAGGGGTCCTGAAAAACGTAGCCATGAAGACACGTCAGTGAAGGTACATAATTCATCCTCCACCTTCCCAGCACAAGTGACTGCTGCTCAACCAACTGAGCATGATACACTCGACCTCTCCTCGTCGTCTGATGATGACTCAATCAACGTCACCAATGTATCCACCACCAACCTTACAAGATCAAGAACCCACATCTCAGAACCCGGACTCCATCCAAGGACGCAGATGCACTAGTAGAGGAAACGTACCAAGGAATTTCAGGCGCCCCATAGAACAGACATATTTCCAACATATGCCTCAAAGTGTGTTACCAACAAGGACCCTTGAGAACAAACCCAGACGGAAGTACAGAGTTCCCTAACCCAGAGGAACTCCGAGAAAATGTCGATGTCAAGCTGCTCCAGCCTGACCTCATAGACAAACGATAGTAGGAACTTTACTCAACGGCAGTGTTACTTGCCGCAGCAGGACGACGAGAAGCAGGACACCGAGGAAGACGACACAAATAGAACAGGGGGGGACAGGGAGACAGAGAGAAGGAGACGGAGAGAGAGAGAGAGAGAGAGAGAGAGGGAGGGGGCCCAACAAGCAGGCTGATGGCACTATGAAGAAGACGAAAGACGACACCACAAGAATGCAGACTGGACTGAGAGCTTGGTGTGAGGGGCGGGGCTTGACTGGTGTCTCCCTGCCTGTGATCACAACCTAAGTTTACTGTCCAGCAGTTGTGTTAAGTCTTGGCTCTTCTCTCTGCGACTACAACACTTCCTCTCTACTCTATTCTTCAGTTATACCCACTTCCCTTCTCTCCCATTGGGAACTTCTCTTGTATTTATCGCTCGTTCGTTCAGTAGTTGGGGAATTTATTCAGTATCAGCAAACTAGGTTTTTAAAATAATGTTTTCTGACCAAGGAATAAGTAGGAAAACTAATGACCATCTCTGTTACCCTCACACCATTTCCTGACCACTGACATTTCTCTCCCGTTGAACCTGTGACTTCTTCTAGGTCACGAGTTCGAAGGAGTTGTGTGGACGGCAGGGGGTGAGGGCCATGAGTTACGAGGAAACAGCGTCCATGGCGTTCAAGCTTGGCCCCGAGGGATGCCGCAGGTGGCACCGGGTCGTGTACTACATCATCACCACCTTCCTCGTCATCACCCAGGTCGGCTTCTGCTGCGTCTACTTCGTCTTCATTCCCCAGAACATCCAGGAGGTAAGGAGAGACTCACAGAGACAGACAGACGTGTAGAGAGACAGCTAGAGATAATCACAGCTACTCATGCAGTTGTCATAGTTGACTCATGTCCTCATTATTCGCACACAATCGAGGGACACGTGTCAGGTACAATCACCGCCACCCACACGATTGTTCTCGATAACGTCATCGTGTTATTTATTGCCCAAGTGACTCTGGGTTTGTGATGATAAGAGCAGTGATATCTCTGGCGGCTCTACTTGATGTAGTTGATAACTGTGAGACCACATTGCTCTTCCTTGGCTGCCATACAATCACATATGTCTGTCTGTCAAGGCTGACCTGCTCAGAATGCTGCTTGACGCATACGACTCTAACCGACTGGCTTGCTAACCTGAACGAAGCTCTATAAGAATACACTAATCAGAGAGAGTAGCAGCGGCATTGGTCTATCCCTTGATTAATTGTCAGACTTTGCGTGACATCACTAGAGTGAACTGACATGGGATTGCAGCCAAGTACTGACATAGATGTCAGGCTTCGACCTGAACATCTTGTTCAACTCTGGCGTCCTGTCAGCGCCATCCATGATGTACATTATTGTACATTGTACATTAATGATTCTCTGAACTTGTAACATAAGCCGAGAATGTATTGTACAGTAACTAGACTCTAGGTGAGAACTTGTGTCTTCAGAGACACCCAAGGTGATGGGAGTCGGAGCGGAATTAACGCTATTGGTGTCCTGGCTCACCTTAAGCGCACAAGTCACCGCGCATCTGGGGTGTGCACCTTAGCTGAGATATACCAACTTACTCACGGAGACACGGGCACACAGGGAGATATACAGAAAGAGACAGAAAAGACACAGAGCCAGAGACACATACATATTGCGTAATATACATAGACAGAAAGAGACAGAGACTTTGAGACACCTTTTAAATTGTTATCGAAGATCAGTTCTACTAAAAAAATAATTCTCATTGATTTAATATTTCGTTTAAGACCCAACACCACTTCTCAGTCCCCTTGGTTCTATGTATCCTCAACTACCCTTAATTCTATGTATCCTCATCTCCCCCTTAGTTCTATATATCCTGACCATAAAGCAGGAAAAACCAGTCAAGTTGGAAGTGTCAACATGGCAAATAAAGGTTTAATTTTTCTCCTCCTGCTCCTGCTCCTCCAGGCTGTCAAGTGCATGACCACCAGCGGCACCAGCATCTCCCTCCTGGCGTACACTGCCATCTTCATACTGCCGCTGCTGCTTATTTCTTTCATCCCCAACATCAAGGTGAGTTTGTCATAGTTTACCCTGAATTTATCTTTGGGAGGGGAGGGGGGGGTCAGTAGGGGCCTCGGCCAGGACGTGACACCCTGAGGGCCACCATCACTAGTAGCTTAGACGGGGATAGGAACTTGAGGTTACCTTGAGGTGCTTCCGGGGCTTAGCGTCCCCGCGGCCCGGTCGTCGACCAGGCCTCCTGATTGCTGGACTGATCAACCAGGCTGTTGGACGCGGCTGCTCGCAGCCTGGCGTATGAATCGCAGCCTGGTTGATCAGGTATCCTTTGGAGGTGCTTATCCAGTTTTCTCCTGAAGCCAAAGGTTTCCCTACCACCTCACCACCCACTGTTTCAGAGGAATTTTACAGTTGAATTTTAAACTAAATAACCCACCTGAGCCCCTCTTGATGCACCTGCACCTTGCCCACCAGTACCTGGCGCCGGTGTCCATGATGGCAGGAGTGATCCAGATAGCAGGCATCATCATATGTTTCTACTACATGGTGAGGGACCTTCCTCACATCCACGAGGACCTCCCTGCCTTCGCCGGATGGTCGACCCTGCCTCTCTACTTCGGCACTGCTATCTACTCTTTCGAGGGTATCGGACTGGTGAGTACCAAGTGTGGGGGTGGGTAGTGTGTGGGCACCAAGTGTGGGGGTGGGTAGTGACGAAGTCCCTAACCTGGTATATACACGTAGAAGACCAACGGTCAAATATAGAGTTTCTTTACGCGTTAGATCGAGACTTGGGCCTTACAGAAGTCCTTGACAGTAATACCAACTTTAAATGTCATAAAATTTCAAACTAGTTCCTCAACATGGTAACTCCAAATGCCTTCCTGGGAATTTATGCAACGTCTGTAAAGTACACAGAGCCTAGAAATGAGCCTCGACCCTTATCCTAGCATGTGATTGATCAGAGTAGTTAACATGACCTGGGATCGAACCCTGGCTCTCAAAGAGCTTGACTAGTCCCTCTGTGAAGCAGGTGTCTCAAACTTCTCAACCAAGTAAGAATTAGGTCCGATAATGGGTGTTGCTATAAGAACGACCCGAGAACTTTCCACTTGAGTGGGAGCCTTTGATGCCAATAAGCAGAGTGGAAGATAAACACAGAAACTTTCCTTTCGTGAAGCAACTTCAGGGATGAGCAATAAGCATTTAACAAGGCTTTATAATCTCGTTGTCAGGAAAGTTTCCTGAAGGTGGACTTAGTGGAGACCTGATCAAGGACCGGGCCGCGGGGACGCTAAGCCACGAAATCATCTCAAGATATATGATACCTATCTCAAGATAGGTCGAGAGGCAGAGGCGACACAATCTTCAGTATAATAGAACATATAACGTTAATAGGGAACGTATGCACAGCAATACGCAATATAAAGACTCTTTTATATCAAACTGTCCACAATTTACCCTCTTGAAATTTCTGCTTTGCAATCACTGGTCGTGGAACCAAATAACAATTACAGAAACCTAACCTAAACTAACCTAACCTAGAGTTAACAAACTGTAATCCGGACCTATATGTATATACACAGCGAGAAATGCGGCACATCTCTCAGAGTACATACCTTGGTCGTCTGACAACGGCTGTTCATGACATGTTTTCCTACACTGGTGTTTTGCCATCAAAGAATCAACCCGCATTCCATTTCCTATTCTTTTCTCTGCACCACTAGGTACTGCCGCTGGAGAACAAGATGAAGACCCCGGGAGCATTTGGGGGACTCAGCGGTGTCCTCAACACAAGCATGTTGATCGTGATGTGTCTGTTTGCTTCCTTCGGCTTCTTTGGCTACCTCCAGTACGGCAGCACTGTCCAGGGGTCCATCACTCTCAACCTTCCCGCCAGCGACCCGTGAGTTTTGCCGCTAGCGAGCGGTAACTCTGCTAGAAGTGCACACTACTACAGTTTAGGATGGCCTGTTGCATCTTGGCTACAGTTTTCCCGGCTTGGCTCCTTCTTTTGATAATTACTTATGTTTTGCATGCTGGGAAGGTAGAGTCATGCTGGAACATGTTCTCCGTTATTGGGTACATGTTGCTTGCTCCTGGACTTGTTAATGGGGTTTAGGATGTGATTTAAGGTGTGATTTTCACCCCATGAACCGCAGTAACATAGTTTAAATACATGGACTGGATTAGTGGAGCTCAAGTCCACTACGGGCTCCCTAACCCGTGCTACTTGGAACTTTTGTTCCGAGAAGCTGAATCTAAAGCAGCATAGTGTAGTAGGTCTCCAAACACTGCAACTTAATCCATCAGTTCCCTAAGAGTCTGTACCATTCGCTTCGTTCAGAGTTTCATCAACATATGACCTTCACGTCTGTCCAAGCCCTGGTTTAGCCATGGCTGTAGCTAACGGAAATTCTTCGCTTGTCTCCCTATCTCCCTACATAACTGCCTGTGCATGGAGGACAGACTGGCGGAGGCGGTGAAGATCGCGATGGCGCTGTCCGTGCTCCTGACCTACCCGCTGCAGATGTATGTACCCTTCGAGATACTGATCCCCTCCGTCACCAGGCGGTTCACCACCAAGAAGGGCAAGCTGGTGGCTGAGTACGCCTTCAGGACCGCAATGGTTCTCCTGACCTGTAAGTTTACCTTTATTCATGTAAACCTCATAAATCTAAACCTAGATTATACAGTATATAGTCTCGCTTGTACAGTCGGGTTCCTTCTCGAATCACAATCTGGATCTCTGGAATTGAATCCAGGGGCTGGACACAAAGGGTTGGGCGCGTTTTCTATTACTTAATGCACATGTTCACCAAGCAGTAAATGGATACCAGGAGTAGTGTAAATGGATATATATATATATATATATATGTCGTACCTAGTAGCCAGAACGCACTTCTCAGCCTACTATGCAAGGCCCGATTTGCCTAATAAGCCAAGTTTTCATGAATTAATTGTTTTTCGACTACCTAACCTACCTAACCTAACCTAACCTAACTTTTTCCGCTACCTAACCTAACCTAACCTATAAAGATAGGTTAGGTTAGGTTAGGTAGGGTTGGTTGGGTTCGGTCATATATCTACGTTAATTTTAACTCCAATAAAAAAAAATTGAGCTCATACATAATGAAATGGGTAGCTTTATCATTGCATAAGAAAAAAATTAGAGAAAATATATTAATTCAGGAAAACTTGGCTTATTAGGCAAATCGGGCCTTGCATAGTAGGCTGACAAGTGCGTTCTGGCTACTAGGTACGACATATATATATATATATATATATATATATATATATATATATATATATATATATATATATATATATATATATATATATATATATATAGTTAAAAAAAGCCTTAACGAACTCCTAACTCCATACACTCCAAGCAAGTATAGTCTACAATCATCAGCAGATTTCCTAGAATTAATCAACTCAGTCACTACTCAGCCCGATGGAATCATTGCTTCCCTGGACGTTGAATTCCTATTTACCAACGTCCCAGTCGACACAACCATAGGAATGATACTGGACAGAGTATACAGAGACGAGAGCACCCCCAAATTAGACATACCCGAGCCACACTTGAAGAGTCTTCTCGAGGCATGTACAAAGGAAGCCCCTTTCATCAGTCCACAAGGAGACATGTATCTACAAACAGACAAAGTAGCAATGGGCTCCCCCTTAGGAGTGTTATTTGCTAATTTTAACATGGGAACCATCGAAGACAGAGTCTTCAGTAGCAGACAAAAAAACTGTATACTGCTGTTGTGTAGATAACACATTCGTCAGAGTAAAAGACTCAGATGAACTAGTTGATCTAAAAAGCCATCTAGAGAGAGAGTCAGTACTCAGATTTAAACATGAAAATAGTGAAAATAACAGTCTGCTATTCTTGGATGTATTAATAACAAAAACAGTAGCCTCTTTAAGCACCAACGTATATACTAAGCCCACCAACATAGGATTATGGCTGAATGGTAAGAGTGAGTGCCCCCAAAGATACAAAGTCAGTGTTCTCAATGCTTATATTCGTCGAGCGCTTACACACTGCTCCGAAAGTGAGTAGAGAGTTTGAAAGAATAACTCAGGTATTGGTGAACAATGGAAATAGCAATAACAATAGCAGCCGGCTTCCCGTCCTCGTCGAGGCCACTAGACAGATACTATCCTCCTGGTAAATCCAGGTAAAGGACAGACAGACATAGACACCAAGACAGTAGAGAAACAGAGATAGAATTATATAAAGGAGTCTGGTCCCGGTTGGACATTCGTATTCGTTTTCGTCACACAATCTGGAATTCCAGGTTCGATTCCCGGGCGGGACAGAAATGGTTGGGCACATTTCCTATCACCTAATAGGACTGTTCACCCAGAAGCAAGTAGGTACTTAGGAGTTAGTCAGCTTGTGAAGGGTTGAATCCTGGGGAGGGTTAGTAGTTCAAATTAGGGGGAACATCGATATAAGTTTAATTTCGTGTATATTTACTGGCTGCCTGTCCCTCGACAAAATTAATTACTAATCATAATGACAAACAATGTATTTGAGTTACCCCAAAAATCTTTTTATACGTTTTCTGAAAATCATATAATGGTCCATTTTCTTTCACATATTAATCATTAAGTAAGGAGAGACTACTAAAATATTTACAATAAAAAAAAAATCATGTCATCAAGGACACCATGTACCTACATACACCTACCTGAGGTCACCTACTGATAACATCCCCATCTTGGTCTCTGCGAACAGTCGTGTTGGCAGCATCCATCCCTAACATTGGGTTGTTCATCTCCCTGGTCGGAGCCGTGAGCAGCTCCACCCTCGCCTTGATCTTCCCTCCAATCATTGAGCTGGTGACCTTCTGGCCCAATACTGGAAGATGCCACTGGGTCCTCATCAAGGTGAGATATTAGGGCCACTGGGTCCTCATCAAGGTGAGATATTAGGGCCACTGGGTCCTCATCAAGGTCAGGTATTAGGGCCACTGGGTCCTCATCAAGGTCAGGTATTAGGGCCACTGAGTCCTTATCAAGGTGAGATATTAGGGCCACTGGGTCCTCATCAAGGTGAGATATTAGGGCCACTGGGTCCTCATCAAGGTGAGATATTAGGGCCACTGGGTCCTCATCAAGGTGAGATATTAGGGTCATTGGGTCCTCATCAAGGTCAGGTATTAGGGCCACTGGGTCCTCATCAAAGTCAGGTATTAGGGCCACTGGGTCCTCATCAAGGTCAGGTATTAGGGCCACTGGGTCCATATAGTGGAGAGAAAATAGGGACAATGTTTCCAATCAAAATCAATATAACATACGGATAAAGTAAATGCAGAAGGAACATTGGCCCCAGTCAGGCAGCTCCTATTTACACCCAGCCATTTTCTTTCCTATTTTGTTTAAACGACTAAACTACCTTTCTATTACAATATTTCATAGTATCCCTTTACATTCTTTTAAACAAATGTTTACCTAATTATATTTTCTATCTGTAAATTAACTGTTATAATTCAGCAGGAAGAGAAACGAACGTTGGCTCCACATGGCGTTTATTACAACAACAAACAGTGACGTCACTGGGTATAGGTTACATGACATACTATTTACAATGATTATAAAACAAACGAGCATCTGCTCAAAACATTATGCACCTAACCTATGTAGCACTTATTCATACAAAATACCTTAATCCTAACATTACTTTTTAATTAAACTCTACCCCTACAGGTTATTAAGTCTATAAGGCGGTCGTATGACTCTTCCTGATTTTCTCAACTTGGGTTCCAGGCTTGTTACTTCTGGGAAACCTTCTTCTGAATTACAACTGTCGAGTCTCTAGGGTTAGCTGTATCCCCATTACCCTCTGCTGTCCCTTGCTGTGCCTCCCTGTCTCCTACAGGTGCTGCCACCCCCTTCATTACTAGATATATACAAGAGTTGTTACATTCTTGTACAGCCACTAGTACGCGTAGCGTTTCGGGCAGGTCCCTGGAATACGATCCCCGCCGCGAAGAATCGTTTTTTCATCCAAGTACACATTTTACTGTTGCGTTAAACAGAGGCTACAGTTAAGGAATTGCGCCCAGTAAATCCTCCCCGGCCAGGATACGAACCCATGACATAGCGCTCGCGGAACGCCAGGCGAGTGTCTTACCACTACACCACGGAGACTGTGTGACGTATTATTAGCATGGGTATCACTAGTTGCCCCAAGGGAGCCGGTTGGCCGAGCGGACAGCACACTGGACTTGTGATCCTGTGGTTCTGGGTTCGATCCCAGGCGCTGGCGAGAAGCAATGGGCAGAGTTTCTTTCACACTATGCCCCTGTTACCTAGCAGTAAAATAGGTACCTGGGTGTTAGTCAGCTCTCACGGGCTGCTTCCTGGAGGTGGAGGCCTGGTCGAGGACCGGGCCGCGGGGACACTAAAGCCCCGAAATCATCTCAAGATAACCCCCACCTGAAGGGTCTTTAAAATTCCCCGTGAACCTTGGCATGAGTTGATCTGCATGTCTTTTTTCAATTAATGTTCCTAAAACTCTGCACTTGCACGGTGAAATTTATGCATGCGGCCCAATTCATCCATAATTTTACCTTCTACCCAAGGCTTAGTAGTTCCAAAATTACTTGCATGTACTGCATTCCCCTCGTTAAACAACAATTTCTCTCCCTGAGCCGACTGATTGGCCAAGCTAGTTACAGATTTATCTTTATCTAGATATGTTTTACTGCTTCCATGTGCACTTTAAAGTGCCTATTAAACAGTAATTCAGAAGGAGATTTACCAGTGGTAGAATGACCAGTTTTTCTATGATTATACAAACATCTGCAAAGCTTTGTATTAACAGTACTTTCCGTGAACCGCTGTAACCCTTCTTTTAAGGATCTCTGCTCTCTCAGCCAGACCATTTGAAGGATTATAGGGGGCAGGTGTTACATGTTTAATACCATTCTTTCTAACAAAAATCCTCCATTTCCCCTGAAACAAAATAAGGATCATTATCTGACACAACCATGTCTGGCAATCCAAAATTACAAAATGTTTTCCTTAGGAGTTCACAAGTTACAGATGATGTGGTGGAATTACACACATGAACATCCAGAAATTTGGTGTATGAATCCATCACCACTAGGTAATATTTGTTATCCACAGGTCCAGCATAATCTATAAGAAGTCTAGACAAGGGTTTTTCAGTGCTGGGCCAGGAAAGTACTGAGGCTTCGGATTTCTGATAATTCTTAAAACAAATGTGACAATTCTTAGTTACTTCTGCAATACCCTGGTCCATTTTTGGCCACCAAACCAAACTTCTAGCTTCTGCTCTCATAGCATTTATGCCATTATGGCCTACATGCAGCTGTTCCAAAATCTTACATCTCAGTTCTATACAATTCTATACACCACTCTATTCCTATACAAGAGTACATCCTGGTGAATACTAAGGTCAGCCTTCACTGCAGCATACTCTGACAATAATAAATTATCATTCCAACCATATCTGACTAACTTCATTAACATATTTAATTTGAGAACTCTACTAGTTGCCATCCTAATAGTCTGGAAGGATATATCCTCAAAAGACATAGATTCTACCAGATTAACATATTCCACTGGAATTCAATGCCTTCTGTCACAGGCAATCTACTTAATGCATCAGCTACTACATTATCCTTGCCTGGCTTAAACTCTAAATCATACTCAAACTACGAGAGTAGTAATGCCCATCTTTAAATTCTAGCATTAGCATTAACTGGAATTTGTTTACCTCTGCCAAACAATCCTAGCAGGGGTTTATGGTCTGTTCTAGCAAGAAATTTCCTCCCCAGCAGAAAATACCTCAGTTTTTTACGGGGTATACCGAAGCTAAGGCTTCTTTATCTAATTGGGAATAATTCTGTTCTGCAGGAGATAATTTCTTGCTAGCAAAATATACTACTTTATTCTGACCATCTTCTTCCTGTAATAATACACACCCCACTCCTACTGGGGAAGCATCTACTGTACCTCCAGTTTTAACGGGAGTCTATGAGCAAAATTAGTGAGCACTGGAGAATTGATCAACTCCTGCTTAATATTCCTGAAGGCATTCTCCTCTCTTGCTGCCCACTTAAATCTAGCCCCTTTTTTCAATAATTAATACAAGGGCGATAATTTTGTTGAAAGGTTCTTCACGAACTTACAAAAATATGTTACCATCCCAACAAAAGACTGTACTTCCCCCACTGATGCTGGGGCATCTATTATAGCAGCTACATTTTTGTGAGGAGTAAAGCCCTTACCTGAAATATGATACCCCAGGTATTCAATGGCCTTGGTCTTCAATGTCATTTATAATTGGGAGTATGAGGTTCTTGCTGTCGATCTTCCAGGAGAAGTTTGTCGATTGCTTGAAGAGCAGACTTTGAATCACAAAATATTATTCCTCCTCCAATGTTTTTTAATGTACTGGTAGCTAGTTGTAATGCTGCTAGTTCTGCTTGTGTGGAGGTCAGCCAGTTGTTTAACCTGACACTGACAGTCTTTGTGCAAATATTATTTCTATAAAACCTACATGCCGCTGCAGTCCGTCCAGTAGAGGATTGGACTGAGCCGTCGGTGTAGACACAGTGCTCGTGAGATCTTAAACTCTCGATGGAGGAGGCAATTGTTTCAAGTGTGAGAGCTTACACACTCACACACAGTTGTCTAAATTCTTCCTCCCGTCCGTCACCTGGTATAGGTTACATGACTTACTATTTACAATGATTATAAAACAAACGAGCATCTTCTCATAACATTATGCACCTAACCTATGTAGCACTTAGTCATACAAAATACCTTAATCCTAACAGTAACAATTTGAATTCAATGTTTTTGAGTTCTTTCATTCGTGTTTTTCAGATTCCCAATAACATATCCAATTGCCAGTTTGTCCACTAGTTATGTGACCCATTTACACACCGTTTATAATGAGAAAATTGAGTGTCTTCACATGCCACTGTACACTAACAACCTTGGCACCTCCTCAGAATGTGCTCATCTGCGCGTTTGGTCTGGTGGGCTTCGCCACTGGCACAGTCAGCAGCATCCAGAGCATCATTGACTTCATGGTTAATGGGCAGAAACAGCTCCCCCCAGCCTGCTAGGCTTACCCCGGGGGTCTGAAGTCTCTCACCCCGGGGGTCTGAAGTCTCTTACCCCAGGGGGTCTGAAGTCTCTCACCCCGGGGGGCCTGAAGTCTCTTACCTCGGGGGTCTGAAGTCACTCACCCCGGGGGACTGAAGTCACTCATCCCGGGGGGGGCTGAAGTCACTCATCCCGGGGGCCTGAAGTCACTTACCCCGGTGAGGGGCCTGAAGTCACTCATCCCGGGCCTGAAGTCACTTACCCCGGTGAGGGGCCTGAAGTCACTCATCCCGGGGGCTTGAAGTCGTCAGGCCAGAACTCGCTCATAAGGCTCCTTGGTCATCACCTTCTGACATCCTTTAAAAAGGGAGAGGTGGATAGAACCTATTGGACATAAAGCTAAGAAATCGTTGGACAAATGCTAAAGACATCCTGGACACCGATGTCACTCACTGGACTAATGATGGTATTACAAATCAGAAGAACTTATATTACAATACTCAAAAATATCATTACATAATGGTATTGTGTAATAAAATAATATGGAATTTATATTCTAGATTTTACATTAACAATGTATTTATTACAAAAATATACCAGATCTTTTAACTTTTTGTTTTCAACTTTACTCAAAATTCCTTGTGCACTGTTATTAAGAATTATGTTATTCTTACTATTGATGATGGTGTGGGGGGAGGGGGGAACTCTCCATGATATAATATATAATGATATATATATAGTAAATATAGTATATATATAGCTGATATAATAGTAAAGTAAGTAATTGATTTTAATAAATATTAGAGAAGTGGACTGTAAAAACTCCTTAATGTTACTTGGATTATTTTCCGTGCACACTTTAAGTGGGTAAACCCAATAATGCTGGAACTACCTACTGCACATAAATGTTGAAATAATTTCAATAATATATTTCATTAATTAACCAAGTTATAGAGTTAGTAGGCTAACTACAATATTATGACAAGAAATAAAATCTTAGCTGTCAGGCAGTTATTGTAGAATGCGTCAGACAGGGCGATCCTCTCTCTCGTATATAAACTTCCCTCTGTGATAATCATACTCTGTAATTCCTATATGACTACGAGTATATCCACTAACACTCACTGAAACGGCGTTGACTGATTAAGGGAAACACACTTACTGGAGTTATTTGATGATCTAGCGTCTTATCGATTGGGCAACCTATAACACGGGATTATGGCCATAAAACGTGAAAAAAGGTTACTCATCCAACCGGACGCGGTATCCTCAATAACAGATGAAGCTGCCTGCAAAGTCTGGGACCCGATAATGCTCGGATGGTCCGTATAACAGACGATGATAATGGTGAGCTTCGGGACACCGATCAAAGATGGCTTCTCTTCAGTTAATTCTCGGCAAGTGACCAGTGACGCGCGCGCCACCTGGCTCCCTCACTGTGCATCAACTCGGCATATAAGTCACGATAATTTATTCTGGTTTACTATCTGATTAAAGCATTGCCGACGTTATCTAACGTCATAATAACGCACTCCAAGTGTCAACAGACGATATTTCGCTGCGTGCATTATTAAACCGAAGTGTCGTTAGATAAACAAAGGAAATATAGAGATAATATTCATTTCGTGATTTTTACCCAGCTGGAATCAGCGGATCGCCGTTGTGGAAAACTTTATCTAGAAACAGAAATATAGTTTGCTTTAATGAATTAAATCAATTTCCAGTCGATATTACCTCCTAAATTAAACAAAGGTTAGACTGGGTTTGATTTGATTTATAAATAATTAATTATCATAGAATCTGGGCGGCTGATGTAACAGTGGCATTGATATTAGTAAGAATTTGGTTGCACTACGCTACTTGTTAGTAAGGTTAGTAAACTTTATTTCCTAGTTCAATAAATTTATCTTATCGTATTATAGGGGTTAGTAATTTAGGTGTCGGAAATTTCCGACAGATGGATTATCAATTTCATTCTTTCCCAGGTGAATGTAAAATATATAAATTAGAATGTAAACTATATTATTATTATTATTATTATTATTATTATTATTATAATTGATGTTTCACACATTGTATATTCAATAAAGATGTCTTCTTTATGTGTTCTGTGTTTTAGGTTTGTTTTATTGCTGTACACTACACCTACTGTATACTATGACCACTGTACACTACACCTACTGTATACTATGACCACTGTACACTACACCTACTGTATACTATGACCACTGTACACTACACCTACTGTATACTATGACCACTGTACACTACACCTACTGTATACTATGACCACTGTACACTACACCTACTGTATACTATGACCACTGTACACTACACCTACTGTATACTATCTTCACTGTACACTACACCTACTGTATACTATGACCACTGTACACTACACCTACTGTATACTATGACCACTGTACACTACACCTACTGTATACTATCTTCACTGTACACTACACCTACTGTATACTATGACCACTGTACACTACACCTACAGTATACTATCTTCACTGTACACTACACCTACTGTATACTATCTCACTGTACACTGCACCTACTGTATACTATCTTCACTGTACACTACACCTACAGTATACTATCTTCACTGTACACTACACCTACAGTATACTATCTTCACTGTACACTACACCTACTGTATACTATCTTCACTGTACACTACACCTACTGTATACTATCTTCACTGTACACTACACCTACTGTATACTATCTTCACTGTACACTACACCTACTGTATACTATCTTCACTGTGCACTTCACCTACTGTATACTATATTCACTGTACACTACACCTACTGCATACTATCTTCACTGTACACTACACCTACTGTATACTATCTTCACTGTACACTACACCTACTGTATACTATCTTCACTGTACACTACACCTACTGTATACTATCTTCACTGTACACTACACCTACTGTATACTATCTTCACTGTACACTATACCTACTGTATACCAGCTTCACTGTACACTACACCTACTGTATACCAGCTTCACTGTACACTTCACCTACTGTATACTTTCTTCACTGTACACTACACCTACTGTATAATATGCCCATTGTACACTACACCTACTGTATAATATGACCACTGTACACTACACCTACAGTATAATATGACCACTGTACACTACACCTACTGTATAATATGACCACTGTACACTACACCTACTGTATAATATGACCACTGTACACTACACCTACTGTATACTATCTTCACTGTACACTACACCTACTGTATACTATCTTCACTGTACACTTCACCTACTGTATACTATCTTCACTGTACACTACACCTACTGTATACTATGACCACTGTAAACTACACCCGCCGTACACAACACACAGAGTACATTACACCCACCATACAGTACACACAGCACACTACACTCACCGTAAACTACACCCAGTACACTACTCCCACCGTACACTACACCCAGTACACTACTCCCACCGTACACTACACTCACTGTACACTACACCCAGCACACTACACCCACCGTACACTACACACACTGTACACTACACCCACTACACTACACTCACCGTACACTACACCCAGCACACTACACTCACTATACACTACACCCAGCACACTACACTCACTGTACACTACACTCACCGTACACTACACTCAGCACACTACACCCAGCACACTACACTCACCGCACACTACACCCAGCACACTACACCCAGTACACTACACTCACTGTACACTACACCCAGCACACTACACTCAATGTACACTACACCCAGTACACTACACTCACTGTACACTACAACCAGTACACTACACTCACTGTACACTACACCCAGCACACTACACCCAGTACACTACACTCACTGTACACTACACCCAGCACACTACACTCACTGTACACTACACCCAGCACACTACACCCAGTACACTACACTCAATGTACACTACACTCACTGTACACTACACCCAGTACACTACACTCACCGTACACTACACTCAGCACACTACACTCACTGTACACTATACCCAGTCCACTACACCCAGTACACTACACTCACTGTACACTACACCCAGCACACTACACTCAATGTACACTACACTCACTGTACACTACACCCAGTACACTACACTCACCGTACACTACACTCAGCACACTACACTCACTGTACACTACATCCAGAACACTACACCCAGTACACTACACCCAGCACACTACATTCACCGTACACTACACCCAGTACACTACACTCACTGTACACTACACTCACTGTACACTATACCCAGTCCACTACACCCAGTACACTACACCCAGCACACTACACTCACTGTACACTACACCCAGTACACTACACCCAGCACACTACACTCACCGTACACTACATCCAGCACACTACACTCACTGTACACTACACCCAGCACACTACACTCACTGTACACTACACCCAGTACACTACACTCACTGTATACTACACCCAGCACACTACACTCACTGTACACTACACCCAGTACATTACACTCACTGTACACTACACCCAGCACACTACACTCAATGTACACTACACTCACTGTACACTACACCCAGTACACTACACTCACTGTACACTACACCCAGTACACTACACTCACTGTACACTACACCCAGCACACTACACTCACTGTACACTACATCCAGCACACTACACTCACCGTACACTACACCCAGCACACTACACTCACTGTACACTACACCCAGTACACTACACCCAGTACACTACACTACACCCAGCACACTACACTCACTATACACCACACCCAGTACACTACACCCAGAACATTACACTCACTATACACTACACCCAGCACACTACACTCACTGTACACTACACCCAGTACACTACACCCAGCACACTACACTCAATGTACACTACACCCAGCACACCACACTCACCGTACAATACACCCAGCACAGTACACTCACTGTACACTACACTCACCGTACAATACACCCAGCACAGTACACCCAGCACACTACACTCACTATACTACACCCAGCACACTACACCCAGCACACTACACTCACTGTACACTACACCCAGTACACTACACTCACTGTACACTACACTCACTGTACACTACACTCAGCACACTACACTCACTGTACACTACACTCACTGTACACTACACTCACTGTACACTACACTCACTGTACACTACACTCAGCACACTACACTCACTGTACACTACACCCAGCACATTACACTCACTGTACACTACACCCAGTACACTACACTCACTGTACACTACACCCAGCACACTACACTCACCTTACACTACTCTCAGCACACTACACTCACTGTACACTACACCCAGCACATTACACTCACTGTACACTACACCCAGTACACTACACTCACTGTACACTACACCCAACACACTACACTCACCTTACACTACTCTCAGCACACTACACTCACTGTACACTACACTCACTGTACACTACACCCAGCACACTACACTTAATGTACACTACACTCACTGTACACTACACCCAGTACACTACACTCACTGTACACTACACTCAGCACACTACACTCACCATACACTACTCTCAGCACACTACACTCACTGTACACTACACTCACTGTATACTACACCCAGCACACTACACTCACTGTACACTACACCCAGCACACTACACTCACTGTACACGACACTCAGCACACTACACTCACTGTACACTACACCCAGCACACTACACTCACTGTACACTACACTCACCGTACAATACACCCAGTACACTACACTCACTGTATACTACACCCAGCACACTACACTCACTGTACACTACACCAAGTACACTACACTCACTGTACACTACACCCAGCACACTACACTTAATGTACACTACACTCACTGTACACTACACCCAGTACACTACACTCACTGTACACTACACCCAGTACACTACACTCACTGTACACTACACCCAGTACACTACACTCACTGTACACTACACCCAGCACACTACACTCAATGTACACTACACCCAGCACACTACACTCACTGTACACTACACCCAGCACACTACACTCACTGTACACTACACCCAGTACACTACACTCACTGTACACTACACCCAGTACACTACACTCACTGTACACTACACCCAGCACACTACACTCACTGTACACTACATCCAGCACACTACACTCACCGTACACTACACTCAACACACTGCACTCACTGTACACTACTCCCACCGTACACTACACCCAGCACACTACACTCACTGTACACTACACCCAGCACACTACACTCACTACACTACACCCAGCACACTACACTCACTATACACTACACCCAGTACACTACACCCAGTACACTACACCCAGCACATTACACTCACTGTACACTACACCCAGCACACTACACTCACTGTACACTACACCCAGTACACTACACCCAGCACACTACACTCAATGTACACTACACCCAGCACACTACACTCACCGTACAATACACCCAGCACAGTACACTCACTGTACACTACACTCACCGTACAATACACCCAGCACAGTACACCCAGCACACTACACTCACTATACTACACCCAGCACACTACACCCAGCACACTACACTCACTGTACACTACACCCAGTACACTGCACTCACTGTACACTACACTCACTGTACACTACACTCACTGTACACTACACTCAGCACACTACACTCACTGTACACTACACTCACTGTACACTACACCCAGCACACTACACTCACTGTACACTACACCCAGCACATTACACTCACTGTACACTACACCCAGTACACTACACTCACTGTACACTACACCCAGCACACTACACTCACCATACACTACTCTCAGCACACTACACTCACTGTACACTACACCCAGCACACTACACTTAATGTACACTACACCCAGCACACTACACTCACCATACACTACTCTCAGCACACTACACTCACTGTACACTACACCCAGTACACTACACTCACTGTACACTACACTCAGCACACTACACTCACCATACACTACTCTCAGCACACTACACTCACTGTACACTACACTCACTGTATACTACACCCAGCACACTACACTCACTGTATACTACACCCAGCACACTACACTCACTGTACACGACACTCAGCACACTACACTCACTGTACACTACACCCAGCACACTACACTCACTGTACACTACACTCACTGTACACTACACTCACCGTACACTATACCCAGTACACTACACTCACTGTATACTACACCCAGCACACTACACTCACTGTACACTACACCCAGTACACTACACTCACTGTACACTACACCCAGCACACTACACTCACTGTACACTACACTCATTGCACACTACACCCAGTACACTACACCCAGCACACTACACTCACCATACACTACTCTCAGCACACTACACTCACTGTACACTACACTCACTGTATACTACACCCAGCACACTACACTCACTGTACACTACACTCACCGTACACTACACTCACCATACACTACTCTCAGCACACTACACTCTCTGTACACTACACCCAGCACACTACACTCACTGTACACTACACCCAGCACACTACACTCACTGTACACTACACTCACTGCACACTACACTCACCGTACACTACACCCAGTACACTACACTCACTGTATACTACACCCAGCACACTACACTCACCGTACACTACACCCAGCACATAACTCTCACTGTACACTACACCCAGCACACTACACTCACTGCACACTACACTCACCGTACACTACACCCAGTACACTACACTCACTGTATACTACACCCAGTACACTACACTCACCGTATACTACACCCAGCACACTAAACTCACTGTATACTACACCTAGCACACTACACTCACCGTACACTACACCCAGCACACTACACTCACCGTACACTACACTCACTGTACATTACACCCAGTACACTACACCTAGTACACTACACTACACTCACTGTACATTACACCCAATACACTGCACTCACTGTACACTACACTCACTGTACATTACACCCAGTACACTACACCTAGTACACTACACTCACTGTACATTACACCCAATACACTGCACTCACTGTACACTACACTCACTGTACACTACACCCAATACACTGCACTCACTGTACACTACACTACACCCAGCACACTACACCCAGCACACTACACTCACCGTACACTACACTCACTGTACACTACACTCACTGTACACTACTCTCAGTACACTACACTCACTGTACACTACACTCACCGTACACTACACCCAGCACACTACACTCACCGTACACTACACCCAGTACACTGTACACATCAGAGGCCAACTTTCACACTGCCCCTAAGGCCACACCCACCTGCTTGATGCCAGGTCTCGCCGGTGAGTGCGTCTTCTTCCGGTATAATTGTGTCCTTTTTATCGTTGTAATATCAAACGGACGTTTCATTAACTGCTGTTTTCTTAATGCATCTTTAGTAAATTAATTTAGGTGTAAAGCATTCAGTTAAATTTATAATATTTATATTACAAGTATATAGTTTAGAAAACAGTTTTATGTAAATGGCATTAATCTCTATAAGAAGCTCCACCCACAGTTCCTTCCTGCTCCCTGATTGGCCGAAGGTGACGTCAAGGTTTTGCAGTATGTCTAACCTAAAACACAAGCCACATTCCATGTTATTAAACGGCAGCGCTATTTAAATCTTCATATATGTGATAGTGATCTTGTATAAGTCTAGAATGAGGCGTGGGCGTAGCCTAGTAATATCGTGGGCGTGTGCAGGCGATAATATGGGCGTGTTCAGATGGCAGTAAAGGCGTCGCCTAGTGCTCGGGTGGGCGTGGCCAGGCGTGCGCGGGAGCCCCGGCGGCCGGGAGTGCGCCAGTCAGCACCCAACACCTGGCTGATGCAGGCCCCGCCCTGCCGCCTCCCGCTTCCACCGCTAATCCCCTTAATTCACATTATTACCCGGCCTCTTGTACATTCCCCCAAAAAAGTTTACAAGTAGAACTATCCCCATAGATGTGTTTCGTCCAGAAATGGCGCTCCAGGAGGATTAAAACACCAAAAGCTCAATACCCGGAAAAACAATTGAGATTCCCCCACACCTGTGAAATTTAGTGACGAGTGACTGAAAATCTGAAGTTTGCGAAGGAGGAGGAAACGTAAGAGAGAAAAGGCGAAGGAAGGAGTTGAGGGAGACGCCGTGAGGAAGGTGGAGACAGTAAAACAGAGTGATAAAGTGTACGGAGAATGGAGTAATTAGCGGAGGCAGCGTTGAGGTCCCCAGTGAAGCCCGCCAGACCGGCCAGGCTCCGCCATGAAGGAGTATCAGGAGGTAAGGTAGGGAGGGGAGGGAGGGAAGGGCAGGTAGGAGGGAGAGGTAAGTTGGGTAGGTAGGAGGGAAGGCAGAAGTGGGAGGCAAGTGGAGTAGGTCGGAGGGAGAGGCAGGTAGGTAGGGGAGGCAGGAGGGGTAGGTAGATGGGGGAGGCGGGAAAGGAAAGGAAGGTAGGGGAAGAAACAGATATCAAAAGGAAAAACCCTCCCCAACACGTCATCAGGACCAAGAGAGAAGTGCCAGGTCCACCTAACCTCCCCAGCTGTACACTAATGCTCCCAATACACTACACCTAGCACACTACAGCTGACTAATGAGCAGGCAGGAGCAGCTGACCCGGTCCTATTAACAGCATAACCACCTTATTCCACCTACTACACCAACATTAAATATTTCTGCGTTTGTCCTTTGCATTCACTTGCATTCTACCTCTGAGGATGCTGGGCTGTACCTTAGCGAAACTCGCCACACCAATAAAGATGTAAATGAACTTCCGAAAGTTGATTTATTCAACTTCTTCCCCGTGTGAAGAAAAACCCGACAGTTTTTTGCTACATTTATTCACGTAGATGGGGGGGGGAGGCAAGGGTCTCTCCCCCCCCCCCCCCATTGTTCTCAATCTCCTCCCCTCTTTTATCTCTATCTCCCTCTCTTCCCATCTTTCATCCCTCTCCAACTTTTCCCCTTCTCACCGTTCCTGCTTCTCTCCCAATCTTTACACCTTTCTGTCCTGTCACACCTCTTGTCCCCTCACTACTTTCCCACTCTTCCCCCTCTCCCTTATTTCAACGTTCTTCCCCTCAACCTCCTTTCTCCTTCCCTTTCTCCCTATTTCTGTATGTCTCTGTCTCGATTTTTCTGTGTCAGCCTGTGTCTGTGTTTAGTTATCTTCCTGTCTCTCTCTCTCTCTCTGTCTCTCTCTCTCTCTCTCTCTCTCTCTCTCTCTCTCTCTCTCTCTCTCTCTCTCTCTCTCTCTCTCTCTCTCTCTCTCTCTCTCTCTCTCTCTCTCTCTCTCTCTCTCTTTGCCCTGGTCGACCCAGTCTTTCTGCAGGCGTATCTTTGTCTATCTCTCTCTATCTCTGTCTTCCTCTGTTTCTCTCTCTTCTCTCTCTCTTCTCTCTGTCTCTTCTCTCTCTCTCTCTCTTTCTCTCTCTCTCTCTCTCTCTCTCTCTCTCTCTCTCTCTCTCTCTCTCTCTCTCTCTCTCTCTCTCTCTCTCTCTCTCTCTCTCTCTCTCTCTCTCTCTCTCTCTCTCTCTCTCTCTCTCTCTCTCTCTCTCATGAAAATAATATAATAGTCTACCATTGGTGCGTGGGTGGTCCAGCGAGCGGAGGAGCCTAGCAAAAGGGAAATATTAAACAAATATAATAGTCACCCGTTTACTGTGATATCGTGGCGGGCTTCAGAAAGCCCTTCAAGCTGTGAAAGAATTGTCTGTTTTATGCTACTATGGCCAAAGTATGAATTGCAAAAAAAAAATGTTAATTTTCCTGAGATCAGGGAAAATTTTGTAATTTCTGAGATTTTTGTAATGGTGTGTATCGCTATAAAAAAATAGTTGGAATTTTTTCTTTTTAAAACATGTAGCTGTCAGGTAATGTCGAATTGGTCGTTTGGTTCAGCACACGAGGCTTTTCCCTCTGACATGTTGATGACCAGCCTGTGTTTGGATCCAACCAAACCATTCGTACCCCAAAGCATTCCCCTTGTAAAGTTAGCCCCGGAGCCCATGTAAAGTTAGCCCCGGAGCCCATGTAAAGTTGGGTGAGGCTAGCCCCGAGCCTCTGCTCTCTGACCAAGGATAGACAAACAGAACTCTCTCCTATAAGCAGATGAAAAGTCACAAGAAGGTGGCTGAAACATGTTGACCAAACCACACACTAGAAATTGAAGAGACGACGATGTTTCAGTCCGTCCTGGACCATTCTGAAGTCGACTGTGCTGAGACGAGGGAGGCGACGGCTATAAGTAGGCAAGAGAGAGCCTATAAGTATTGATTGATTATGACATAAAATGTTAGATACATTATTCTAGCACGAATCTTCTTATTTCTTACTAGGGGATAACCGGCGTTGCCCAGGTCTCTCTCTCTCGCTCTCTCTCTCTCCCTCTCTTTCTCTCCCTCTCCCTCTCTCTCGCTCTCTCTCTCTCCCTCTCTTTCTCTCCCTCTCCCTCTCTCTCCCTCTCCCTCTCTCTCCCTCTCCCTCTCTCTCTCTCTCTCTCTCTCTCTCTCTCTCTCTCTCTCTCTCTCTCTCTCTCTCTCTCTCTCTCTCTCTCTCTCTCTCTCTCTCTCTCTCTCTCCTCTCTCTCTCTCTCTCTCTCTCTCTCTCTCTCTCTCTCTCTCTCTCTCTCTCTCTCTCTCTCTCTCTCTCTCTCTCTCTCTCTCTCTCTCTCTCTCTCTCTCTCTCCTCTCTCTCTCTCTCTCTCTCTCTCTCTCTCTCTCTCTCTCTCTCTCTCTCTCTCTCCCTCTCTCTCTCTCTCTCTCTCTCTCTCTTAAACAATATTATTATCTTCCATTGTCATGTAGGTGGTCCACCGGTGGGAGGAGCTTAGCGGATACCTGGTTGATGGGGTTCTGGGAGTTGTTCTACTCCCCAAGCCCGGCCCGTGACTTGTGAGAGTTTGGTCCACCAGGCTGTTGCTTGGAGCGGCCCGCAGGCCCACATATCCACCACAGCCCGGTTGGTCCTGCACTCCTTGGAGAAAACAGTCTAGTTTCCTCTTGAAGATGTCCACGGTTGTTCCGGCAATATTTCTTATGCTCGCTGGGAGGGTGTTGAACAACCGCGGACCTCTGATGTTTATACAGTGTTCTCTGATTGTGCCTATGGCACCTCTGCTCTTCACTGGTTCTATTCTGCATTTTCTTCCATATCGTTCACTCCAGTATGTTGTTATTTTACTGTGTAGATTTGGGACCTGGCCCTCCAGTATTTTCCATGTGTATATTATTTGGTATCTCTCTCGTCTCCTTTCTAATGAGTACATTTGGAGAGCTTTGAGACGATCCCAATAATTTAGGTGTTTTATCTCGTCTATGCGTGCCGTATATGTTCTCTGTATTCCCTCTATTTCAGCAATCTCTCCTGCTCTGAAGGGGGAAGTGAGTACTGAGCAGTACTCAAGACGGGACAACACAAGTGACTTGAAGAGTACAACCATTGTGATGGGATCCCTGGATTTGCCAGACTTCAAGAAGGTGGTGTGAAATATTAAAATAATTGAATAGTTATCCATATACTTTCGCAAATTAGCGGGCTGTAAGAAAACTTTTGAGACGTCAAAATTGTCTGTTTTATGCTATTACGGCCAAAGTTAGCATAAAATATTTATGCTAATTTTCTCAACATCAGTTAATAATGGTGTATATTTCTATAAGAAATTTATTTTGTGATTTAATTTTCAATTTATTTTGATTGGTGTAGCCGCCTGGCACTGACCAAAATGGCCGTGGAGGTTGGAATGTGACCCTGGCACTCTGTTCCTTCTTGATGCCTGGTGACCAGCCTATCGTCTTCCTGAGATGATTTCGGGGCTTAGTGTCCCCGCGGCCCGGTCCTCGACCAGGCCTCCACCCCCCAGGAAGCAGCCCGTAGCAGCTGTCTAACTCCCAGGTACCTATTTACTGCTAGGTAACAGGGGTATTAGAGTGAAAGAAATATTTTGCCCATTTGTCTCTGCCTCCATCGGGGATCGAACCCGGAGTCTCAGGACTACGAATCCGAAGCGCTGTCCACCCAGCTGTCAGGCACCACTTCATAGGACAGCCCCTACATAGGGCATAGGACAGCCCCTACATAGAACATAGGATAGCCCCTACATAGAACATAGGGCAGTCCCTACATAGAACATAGGGCAGCCCCTACATAGAACATAGGGCAGCCCCTACATAGAACATAGGGCAGCCCCTACATAGAACATAGGGCAGCCCCTACATAGAACATAGGGCAGCCCCTACATAGAACATAGAACAGCCCCTACACAGGACAGGCTATCTCCGTCCATCACCTCACTAAGTGTTCCCAACAAAGTCAGGCTAGGCCCCACACGTCTAGCCCCCAGCCTTGGACAGGCATTCTCTCTTATACAGACTGAAAATATGACAGAAGATCAGAGCAATTATTCTAACACAGATCTTTATTATTTATCATGTTCTTCTTCATGTGTAAATGATGTTGAAAACTCTCAACAGTTCATTTTTACAATTTAATGTCACCTGACGCCTACAGATGTTTTGTGTTGAGGCTCTCAACATCTTCACAGACAGAGGGAACACTGATGCAATACAGGTGTTGTTGTTTTACATTCAGATACTCGGTACAAAAAGTTCCAAGCAGCACCGGCTATGGCGATCCCGCCGTACGTACCTGGCACAGGAGATGTGTATAATACAGCTAGAGGCACAGAATATATATAGCCAAGACTAAGCATGTGGTGAAGTGCTTCCCAGTCCATGTTGTCTAGGGGGGGGGGATACTCTGTCTTGGTCCTAAAGATAGCAGGATGTATCTAAATGTTATCGTGAGTGTTTGATATGTTGTGCTTCGTCTCTGTTATCCTATAGTCTCGTGCTATCGCTCGATTATTTCATTGTTCTTCGGTAGGATATCTGGTGATGCTCCCGTTGTGGGTAGAAATTATACGATGTGACTTGACTTACGATATGGCCTGACTTGTGGTGTAACGTGACTTACGATGTGGCCTGACTTGTGGTGTAACGTGACTTACGATGTGGCCTGACTTGTGGTGTAACGTGACTTACGATGTGGCCTAACTTGTGGTGTAACGTGACTTACGATGTGGCCTGACTTGTGGTGTAACGTGACTTACGATGTGGCCTGACTTGTGGTGTAACGTGACTTACGATGTGGCCTAACTTGTGGTGTAACGTGACTTACGATGTGGCCTGACTTGTGGTGTAACGTGACTTACGATTTGGCCTGACTTGTGGTGTAACGTGACTTACGATGTGGCCTAACTTGTGGTGTAACGTGACTTACGATGTGGCCTAACTTGTCGTGTAATGTGACTTACGATGTGGCCTAACTTGTCGTGTAACGTGACTTACGATGTGGCCTAACTTATGGTGTAACGTGACTTACGATGTGGCCTAACTTGTCGTGTAATGTGACTTACGATGTGGCCTAACTTGTCGTGTAACGTGACTTACGATGTGGCCTAACTTGTGGTGTAACGTGACTTACGATGTGGCCTAACTTGTCGTGTAATGTGACTTACGATGTGGCCTAACTTGTCGTGTAACGTGACTTACGATGTGGCCTAACTTGTGGTGTAACGTGACTTACGATGTGGCCTAACTTGTCGTGTAATGTGACTTACAATGTGGCCTAACTTGTCGTGTAATGTGACTTACGATGTGGCCTAACTTGTCGTGTAATGTGACTTACGATGTGGCCTAACTTGTCGTGTAATGTGACTTACGATGTGGCCTAACTTGTGGTGTAACGTGACTTACGATGTGGCCTAACTTGTCGTGTAACGTGACTTACGATGTGGCCTAACTTGTCGTGTAATGTGACTTACGATGTGGCCTAACTTGTCGTGTAACGTGACTTACGATGTGGCCTAACTTGTGGTGTAACGTGACTTACGATGTGGCCTAACTTGTCGTGTAATGTGACTTACGATGTGGCCTAACTTGTGGTGTAACGTGACTTACGATGTGACCAAACTTGTCGTGTAACGTGACTTACGATGTGGCCTGAGAAACACGGCTCAAAATCATTCTATTAGTTGATGACATCTTTAGCTGATGTGTAACTATTTAATTTTAATCGTCACAGTTTATTCCCATTCACCACATTATTTATCGTTTAGGTGTCGTTCGTTATACGTTGTCGTTACGTGTCGTTACGATATTCTGTAAATATAGTCGCATTCAATTATATGTATGAATTATGGTACGTCAGTTTGGGCTGCCGCCAATGTTTGCTCTACTGCCAGGCGCACGAAGTGTGTAATAAGTACCCTGTACTTGCTTCTTTACCCAGCGTGTTGTTTGTTTATGATCCCGCTACATAAATATCATCGACCTGGTAATAAATTAAACCATTTTAAGTTCGTTTGTTTTGCGGCGCGCAACGGTTTTGGCCAGAAAATTGAGACGTGTTTAAATATCGCTGCCGCGGGGCGGTTAAGCAACGGGTCAGCCTCGACGTCAGTGCGTCACAGGCGAGAGGTTGGGAGGGTTGGGAGGGCCAGCACGCTCCTGCTGGGGGGAGGAAAGGTTGGATTCTTTACGGAGTGACTGAACACCAAACAAGGCATTCTTGGATCAGACGAGGCACTTTGTTCCGTAGAGATGACTGGAGGTTATTTAAGCGTGCTGGCCGGTATACCTGTATATGGTAATGGTCCTGTTTATTCTGGCTTTATGTTAATTAGCACTGTGGTACTTGGGCCCTTAGGAGGCTCGAACTTCTGACCCTCAGAAGGAGAGACGGAGTCTAACAACCTTATACTCTCATAGGTAGACTACTAGGGGTACTCCGGCGGTGCCCGGGACCCTCTTATTTTTTCTCCCTCACCTGCCATTCTACTTCTCTCCTTGTCTCTTCTCCCTACATCTACCCTCTTCTCTCCCCCTCCCTTGAAAAGTTGAAAAATTAACTCTCCAAAGTTCATTTTTACACTTTATTATAGTCTGACGCCTGGGGGATGCGTTTCGCAAGGTGCGCCTTACATTTTCAGAGACGCCGTGGTGTTGTTATAGATTCAGCCACTCGGAACAAGTTCCAAGTAGCACGGGCTATGGTGAGCCCGTAAATTACCTGGCACAGGAGCGGTGCTGACCACTATCCGTGTTTAACATGTGATTATATACTCTTTGGGCGAGGTGGTGGATGAATGCCATAACAAGGAGGTATTAAATATATCAATGAATAAATGGATCAATGGGTATGAGGACCAGGAGCTGGGGTATGAGGACCAGGAGCTGGGGTATGGGGGCCAGGAGCTGGGGTATGAGGACCAGGAGCTGGGGTATGAAGACCAGGAGCTGGGGTATGGGGACCAGGAGCTGGGGTATGAGGACCAGGAGCTGGGGTATGGGGACCAGGAGCTGGGGTATGAGGACCAGGAGCTGGGGTATGAGGACCAGGAGCTGGGGTATGAGGACCAGGAGCTGGGGTATGAGGACCAGGAGCTGGGATATGAGGACCAGGAGCTGGGGTATGAGGACCAGGAGCTGGGGTATGAGGACCAGGAGCTGGGATATGAGGACCAGGAGCTGGGGTATGAGGACCAGGAGCTGGGGTATGAGGACCAGGAGCTGGGGTATGAGGACCAGGAGCTGGGATATGAGGACCAGGAGCTGGGATATGAGGACCAGGAGCTGGGGTATGAGGACCAGGAGCTGGGGTATGAGGACCAGGAGCTGGGGTATGAGGACCAGGAGCTGGGGTATGAGGACCAGGAGCTGGGGTATGAGGACCAGGAGCTGGGGTATGAGGACCAGGAGCTGGGATATGAGGACCAGGAGCTGGGGTATGAGGACCAGGAGCTGGGGTATGAGGACCAGGAGCTGGGGTATGAGGACCAGGAGCTGGGGTATGAGGACCAGGAGCTGGGATATGAGGACCAGGAGCTGGGGTATGAGGACCAGGAGCTGGGGTATGAGGACCAGGAGCTGGGGTATGAGGACCAGGAGCTGGGGTATGAGGACCAGGAGCTGGGGTATGAGGACCAGGAGCTGGGGTATGAGGACCAGGAGCTGGGGTATGAGGACCAGGAGCTGGGGTATGAGGACCAGGAGCTGGGATATGAGGACCAGGAGCTGGGGTATGAGGACCAGGAGCTGGGGTATGAGGACAAGGAGCTGGGGTATGAGGACCAGGAGCTGGGGTATGAGGACCAGGAGCTGGGGTATGAGGACCAGGAGCTGGGGTATGGGGACCAGGAGCTGGGGTATGAGGACCAGGAGCTGGGGTATGAGGACCAGGAGCTGGGGTATGAGGACCAGGAGCTGGGGTATGAGGACCAGGAGCTGGGGTATGAGAACCAGGAGCTGGGGTATGAGGACCAGGAGCTGGGGTATGAGGACAAGGAGCTGGGGTATGAGGACCAGGAGCTGGGGTATGAGGACCAGGAGCTGGGGTATGAGGACCAGGAGCTGGGGTATGAGGACCAGGAGCTGGGGTTTGAGAACCAGGAGCTGGGGTATGAGGACCAGGAGCTGGGGTATGAGGACCAGGAGCTGGGGTATGAGGACAAGGAGCTGGGGTATGAGGACCAGGAGCTGGGGTATGAGGACCAGGAGCTGGGGTATGGGGACCAGGAGCTGGGGTATGAGGACCAGGAGCTGGGGTATGAGGACCAGGAGCTGGGGTATGAGGACCAGGAGCTGGGGTATGAGGACCAGGAGCTGGGGTATGAGGACCAGGAGCTGAGGTATGAGGACCAGGAGCTGGGGTATGAGGAAAAGGAGCTGGGATATGAGGACAAGGAGCTGGGGTATGAGGACCAGGAGCTGGGGTATGAGGACCAGGAGCTGGGGTATGAGGACCAGGAGCTGGGATATGAGGACCAGGAGCTGGGGTATGAGGAAAAGGAGCTGGGATATGAGGACCAAGAGCTGGGGTATGAGGACCAGGAGCTGGGGTATGAGGAAAAGGAGCTGGGGTGTGAGGACCAGGAGCTGGGGTATGAGGACCAGGAGCTGGGATATGAGGACAAGGAGCTGGGGTATGAGGACCAGGAGCTGGGGTATGAGGACCAGGAGCTGGGGTATGAGGACCAGGAGCTGGGATATGAGGACCAGGAGCTGGGGTATGAGGACCAGGAGCTGGGGTATGAGGACCAGGAGCTGGGATATGAGGACCAGGAGCTGGGATATGAGGACCAGGAGCTGGGGTATGAGGACCAGGAGCTGGGGTATGAGGACCAGGAGCTGGGGTATGAACACATAGTATAGGAACAGTACCCAATTACCTGCACCTTCGGGGCTCGAACGCCGACCCTGTAAATTACAAGGGCGGCGCTGTATCAACTGTAGTCCAAGGATTCGAACCCCCTTTGTTGCAGGCTCTGCATAACCTGCTTCCGGCAGTTGCGGAACCATTTCATCCCTCCCCCCCCCCCCCGTTGCTTATGTCTTGAACATTACACCATCAGTTATATTTGTTCATTTTGTTCTACTGGAATAAAAGTTATAGATTAACATGTTTTGTGGTCTCTTGTTGGGAGAGTAACTAATTACCTGTCTGGCGGTGATTACCTGTGTGAGTCACTGATTACCTGTGTGAGTCATTAATTACCTGTGTGAGTCACTAATTACCTGTGTGGGTCACTAATTACCTGTGTGAGTCACTAATTACCTGTGTGAGTCACTAATTACCTGTGTAAGTCAGTGATTACCTGTGTGAGAGTGATTACTCACTATCAGTAACTTCTTAGTGGTAATTAGTCACCTCTGAGTAAGTAATTACTGAGAATGAGTAATTACCTGTGTGAGAGTGAGTAATTACCTGTGTGTGAGAGAGAGTAATTACCTGTGTGAGAGAGAGTAATTACCTGTGTGAGAGAGAGTAATTACCTGTGTGAGAGAGAGTAATTACCTGTGTGAGAGTACCTAGTTATCTCTGCGTGAATGACTAATTATCTTCGTGAAAGCGAATTATTACCTCTTTAAGTGCCTAATTATCTGCTTGAGAGAATAATGTGATCGATTAATTACCTATATTATTAATTAATGGCATTTTTTTGTTATTATTTAATATTTTAATAAATTTCAATATTACTTTAAACTAAATAATTATGTGACCGCGTGAGTAATTTAAATTTTTATGAATGATTTACTTATTTTGTGGTCTAATTGCCTGTTTTGTGAACTGATTACCTGGTTTTTACCTAATTCCATGCACTAATTACCTTCCCGTGTACTAATTACCTGTCCTGGACTAATTACTACCTGTGTGAGAGGCATAAATTACCTGTGTACTAATTAGTGGTGTCACTCCAGGAGTGGCTGGACCTGGAGTCTGTACTGCTGGGGGAGGCGCAGGAGGACCTCCACTACTACCAGCCGCCCGCGGACGCCCACGCCCACCACGCCTCCACCTTGCCCGCCCACACGCCCGCCCACGCGCCCGCCCACACGCCCGCCCATCTGGGCCCTGGCCAGCCCCCGCCCACACACCTGACTAGTTCCCACTCCCCACCCGCTCACCCGCCCGTGGGCGGCACCTACAGCTGCCACGCCCCTTCCACGCCTTCAGCAGGAGGGGAGGGTGGGGGTGGCCGCCCCCTTCCACCCATGGGGGTGTTGGGGGAGCCTCCACCCCCCCACCACTCCTCCGGGCCCCTCCCCTCCCTCCTCCCACCACACCCCCTACCAAGGGGCTCCTCGACACCCTCCATGGGGGAGGGGGTGATGGGGGCGTCGCCCCTGGCCGCCCACACTGCCGGCCTGCCCCCCACGCCCCCACACCACGACCCCCACTACGGACCCCCACACCCTGCCTACGACACTTCCTCCTGTAGGGTGAAGGCTGAGTATGGAGACTTCAGCCAGGGCGGCCGGGCGGGTGTCAAGAGGACATACCCAGACTGCGTAGCATCACCGGCCAAATACCCATGTGTAGCCTCCTCTTCCTACCGCAGGGACGACCCTTATGCCTCGTCAGGGCCTCTCCCGCCCCTACAGTACATGGGCACAACCCCCACTATCCCACAACAACAACAGCAGCAACAACAACATCAGGGCCCAGCTGCCCAATATGTTCTACCCCCCACGCCCCCACAGTACCCCGTGGGCCCCCACCACCACACCAACCCACACCCTGACTATGCCATCCCTACCTCAACCCCCTGGACGCCCTCACCACACCCCACCTACACCACCTACACCCAGTACCTTGACTTCAACACCTGCGGGCCGTCAGCCTTGACTACGTCAGTGCCAGCACCTGAGGTGTCCGCGCCCCCCGCCAAGCCGCGACGTCGGAGGGCACGGAGGAAAGTCATCATCCACAATTGTCCCTATGAAGGCTGCATCAAGACTTATATTAAGTCTTCCCACCTGAAGGCCCACCTGAGGACTCACACCGGGGAGAAGCCCTACACCTGTAAGTGGAAGGGTTGTGGCTGGAAGTTCGCCAGGTCCGACGAACTGACTCGACACTACCGTAAACACACTGGAGATCGACCTTTCCAGTGTCGACTATGTGAGCGAGCCTTCTCCAGGTCAGACCACCTCAGTCTTCACATGAAACGTCACATAGCTCTCTGAACTGACTCTGGACGCCTCAGTCTTCACATGTTGGGTCACATAGCTCTCTGAACTGACTCTGGACGGCTCAGTCTTCACATGTTGGGTCACATAGCTCTCTGAACTGACTCTGGACGCCTCAGTCTTCACATGTTGGGTCACATAGCTCTCTGAACTGACTCTGGACGCCTCAGTCTTCACATGTTGGGTCACACAGCTCTCTGAACTGACTCTGGACGGCTCAGTCTTCACATGTTGGGTCACACAGCTCTCTGAACTGACTCTGGACGGCTCAGTCTTCACATGTTGGGTCACATAGCTCTCTGAACTGACTCTGGACGGCTCAGTCTTCACATGTTGGGTCACACAGCTCTCTGAACTGACTCTGGACGCCTCAGTCTTCACATGTTGGGTCACACAGCTCTCTGAACTGACTCTGGACGGCTCAGTCTTCACATGTTGGGTCACACAGCTCTCTGAACTGACTCTGGACGCAATGAGTCTATTTTTCGCACTGAACTGATTTCTGGTAAGTCGTCGAGTTTGGTTCCCTCTCTTCACTTCAGTTTCCACATGAAACCCAAGGAACTGGGCGGTCAAAGTCCTTCACAAATATTAATGTGTTTATATCTGAAAAGAAACTAAAGTAGCCTGATGTTGTTTTTAAAGATTCAGCAACTCGGAACAAAAGTTCCATGTAGCACGGGCTATGGCGAGCCCGTAGTGGTAAATAAATAAGTAACCCGAGCTTCCATCTTCGGATGTCTCATGTTACTGCTGCAGTGACGTTAACTTGTGTCTCGGGAAGATGGGATCGTCAGAGAAAGTTAGGATCAACCAATAGCTTTCCACAAAAGGCAAGCATTCTTTGTAGAGAGTGTCTTTGTTCTGACGGCTGCTATTTGTCAAGCTGCGAAGGAGCTACATATATATTTTTAGAATACCAGCAAGCTAGAGGTAAATAACGAGTTAGCCATCTTAATATATACCGTAGCAGCATTCACGAACAGACATAAATAAAAGAAACAGAAAATACAGATGATAGCTTTCACGAACGTCAATAAGAGGAGACAACCATCTTGGTATTCGCAATGCAGACGGTAGCTTTCACGAACGTCAATAAGAGGAGACAACCATCTTGGTATCCGCAATGCAGACGGCAACTCTCACGAACGTCAACAATCTTGGCATCGAGAATACAGACAACAGCTTTTAAAGACGTCTACAAATCATGCCTAATGAAAGCGCCTCGCTGTGAAATTGTCGAATCTTGTGGCACATCCGACCAGTAGGTCGTAGTCACTTATAAATCAACTACAAGTTGTGGAGTCTCATATTTACGTCACTACTTCACAGTTCAAACGTTTTGAAGCTGTTCTACCACGAAGCTCAGTGACGGAATCTCCATTTTCTTCGTGGAAAAGAAGATAGTCGGTATGTATAGCTTTAATTAAAATACATATAACGTGAGACGTTATAAACACTTAAGTGAGTTGAGGCTATAAATTATTGAGTCAATTAGTGAGGTGCAGAAGTAACATCAAGGATGGACGACCAAGCAATGAAGACAAATAATTCAATCCCATATTTTTTTTAAATATATTCCGAAAAAAATAATGATGTGGATTTGGTTAATACCACAGTTTTCAATAATTTATTTAGTAATTAAACAATAATTTCTAAATACAATTTTTTGTTAAATATGTAATACATATTTTTTAAGTATTAAAATATGTTTATATAAATCTATAAAGAAATGAGATCAAATTTTTTATACTACATAGTTTTTTCAAGTTTGTATTTATTTGTACTGAAAATACTTAAGTGAGCCCCTCTTAGTGAAACAAGTGGTAATGTATATATATATATAAATTAGCCAGTTGTACAGTAGTAGGTATGAACAATTTTTAATTTAACAATGACAGGTGATCTGAGATTTAGATTAGCATAGAATTAGTTGTTTTATAAGTTTAGCTTGTTTTGACTTTTTGTATGGAGGACTTTAGTAAATTTATTGACCTTTTTCATATGATGTAACAGGTGTACACACACACATGAGCAGAGGCTAAAGTCAGGTGTAGGTATGTTCTTTGTGGGGTGCAGGCAATACCTTTGCGAGTCTTGTTATATGGTTGTAAATTAAGGAGAACTTTAAATATGTAAAAGTTAGTTTGAACGAAGTCAATAAATAAATCGCAAAAGATCGGTAGAACATTTACATGTGTAAATATGTTGTTGAAAATCGGTGAGGCACTGTGATTTGTAATGTAAACTGGCTTGTAAAACATCTGTAAAATACCTGATATAGATATAATCTCATTTATGAGTAGCAGTCTATGAGTTACTCATAATATGGAGATCGTGTGATGGTGGTGGGTGAGGTATAGTGGTAGTTACGATTGTGGTGGTGGTGGTATGATTGACAGTTATGGTGAGGCTGCCTGGAGTTGATGGTGTGGTGGCAGGGGCGAATATTCTTCCTGGGATGTGGCTTACCACTTTTTTCACACCTATTTTAAATAAATGATTTATGATCTGTTCTTCTCCTGTTTCTCTGACACCACCCGACCACCTCTCCAGCTCCGAGGCTTACACAACTCTCCTCCTAATCTTACGGGCTATTCATGCCCGTGCCACTTCTTAGATGGCTTAATCTTCATGAATCAATCAATCCTTCTCTAACACCACCCAACCATACATGCAACACTTTGGCTCTCACAAGACAAAATATGTCTTGGTATGCACATGACAGATCAATAAGTCGACGTCAATATATATGTGTAATGATCCATCCTCCCAGGCCGCCCTACTGGTTACTCACACCGTCGCGGGCTCCAGTCGTGTTCTTAAACACCAAAGTCATCCTTGTCAGTTCATTACCATCATAACACCGGAAGACTCTTGATATCTTCCCTGACTCTTGATGTTAACAAATATAGTTGGTAACCATTTATCGTTTAATTATAAACTTGCAAAGCGATTAGGAATGGTAAATTATCATTCCTAATAATAAACAAATGGTCTACCTTTGGCGTTTTTGTTTTGCTTGGAAAAATGTTGTTTCTCATTTATACAATGTTTGTTATTCTAGATTCCACTCCTGATTTCTCAATTTTTTCTTTGTGTCTCATCTGCAAGTATAATTTAATATCGAACAGGTCAGGGTAAACTTAAACTTTTTTGTGTGTATAGAATAAAACGTTGGCTGTACTTCTGTGTATATTCACAGAGAAATTTGCAACACACACATATATATAACCACTTGAAAAGTAGGTAATACCTCTGTGTATAGACACTGGCAAGTTGGCAACACCTTTGAGTATAAACACTTGCAAGTTGGCAACAATTTTGTGTATAAACATTGGCAAGTTGGCAACACCTATGTGTAAAAACACCAGCAAGTTTGTAACACCACTATGTATATTCACTGAGAAGTTGGCAACACCATTATGTATATACACTCAGAAGTTGGCAACACCACTATGTATATATCTCTTGATAAGATCAGAAATGTCTTTAAAACAAGAGAGCCCCCCCCCCCACGTGAAGGTAAGAGGTATAATGATGGATATACCGTGAGAGTTTATCCATTTTTATGTATGCTATCAGCCTTGGTTCTGACCTGAACGCATATCATACTCACATATTTTAAGTACACTTTTCAATAATACCATGCAGCAAGAATATATATATATATATATATATATATATATATATATATATATATATATATATATATATATATATATATATATATATATATATATATACTTATAATAACTCTGTGGTGGAAAGCACCAATATGTCGTGATAAACTGCCAGAAAGTTGACGTCGTAGTATTAAATTTAGACAAACCAGAAGATTTTTTTTTATATTTTTGTTGCTAACAAACCCTAACCAAACCATCCTGGGCCTAATACACGCTATCTGCGGCCTAATATAGTACATATATGTGCTATACTAGGGCCTAGGAATATTTAAGTTAGTTTTTTTTAGTATTTAGTTTTTCCGGACTCTATTAAAAAAAATAGTACAAAAACTTGATTACAGCGACCCCATCACGGCATGTGGGTACTCTCGGCCACATAGTTATAAAATGTACTATTATTATTTGAAGAGGATGGGAAGGTGTACTGAGACAACCACGTGATCCAGGTGTCTATGGTCATATCTCAGAGGCTTAAGAAAATGTTCAGCCACTTACAAAACAGATTATGTTTAGCTTCGGTTAGAATGTTTATGAATGTTTTAGTGTCAATATGTGTGTTGTTCCTCGGTACCAACACAAGGTATGTCTAATGTCCTCCATAACTTACATCAATAAAAGTTTATATATGCAAATCAGTGTATTTACAAAAATGCCTTTGTAAATAAATAAAACATGACAAATTTGTATTTATTACTAAGACCCGACGGTGTTGCCAGATGGCGGTCATAGGTTTATTTTGGCGTTACATCTAGTCAGGCTGTGAATCTTGGGTAGTTGCTCCTCCTTGTAAATAGTTTGTACAGAAATATGATATCTCTTTGGTAATAAAATTCTAGAAGCTGACTTTTCTATTTGGTTTTGTTATCCCTTGAACTCTAGTTAATGAATAAGTAAGCACACGTATATGGGCAACCTGCTCTCGCACAAGACAGCACATATATATATGACTCATTGCTTTTAGTCACTATTTTGCTTATAAATAAGTACATATGTGACATATTCCAAGTCATATTTTTTTCAAGGCACTAACTTTTTCTCTCAGTTTTATTAAACAATAGAGATTTTATATAAAATATGCCAATATCCTGAGTTATTTTACAATTTATTTAAATATTTTAATTTTGTTTCATTATTTTTATAAAACTGTAATATCAATATAGGTTTAGTACTAATTGTAATATCTTAACATACTAAAAAGGTTAGGTTAGGTTGTGGTTTTCTATTCAGCTTTTCAAGGTAAACTCAAATACTCACAATAAATTAGCATGTCACATATGCACTTATTCATAAGCAAGATATTGACTATAAGCAAGTGAGAGAACGGGTTGCTATGGGATACCATACGAGAATTGTGGTGATCCATAGCCTCGGAGACGAGAATAGAATAGAATGTGTGTGTATACTAATACAATATTCTACATATATCTACCACTTTAGAAAGTAGGCTATTTCATAGCTTATTTAAATATAATGCAACAACTTATCACCCTCTGGTGGGTTATTAAGGCCTATCACCCTCTTGATAGTTATTAAGGCCTATCACCCTTTGTACAGTTATTAAGGTCTATCAGCCTCCTGAAGATTATTAAAACCAATCAAACTCAGGAAGATTATTAAGTCCTATCAACCTCTGGAGGGTTATTAAGGCCTGTCGATCAAGGAGGTTTATTAAGGCCAATCCACCTCTGGAGGATTATTAAGGCCAATCAACCTCTGGAGGGTTATTAAGATCTAACAACCTCTGGAGGATTAATAGGGCCAATCAAACTCTGGAGGGTTATTACATTCACCATAAAGCTTAATAACCAACCAGTAACTATATTTGAATGTAAGCCAGGATGTTATTGTTAAAAGATTCAGCTACTCTGAACTAAAGTTCCAAGTTTCACGAGATATGATGAGTCTATAGTGGCATCAGTGCGCAAGTTATTGTTGGAAGATTATATACCATCTGCCTGATGACCTGAGAGGTCTCCGTAATATAAATGTCTACCACCAGGTGAAGATTAAATGGAAAGAAGATAAATTTGTACAATTATCCTTCAATTATAATATTATAACTGGATTATGAAGTTTTAATTATATACTTTTCATATGTTAATTATATTAACATAAGTTTTTTGTTGAATAAATAAATGTTTAATATGTGTGCAACTATATATATATTTTTTGTTTTGTTTCAATTTAGGGCATCAGGCACACCAGGTAGACTGCGAAAAGTTTACCTGCCATACTAGATCTACTAGTAGACTGCTAGAGGTTTACAGACCGTACCTGGCCTCCTAGTATTCTGGCGGTGTTAGACAGACAGACCACTAGCGAGTGTCGATCAGGGACAGAAGGTGGGGGGGGCAGGGCAGCAGATCAGCAAACAATTAAGTAATGGGGTCTTTCTTACTTGGCAAACACACTTAGGATCGATGCCAGGGTGTAAAGTACACCCAGGGATGGGGTGGGGGTGTAGCAGGGTACACCCACTACACCCAGGGGTGGGGGTGTAGCAGGGTACACCCACTACACCCAGGGGTGGGTAGGGAGGGTGGGGGTGTAGCAGGGTACACCCACTACACCGAGGGCTGGGCAGGGAGGGTGGGGGTGAAGCAGGGTACACCCACTACACCCGTGGGTGGGCAGGGAGGGTGGGGGTGTAGCAGGGTACACCCAGGGGTGGGTAGGGAGGGTGGGGGTGTAGCAGGGTACACCCAGGGGTGGGGATGTAGCAGGGTACACCCACTACACCCAGGGGTGGGGGTGTAGCAGGGTACACCCACTACACCCAGGAATAACACAACAATGAAAACAATCTTTCCATGAAGTAAAAAACATAACTGTTTCCCCGAACCAAAACCTCCAAACCCAAGCAACCCACCTAACCCATCAAGGACAATGCATAAAAAAACGTCTATATTACGATACTTTAATTGTTACTAATGCGTCGCATTTGTAACGGACTGGTCGAATCCGTGAAGAATGCGACGTATTAAGTGAGAGGACAGGGTGACCGAGATAGCCGAGCCGTTGTGCCAACCCCACAAAAAATAAACGCTAGTCAGAGAAGTAAAAAAATAATTATTCATACTGAAGGTCAGTGTGCCACAATCATCTGGCAACACTTATCCAAGATGGCGGAGGCGACTGCTTCTGTAAATAAATAGTAGATAAATTGCTCTATCTCCATCTATTGACAGGAGTCATCGAGGCCAGCGTCCCCCGCGCTTCCCCCTGGGACAAGACATCTATCTGGGAGCAGTTAGAGATTAAAAATGGATTGATCGGTCAGTGGAACGAGGCATGATTAATGTGAAGACCTGGGCGGGGTCTCTTCACCGGATTGTTGGTCGGGGGGGGGCCGGATCAATACCTCGGTGGGGAGGGAAGTGAACCAAGGAACAGTGAGGTAAGAAGAGAAGTAGACTAAGAGAAAAATAGGAAGTATAAAATAAAGACAAACAAAAACAGGAAGAGGAAAAGGTAAATTAAAATCAGTAGATATTTACATAGAAATTTACAAATTGTCCAAACAGACAGACATATCTACAGATATACATGCATCTCTGCTCGGCATATATTAACTGAGAGGGTTACCCTGCTACTCTTTGAGACCTAAAGTATATAGGTAGATCAATAAGTTATTGTGGTGGCTTTAAGCAGTAAACCCATCTGAAATATGTCACCTAGATGAGACAAAGTGTGGCATATGCAGCGCTGGCAAGAAACTTCCCCCCATCTGAAGCAACACAAGATGTACGAATCTCGTTCCTGAGATGAAGGGCGTGAGCTACGAAAACAGACGAAGGTAAATAGATCTCATATCACTCTCGACCAGAACATATATAGAAGGGACATGATAACCACATATAAAATCATAGAAGTTGGCAATATAAAAACAGAAGTTAGTTTAAAGGTCATTATGGATTCGGAGGAAGCATTCAACCCTGCAAGCACATCCAGGCGAGCATATGTGAGTGACACAGACAGACAGACACTGTCATAATTTACATTCCATCGTTGATAACATTAATATCTGTTGATCATTATATTTTGACCGTTTATATTTCATGAATAATAATTGTTGGTAACTGCGTTACTCTGATGTTGTGTGGTAACTGTTATGTTGAATGTTGAGTAGTAACTAATATGTTGACCAGTAGAGTGCCTGTCCACCACTCCAGGGGTCGAGCCACGAGGCTCTGGTCGTGCAAGTGAATACAACGTTATATCCAGGTATATTGTGGCTCGCCATTGATTACTTCATTTAGTTACTTAAAATAATTAAGTGTCATAAGTGTGGTCCTTCGTAGAGGCCCACCGACTCGAGGGCAGAGTACAAGGACGAGAGTACTCTCACTCACAGCGAATTTCACTCGAGTTGAGGAACTCGAGGTCATTGTCCTGGTCCTCTGGTCTGTCTCAAGTCTCAAACCTGTTCCTCTGGTCTGTCTCAAGTCTCAAACCTGTTCCTCTGTTTACTGTTCCCTTGTTCTCCTGTTCTACTGAGAACTGGTCTCTTGTTCTCCTGTTCTACTGAGAACTGGTCTCTTGTTCTCCTGTTCTACTGAGAACTGGTCTGTCGTTCTCTTGTTCTACTGAGAACTGGTCTCTCGTTCTCCTGTTCTACTGAGAACTGGTCCCTCGTTCCCCTGTTCTACTGAGAACTGGTCCCTCGTTCCCCTGTTCTACTGAGAACTGGTCCCTCGTTCCCCTGTTCTACTGAGAACTGGTCCCTCGTTCTCTTGTTCTACTGAGAACTGGTCCCTCGTTCCCCTGTTCTACTGAGAACTGGTCCCTCGTTCTCTTGTTCTACTGAGAACTGGTCCCTCGTTCCCCTGTTCTACTGAGAACTGGTCCCTCGTTCCCCTGTTCTACTGAGAACTGGTCCCTCGTTCCCCTGTTCTACTGAGAACTGGTCCCTCGTTCCCCTGTTCTACTGAGAACTGGTCCCTCGTTCTCTTGTTCTACTGAGAACTGGTCCCTCGTTCCCCAGTTCTACTGAGAACTGGTCCCTCGTTCCCCTGTTCTACTGAGAACTGGTCCCTCGTTCCCCTGTTCTACTGAGAACTGGTCCCTCGTTCCCCTGTTCTACTGAGAACTGGTCCCTCGTTCCCCTGTTCTACTGAGAACTGGTCCCTCGTTCTCTTGTTCTACTGAGAACTGGTCCCTCGTTCCCCTGTTCTACTGAGAACTGGTCCCTCGTTCCCCTGTTCTACTGAGAACTGGTCCCTCGTTCCCCTGTTCTACTGAGAACTGGTCCCTCGTTCCCCTGTTCTACTGAGAACTGGTCCCTCGTTCCCCTGTTCTACTGAGAACTGGTCCCTCGTTCCCCTGTTCTACTGAGAACTGGTCCCTCGTTCTCTTGTTCTACTGAGAACTGGTCCCTCGTTCCCCTGTTCTACTGAGAACTGGTCCCTCGTTCTCTTGTTCTACTGAGAACTGGTCCCTCGTTCCCCTGTTCTACTGAGAACTGGTCCCTCGTTCCCCTGTTCTACTGAGAACTGGTCCCTCGTTCTCTTGTTCTACTGAGAACTGGTCCCTCGTTCCCCTGTTCTACTGAGAACTGGTCCCTCGTTCCCCTATTCTACTGAGAACTGGTCCCTCGTTCTCTTGTTCTACTGAGAACTGGTCCCTCGTTCCCCTGTTCTACTGAGAACTGGTCCCTCGTTCCCCTGTTCTACTGAGAACTGGTCTCTCGTTCTCTTGTTCTACTGAGAACTGGTCCCTCGTTCCCCTGTTCTACTGAGAACTGGTCCCTCGTTCTCTTGTTCTACTGAGAACTGGTCCCTCGTTCTCTTGTTCTACTGAGAACTGGTCTCTCGTTCTCTTGTTCTACTGAGAACTGGTCCCTTGTTCCCCTGTTCTACTGAGAACTGGTCCCTCGTTCCCCTGTTCTACTGAGAACTGGTCTCTCGTTCTCTTGTTCTACTGAGAACTGGTCCCTCGTTCCCCTGTTCTACTGAGAACTGGTCCCTCGTTCTCTTGTTCTACTGAGAACTGGTCCCTCGTTCTCTTGTTCTACTGAGAACTGGTCCCTCGTTCTCTTGTTCTACTGAGAACTGGTCTCTCGTTCTCTTGTTCTACTGAGAACTGGTCCCTCGTTCCCCTGTTCTACTGAGAACTGGTCCCTCGTTCTCTTGTTCTACTGAGAACTGGTCCCTCGTTCTCTTGTTCTACTGAGAACTGGTCTCTCGTTCTCTTGTTCTACTGAGAACTGGTCCCTCGTTCTCTTGTTCTACTGAGAACTGGTCTCTCGTTCTCTTGTTCTACTGAGAACTGGTCCCTCGTTCTCTTGTTCTACTCAGAACTGGTCCCTCGTTCTCTTGTTCTACTCAGAACTGGTCCCTCGTTCCCCTGTTCTACTCAGAACTGGTCCCTCGTTCCCCTGTTCTACTGAGAACTGGTCCCTCGTTCCCCTGTTCTACTCAGAACTGGTCCCTCGTTCCCCTGTTCTACTCAGAACTGGTCCCTCGTTCAGGCA
>NC_091186.1:10373979-10393979 GCF_040958095.1 Procambarus clarkii
TTGTCTCTACATTGTGGGGCATGTCTTTACATTGTGGGGCATGTCTCTACATTGTGGGGCATGTCTCTACATTGTGGGGCATGTTTCTACATTGTGGGGCATGTCTCTACATTGTGGGGCTTGTCTCTACATTGTGGGGCATGTCTTTACATTGTGGGGCATGTCTCTACATTGTGGGGCATGTCTCTACATTGTGGGGCATGTCTCTACATTGTGGGGCATGTCTCTACATTGTGGGGCATGTCTCTACATTGTGGGGCATGTCTCTACATTGTGGGGCATGTCTCTACATTGTGGGGCATGTCTCTACATTGTGGGGCATGTCTCTACATTGTGGGGCATGTCTCTACATTGTGGGGCATGTCTCTACATTGTGGGGCATGTCTCTACATTGTGGGGCATGTCTCTACATTGTGGGGCATGTCTCTACATTGTGGGGGCTTTCATTTTTCTCTAAGTTCATTTATTGATTTTATAATAGCAATAAACATGCCATATTTGGAAAAAAAATTTGGGGAACTTTGAACATTTGTATTAGGAAAACTAAAGATGTTTTGGAAATTCTAAATTCCCAAATCCTTTATTATATGCTAATGTGTCAGAAAAGTGTCACAGAATAATTTTATCTGAAACGTGTGTTCTGAAGTGTGGACTTGAAAATGTGTAAAAAACGTTGAAAAAAAAAAAAAAACTCCCTTTCTATTTACGCTGCAGTACTGAAACTTGGGACAATTTAAGCACTTTTCATATACAACTAGAAAATTAATATTGGTTGACATTGAACAACTTTCATTATAATAACCAGACGGCCCCTTAACTTGTATACCATGCAAGGTGATGGAGAAGATCGTGAGAAAAAACCTGGTAACACATCTGGAGAGAAGGGACTTCGTGACAACCCATCAACATGGGTTCAGGGAGGGTAAATCTTGCCTTACAGGCTTAATAGAATTCTACGATCAGGTGGCAAAGATTAAGCAAGAAAGAGAAGGGTGGGCGGACGGCATTTTTTTGGACTGTCGGAAAGCCTTTGACACAGTACCTCATAAAAGGCTGAAGCATAAGCTGGAGAGACAGGCAGGAGTAACTGGTAGGGCGCTCCAGTGGATAAGGGAATACCTAAGCAATAGGAAGCAGAGAGTTACAGAGAGGGGTGAGACCTCAGATTGGCGTGAAGTCACCAGTGGAGTCCCACAGGGCTCTGTGCTTGGACCTACCCTGTTTCTGATATACGTAAATGATCTCCCAGAGGGTATAGACTCATTATTCTCAATGTTTGCTGACGACGCCAAAATTATGAGAAGGATTAAGACAGAGGAGGACAGCTTGCGGCTTCAAGAAGACCTGGACAAGCTGCAGGAATGGTGGAACAAATAGTTGTTAGAGTTTAACCCAAGCAAATGTAATGTAATGAAGATAGGTGTAGGGAGCAGGAGGCCAGATACAAGGTATCATTTGGGAGATGAAATACTTCAAGAGTCAGAGAGAAAGACCTGGGGGTTGATATCACGCCAGACCTGTTCCCTAAAGCCCATATCAAGATGATAACATCAGCGGCATACGCCAGGTTGGCTAACATAAGAACGGCATTCAGAAACTTGTGTAACGAATCTTTCAGAACGTTGTATACCACATATGTCAGACCAATCCTGGAGTATGCAGCCCCAGCATGGTGTCCATATCTAGTCAAGGATAAGACTAAACTGGAAAAGGTTCAAAGGTTTGCCACCAGACTAGTACCCGAGCTGAGCGGTATGAGCTACGTGGAGAGACTACGGGAATGAAACCTCACGTCACTGGGAGACAGAAGAATTAAAAGGGACATGATCACCAAATACAAGATTCTCAGAGGAATTAATAGGGGGTAGATAAAGGCAGACTATTTAACTCAAGGGGCACACGCACTAGAGAACACAGGTGGAAATTGAGTGGCCAAATGAGCCATAGAGGCGTTAGAAAGAATTTTTTTAGTGTCAGAGTAGTAGACAAATGGTTGACATTAGGAAGTGATGTGGTGGAGGCTGACTCCATACACAGTTTCAAGTGTAGATATGATAGAGCCCAGTAGGCTCAGGAACCTGTACACCAGTAGGTTGACGGTTGAGAGGCGGGACCAAAGAGCCAAAGCTCAACCCCCGCAAACACAACTAGGTAAGTGCACAGTGGGGGTCTGGTAGCTCAGCTAGCAGACCCCCATTAGGTGAGTACACACACACACACACACACACACACACACACACACACACACACACACACACACACACACACACACACACACACACACCTTCACCTTCACAAATTCACCTTCGCAAATAGAGTGGTAGACGGTTGGAACAAGTTAAGTGAGAAGGTGGTGGAGGCCAAGACCGTCAGTAGTTTCAAAGCGTTATATGACAAAGAGTGCTGGGAAGACGGGACACCACGAGCGTAGCTCTCATCCTGTAACTACACTTAGGTAATTACACTTAGGTAATTACACACACACACACATACACACACACAGATCAATAGTTGAGTAACAAAATAGAGTAATGAGTGACAGGTCATTTTGGTTTGATCAACCACCTTGACCATATGATTACACCGGTGACCTTTGACCCCCCTCACCCCCTCCCCTCTACTGCACCCCCCCCCCCTCTAGTGTAACTCCCCCCTCTAGTGTACCTGCCTCTACTGCACATCCCCCCCCTCTCCCCGTCTTCCCCTTACAAGCTCTTCACTTTCTCTTATTTCTGCTTACGTCTCCTCTTTCTCTCCTCTTCGTCGGTATACACGCTTGAGCGTCTATGTATACCTATACATATCCATACACAACGATGTTCTCTGTGTTCGTTTATGTACTTGAGTGAACCTCAATGTTCTCAAATGTTGCTTCATCCCCATTTGTTCAGTAGCTACAGCTGCTGTTCTTATCTCTCTCTCTCTCTCTCTCTCTCTCTCTCTCTCTCTCTCTCTCTCTCTCTCTCTCTCTCTCTCTCTCTCTCTCTCTCTCTCTCTCTCTCTCTCTCTCTCTCTCTCTCTCTCCCTCTCTCTCTCTCTCTCTCTCTCTCTCTCTCTCTCTCTCTCTCTCTCTCTCTCTCTCTCTCTCTCTCTCTCTCTCTCTCTCTCTCTCTCTCTTCCCCTACTCTCTCAAATACACAAAAAGGTAATCACATCTTACTGAAGAATGCATGAAGCTTGAATGAAGGAGTGGCCCGTGGAGTCTGCTGTCTCTGTCTGTCTGTCTGTCTGTCTGTCTGTCTGTCTGTCTGTCTGTCTGTCTGTCTGTCTGTCTGTCTGTCTGTCTGTCTGCCTGTCTCTTTGTATTCCCCTTGCTATACACGAGACTTTGAATAATAGCCATTGGAAGAGTCAGACCCCATAGGGAGTGTCTTCGGTGCTTGTGTTCACCCACTGTGTGAAGTGGGTGGCTGTGTTCACCCACTGTGTGAAGTGGGTGGCTGTGTTCACCCACTGAGTGAAGTGGGTGGCTGTGTTCATTCACTGAGTGAAGTGGGTGGCTGTGTTCATTCACTGAGTGAAGTGGGTGGCTGTGTTCACCCACTGAGTGAAGTGGGTGGTTGTGTTCACCCACTGTGTGAAGTGGGTGGCTGTGTTCACCCACTGAGTGAAGTGGGTGGTTGTGTTCACCCACTGTGTGAAGTGGGTGGCTGTGTTCACACACTGAGTGAAGTGGGTGGCTGTGCTCACCCACTGAGTGAAGTGGGTGGCTGTGTTCACCCACTGTGTGAAGTGGGTGGCTGTGTTCACACACTGAGTGAAGTGGGTGGCTGTGTTCACCCACTGAGTGAAGTGGGTGGCTGTGTTCACCCACTGTGTGAAGTGGGTGGTTGTGTTCACCCACTGTGTGAAGTGGGTGGCTGTGTTCACACACTGAGTGAAGTGGGTGGCTGTGTTCACCCACTGAGTGAAGTGGGTGGTTGTGTTCACCCACTGTGTGAAGTGGGTGGCTGTGTTCACCCACTGAGTGAAGTGGGTGGCTGTGTTCACCCACTGAGTGAAGTGGGTGGCTGTGTTCACCCACTGAGTGAAGTGGGTGGCTGTGTTCATCCACTGTGTGAAGTGGGTGGCTGTGTTCACCCACTGTGTGAAGTGGGTGGCTGTGTTCACTCACTGTGTGAAGTGGGTGGCTGTGTTCACCCACTGTGTGAAGTGGGTGGTTGTGTTCACCCACTGAGTGAAGTGGGTGGTTGTGTTCACCCACTGAGTGAAGTGGGTGGCTGTGTTCATCCACTGTGTGAAGTGGGTGGCTGTGTTCACCCACTGAGTGAAGTGGGTGGTTGTGTTCACCCACTGAGTGAAGTGGGTGGTTGTGTTCACCCACTGTGTGAAGTGGGTGGTTGTGTTCACCCACTGAGTGAAGTGGGTGGCTGTGTTCACCCACTGAGTGAAGTGGGTGGCTGTGTTCACCCACTGTGTGAAGTGGGTGGTTGTGTTCACCCACTGAGTGGTATTTTGCATTTAATTATTAAGTAAAATAATAACGCTTTCCATTTAACCCAAACAATTCTTTATTTATAGCGTCACGCCATCACAAAATCCATTATTCAACCTTATTATAAGCCGAACCAAAATTCATACGTGACCTACAATTAAAGTCGCTCCTGCTTTCAATAATTCCGGCTCAAGTAGTAGAGAAAACCAGAGCAATAACGCGGGAAAGGTGATCCCAGCATGATTGGCCAGGATGGAAAAGAAAGAAATGATTTGATTCGTTGAGCTCACGTTTAGAGGGGGGGAGGGGGAGGTATTGATCTATGGTACGATGCACGTGATTGGTTTGAGAGATGAGGCTACGGGAAGAGTTGCCGGCTGTGTTATTAAATCGCGGGGGGGGGGGGGGGGCGGCGCGCGACTCCCTTCCTAAAGCTGAGATTTTATGGCTTTTCGATTCATGCTCTTGCAATTTTTATTTCTGTGAAGTTTTACTGCAATTTTGTTTACTTACAAACTTATTTTTAATGTAAATGGGCGAAATTTGTAATCAATAATAATTTTTTGTTCGAGTTCTTAGCGACGAGGAAGAGGAGGCTCGGCGGGCCTTAAGCGACCCCCAGCATTGTTTACATCGCCATTGTGGCTGTACTCGGCTCGTGTCTGTGGCGTCATTGTGGACGTACCAAGACCGTGTTAATGTCGCCCTTGTGGACGTACCAAGCCCGTGTTTATGTCGATATTGTGGACGTACCAAGCTCGTGTTAATGTCTCCATTGTGGACGTACCAAGCCCGTGTTAATGTCGCCATTGTGGACGTACCAAGCCCGTGTTAATGTCGCCATTGTGGACGTACCAAGCCCGTGTTAATGTCGCCATTGTGGACGTACCAAGCCCGTGTTAATGTCGCCATTGTGGACGTACCAAGCTCGTGTTAATGTCTCCATTGTGGACGTACCAAGCTCGTGTTAATGTCTCCATTGTGGACGTACCAAGCCCGTGTTAATGTCGCCATTGTGGACGTACCAAGCCCGTGTTAATGTCGCCATTGTGGACGTACCAAGCCCGTGTTAATGTCGCCATTGTGGACGTACCAAGCCCGTGTTAGTGTCGCCATACTGGACGCACCAAGCCCGTGTTTATGTCGCCATACTAGACATACCTGTGTTTGCGTCGCCATTGTGAATATTCTCGGTCAATGTCGCTTTAGAAGATTATCACCACAAACAAGCACGAATAACACATTCATCGAGTGACAGGGACGCCTCGTCATATCCAAGGGGCGGCGGGAAAATCATTAGTTTTGAGGTGAAAAGGTGAGTGTTAAACTCATGTGTTGATTGAGTATTCTGTGTGTACCAGGGTCCCCTAGTGTTGTGTGTACCAGGGTCCCCTAGTGTTGTGTGTGTACCTGGGTCCCCTAGTGTTGTGTGTGTACCAGGGTCCCCTAGTGTTGTGTGTGTACCAGGGTCCCCTAGTGTTGTGTGTGTTCCAGGGTCCCCTAGTGTTGTGTGTGTTCCTGGGTCCCCTAGTGTTGTGTGTACCTGTGTCCTTGGCCCCGCGTCAACACCTCAGAACTACAGTTATAAGGGCTGACAACATGATAACAAGTGGCTATCGTGTGTTACCAGTCAGCACTGTATAAATGATGACTGACAGACATTAATGTTTTTAAATCTACAAGTCGTCAAATGTTTGCATTAAAAATGATATAAACAAGAACTTTTGACAGTTCAAAGTTGATATACACTTGACAGGAAGCAATGGGTTGGTTTGCAGCCCGGGACGCCGTCAAGATGGCTGGGTGAAGCTGTCAGCTGACAGTTGCCCGCCCAAGACGGGCAGACAGTCTTGTCTCTAAGTCTTAAAGTAACAACATTGTCCCATCACGGCGTCTCTCCGCGCCCAACCAGTTCTCGCACTTGCTTATAGTCAATATCTTACTTATGAATAAGTGCATATGTGACATACTAATTTATTGTGAATATTTGAGTTTACCTTGAAATGCTGAATAGACAACCACAACCTAACCTAACCTTCTTAGTATGTTAAGATATTACAATTAGTACTGAACCTATACCTATATTGATATTACAGTTTTATAAAAATAATTAAACAAAACTAAAATATTTAAATAAATTGTAAAGTTAATCAGGGTATTGTCAAATTTTGTATAAAGTCTCTATTGACAACGCCTCATTTCGCGGCCTGGCGGCTGGCTCTGGTAAGTCCAGCTGTGTGCTGCAATACGGGCTCACCATAGCCCGTGCTACTTGGAACTGTTTTTCCAGGTAGCGAATCTTTAACAACTGTGTGCTGCGGTGCCCCGGCCTTTTCCTGTCTTATATTTTGGATACAATTTGACATTTTTCCCTCAGAGGAACTGATCTCATTGTTGTTATTGAATCATATGAACACATGTTGGTGTTCTCTCTGTTCTCCGTGTTCGTGTTCGGTTCCTGAGCCTCGTGCATCTTCTCGTTGTGGCCTGTGAGCTCTCAACTGTTTGGATCATATTCCATCAATTTCAGAGTTGTGTGTGAAGGTAATTACCTTGTACCCTTCCTTGGTGTCCATGTTCACAGCTGTGTGTCCGGCTTGTGTCTACCTGAGGTCTATGGTCAGTGCTGCTGGCTTCATACAGGTCTTCTCCCCACCATCCACTACCTGATATGACAAATATTTTCGTCTCCTGTGTGTGTGTGTGTGTGTGTGTGTGTGTGTGTGTGTGTGTGTGTGTGTGTGTGTGTGTGTGTGTGTGTGTGTGTGTGTACTCACCTAGTAGTACTCACCTAGTTGTGTTTGCAGGATCGAGCATTGACTCTTGGATCCCGCCTTTCTAGCCATCGGTTGTTTACAGCAATGACTCCTGTCCATTTCCCTATCATATCTAGTGTTAAAATTATGAATAGTATTTGCTTCCACAACCTGTTCCTGAAGTGCATTCCATTTCCCACTACTCTCACGCTAAAAGAAAACTTCCTAACATCTCTGTGACTCATCTGAGTTTCCAGCTTCCACCCATGTCCCCTCGTTCTGTTACTATTCCGCGTGAACATTTCGTCTATGTCCACTCTGTCAATCCCCTTGAGTATTTTATACGTTCCTATCATGGCTCCTCTCCCTTCTTTTTTCTAGTGTTGTAATGCACATTTCCTTCAGGCGCTCCTCATACCCCATCCCTCGTAGCCCTTGGACGAGCCTTGTCGCAAACTTCTGAACCTTTTCCAGTTTCCTTATGTGTTTCTTCAGGTGGGGACTCCATGATGGGGGCTGCATACTCTAAGACTGGCCTCACGTAGGCAGTGTAAAGCTCCCTAAATGCCTCCTTACTTAGGTTTCTGAATAATGTTCTAACTTTTGCCAGTGTAGAGTACGCTGCTGTCGTTATCCTATTTATATGTGCCTCAGGAGTTAGATTAGGTGTTACGTCCACGCCCAGGTCTCTTTCGCGCGTCGTCACAGGTAGGCTGTTCCCCTTCATTGTGTACTGTCCCTTTGGTCTCCTATCTCCTAGTCCCATTTCCATAACTTTACATTTGTTCGTGTTGAACTCCAGTAGCCATTTCTCTGACCATCTCTGCAACCTGTTCAGGTCCTCTTGGAGGATCCTGCAATCCTCATCTGTCACAACTCTTCTCATCAACTTTGCATCATCCGCGAACATCGACTTACTGTATGGTGTTTATTGTATTAAGTGTATATTGTATTAGGCAACTGTATATTGTATTAGGCAACTGTTGAGGGCTGCATCCTGGAGGAGGGTCAGTAGGCCTAGGTGGGACCGTATTAAGCCTAACAGGCTTCCAGTCCCCGACATGGTGAATTAAATATCTGCTTGTTATACCTTAGCCGGATCCTGCCAGGCTGGAGAACATAAGAACAGCCTTCAGGAACTTGTGTAAGGAATCATTCAGAACCTTGTATACCACATATGTCAGACCAATACTGGAGTATGCAGCTCCAGCATGGAGTCCACATCTAGTCAAACACACAACGAAGGTAGGAAAGGTTCAGAGGTATGCCACAAGGCTGGTCCCCGAGCTAAGAGGAATTAGCTATGAGAAAAGATTACCGGAACTGAACCTCACGACACTGGAAGACAGAAGAGTTAGGGGAGACGTGATCACTGTGTATAAAATTCTCAGAGGAATTTATTGGGTAGTTATATATATATATATATATATATATATATATATATATATATATATATATATATATATATATATATATATATATATATATATATATATATATACACAGTTTAACACGAATAAGGGGACACGGGTGGAAACTGAGTGCCCAAATGAACCACAGAGACGTTAGAAAGAACTTTTTCAGTGTCAGAGTAGTTAACAGGTGGAATGCATTAGGCAGTGATGTGGTGGAGGCTGACTCCATACACAGTTTCAAATGTTGATATGATAGAGCCCAGTAGGCTCAGGAACCTGTACACCAGTTGATTGACAGTTGAGAGGTGGGACCAAAGAGCCAGAGCTTTATCCCCGCAAGCACAACTAGGTAAGTACAACTAGGTGAGTACACACACACACACACACACACACACACACACACACACACACACACACACACACACACACGCACACACACACACACGCACACACACACACGCACACACACACACACACACACACACACACACACACACACACACACACACACACACTCACATCCCATAGAGCCAGGATGTAACTGGCTTACCACACCAGCTACCACTCCAGCCACACACGCACGCGCACGCATACACGCAACACTCGCAGGGGGAGGAGCACAATAGTCTCCCTGAACCGCATCTAGCTCCCCGTCTGTAAATGTTAATATCATAAGGTTAGGTCTTCCCATTGTCGGGATACCTGTGTGTGTGTGTGTGTGTGTGTGTGTGTGTGTGTGTGTGTGTGTGTGTGTGTGTGTGTGTGTGTGTACTCACCTATTTGTGCCTACAGGATCGAGCATCAGCTCCTGGACTGTGTTACCCAACATTTACCTAATGCCGTGACTTCTATCATATTTCCCTATCGTATCTACTTTTAACATTATGACTGGAGTTGGCGTCCACAACCAGCTTCTTCAGTGCATTTAATTTTCCCACAACTATTACGCAAAAAAATAAAAAAATAAAAAAGTAGCATAATCTTTTTAACATTATAGTTAGAAGCTTCCATCCGCGCCTTCTTGTTCAGGTGGTGTTCAGTGTGAACATTTCCTCTTTCTCCACGTATCATTCCCGCTAAGTATTTTATACGTCTTTATCATGTCTCTCATTTGAAAGAACTAGATGTCAGATCGAGTTTACGAGTGATTTTTTCATACTCCAACCCTCGTACTTCTGGGACGAACTTCTGAATCTTTTCAAGTTTCCTTATGTATTTTTTCAGATAGGGGCTCGATGATGGGGCAGCACACTCTAAGACTGGTCTCACGTAGGTGGTGTACAGCGATCTCAATGCCTACTTACCTAGTTTTCTGACTTTTGCCAGACTTTGCGGCTGACGTTATTCTATTTATATGAGCCTCTGGAGTTAGGTTTGGTGTTATATGTCCATTCTTAGGTCCTTTTCTCTAGACGTTATAGGGAGGCCGTTCCCCTTCATCGTGTATTGTCCTTTCAGTCTCCTGACACCTGTCCCCATTTCTATCACCTTGCACTTGTTAGTGTTGAACTCTAGCAGCCATTTCTCGGACCATCTCTGCAGGTTGTTTAAGTCATCCTGGAGAATCGTACAGTCCTCAGCTGTCACGTTACTTCTTGTGAGCTTGTTATGGGCCGCAAACATCGACACTTAGAGCCACGTCCTGAGGTAAGTGTCACCACTGAGGAGCAGTATGGGTCCCAGCACCGATCCTTGAGGCACCCCGCTTGTTCCCTCCCTCCCTCCCTCCCTCCCATATACATGCCCTCCTTCCCTCCCACTCTTCCTAAACCTTTCCCTCCCACTCTCTCTCCCTACCTGCAACCGTTCCACCCTCTCTCACCTCCCCCCCTTTAATTCCCTCCTTCCCTCCCTCCTCCCTCGTGGCATGAGGGAGGGTGACAGCGGTGTCAGCGTGCCTGGGCGTGGCACAGCTCCCACAAAGGTTACTATGATTTACACATCACCAGCCTCTCCCTGACATTCTGTCCATCTCCCTCCCCATCTTCCCTCCCCTCATCCCTCCCCTCTGCCACACCCTCATCCCTCCATCTATCTCTCACTCCGCAATCCTTCCCTTCCTCCCCTAATCCCCCCCCCCTCTCCCACCCTCCTTCAGCGTTTGCTACCCATCTATATATTTACCTGTTTGTCAACTGCTCTCTCCCACTGACCATTATGAATGTGGTGGAGAAGGCAGAGTGAGCCTCCTACCCGGCCCCACCACAGCTGTGGACCTGAACGGCAAGAAAAGGAAGGAGGGAATTAGATTCCCATTCAACTTTGACATTGATAGGAGCCAGATTAAGAGAGGAAAGGCTGGAAAAGACACAGGTCATGAGGTCATAAAGCAAAAATGTCATCAACATAGCGAAGCCAGAGAGAGAGGGACGAGTATTAATGGTAGGATGAAGAACAGTTTCCAAGTATTTCATGTAGAGATTACCAAGAACAGGGGAGAGAGGGAAGACCATGGCCACACCGAGAGTTTGAGAGAAGTATTTACCGTTGAAAGAGAAAGAGTTCGAGTCAACACAGTCTGATGAGTTCGAGGAAAGCGTCAGAGGGAAGCGGGAGAGGAAGAAGGCCCTCAGTCGCCTACAGTCTAAGGAAAGAGAGAACGTCATCGAGGGGAACATTAGTGAACAAAGTCAACATCAAGACTAAGCATCTTACAGGAGGGCTGCAGGCGCAGTCTTTCTCTGAAGTCCTGAGAGTGACGGAGGTGTGTGTGACGGACCTCGGCGCCATCTACGAGCCAGGTGCCGAACTAGAGCAGTTGAGCCTCCCCATTACCCGTAGTTCCCCGTCTTGTAGTCGGCTGGGCGGGAAGGTGACGACCAACCAGGGACAGGTCATGGTGGTCACTGAAGCCGGGACAGTGGATGAGACCTTGGGTCGACCTGAAGGTACTAGCCAGCGGGGCTAGTTGAGCACTGTGGACTTCACTGGTTGAGCGTACCAGAGAGTGCGCTAAGGAGGGGGAGCGCTTGATGACGTCTCCATAACTGCAGCTATAGCGTGAGGGCCATAGTGGCCCTGGCTAGTGTGAGGGCCATAGTGACCCTGGCTAGTGTGAGGGCCATAGTGACCCTGGCTAGCGTGAGGGCCATAGTGACCCTGGCTAGTGTGAGGGCCATAGTGACCCTGGCTAGCGTGAGGGCCATAGTGGCCCTGGCTAGTGTGAGGGCCATAGTGACCCTGGCTAGTGTGAGGGCCATAGTGACCCTGGCTAGCGTGAGGGCCATAGTGACCCTGGCTAGTGTGAGGGCCATAGTGACCCTGGCTAGTGTGAGGGCCATAGTGACCCTGGCTAGTGTGAGGGCCATAGTGGCCCTGGCTAGTGTGAGGGCCATAGTGGCCCTGGCTAGTGTGAGGGCCATAGTGACCCTGGCTAGTGTGAGGGCCATAGTGACCCTGGCTAGCGTGAGGGCCATAGTGACCCTGGCTAGTGTGAGGGCCATAGTGGCCCTGGCTAGCGTGAGGGCCATAGTGACCCTGGCTAGTGTGAGGGCCATAGTGACCCTGGCTAGCGTGAGGGCCATAGTGACCCTGGCTAGTGTGAGGGCCATAGTGGCCCTGGCTAGTGTGAGGGCCATAATGACCCTGGCTAGCGTGAGGGCCATAGTGACCCTGGCTAGTGTGAGGGCCATAGTGGCCCTGGCTAGTGTGAGGGCCATAATGACCCTGGCTAGCGTGAGGGCCATAGTGACCCTGGCTAGTGTGAGGGCCATAGTGACCCTGGCTAGTGTGAGGGCCATAGTGACCCTGGCTAGTGTGAGGGCCATAGTGACCCTGGCTAGTGTGAGGGCCATAGTGACCCTGGCTAGCGTGAGGGCCATAGTGACCCTGGCTAGTGTGAGGGCCATAGTGACCCTGGCTAGTGTGAGGGCCATAGTGACCCTGGCTAGTGTGAGGGCCATAGTGGCCCCGCTCTGGACGACCTCACATACACACTTGTACATATTAATGGTGAAGAGTAAAAATAACGGGATATTTTAAGTGCTATTATTTTTATTTACCTTAAACATTACAGTATTACAGTACAGTGACCACCAAGGTCAGAGTCGTGTGAACTTGAGTGGCATCATAGAGTTTAGAGAGAACCCGGCTACGAAGGGCTCGTAACAGCTGGCCAGGAGAAAAAGTGCCGAGGTGAGGCGTCAGAGTTTTGGCTCAAGAGGATGGCCGACAGAAAGGATAGCCGACAGAGCCTCGTGAAGACATTATAGGACGAAGAGGAACACCAGGTGTATGTGTCTTAGGTAGACCATGGTAATAAGGATGGAACGGGGGAGACGGAATGGTGTCCAACCACTTGGACGGTCGGGGATTGAACGCCGACCTGCATGAAGCGAGACCGTCGCTCTACCGTCCAGCCCAAGTGGTTGGACAAAGAGAAGGACAGAAGATTCGGAAATGTTTTATAAGATCGAAGTCTGGAGGACTTTGATCTTATATATATATATATATATATATATATATATATATATATATATATATATATATATAACACCTAGAAGGGGTACCACCTCTGGTGCAAGTGTAGGGACCCATAGCCTCGGAGAAGAAAATAAAGAGTACTCAGAGAAGACCTTGTGGATCCTCACTGAACACTTTGATATTTTCTTCTCCTACCACCCCTATTATTTTGGTATGTGTGTATATTTATCTAACTGTGTATATATATATATATATATATATATATATATATATATATATATATATATATATATATATATATATATATCTTATATATTTCTTTTGGTATGTGTGTATATTTATCTAACTGTATATATATTATATATATATATATATATATATATATATATATATATATATATATATATATATATATATATATATATATATATATATAAATAAATGAAGAATCATCAGTGGTCATCTGGAGTCATCCGGGGTCATTCAGAGTCATCAATAGTAGAAGTCATCAGTAGTCATCAGTAGCAACGAGAAGAGTTATTCATTAAGTTCAAGTGTAATAATAAGAGGATAGACTGGGAGAAAATAAACAGGGAACTTACAAACATTCAATGGGAAAATGTTCTAGGTAATAAAAGCCCTACACAAGGCATAGAACAACTGACTTCTGAAGCATATGAAGTCTGTTGCTTGTTCCTTTGAGGAAAGCCAGAAAGAGAACGCAGACGACACTACAAAAGAAGAAAAAATAACGTAAATGCTGAAGCAGACACGACTTTCCATACAAAGAAGGAATAATTTATACAGGGAGATTGAAGAAATCGAACAGAGATTGAAGCATTCCTATCAGACTGAAGAAAGGCAACTAGAACAGAAAGCAATTCAAGAAATAAAGAAAACCCCAAACTATTTCTTCACATATGCTAAATCAAAAGCAAAAACCACTGCCAGTATTGGACCTATTCGTACTAGTGAAGGTTCATACACTGAGGATGACAAAGAAATTAGTGAAATCCTAAAAGAGCAGTATGAGGACATGTTTAGCATTCCGATACACAGCATGAAAGTGGAAGATTCGGACAATTTCTTTATGAATGATACTCAAAACCCTTGTAAATATAACTGATATCAACACGAGCATGACAGATTTTGAAAGAGAAATTAACAATATGCCCAAGCACTCAGCCCCGGGTCCAGACTCATGGAATTCAATATTTATGAAGAAATGCAAAGTGCCAGTAGCACAGGCACTCAGTATAGTGTGGAGGAAGAGCTTGGACACAGGGGAGATACCAGATGCACTTAAAGCAGCAGACATTGCCCCTCTACACAAGGGAGGTAGCAAAGCATAGGCAAAGAATTATAAACCAGTTGCACTAACGTCCCACATAATAAAAGTATTTGAGAGAGTGATCAGTAGTCAGGTCACTAGTGTCATGGAGACCAATGATCTTCACAATCCAGGCCAACATGGATTTTGAACTGGAAGATCATGCCTCTCACAGCTAATTGACCATTATGATAAAATCACTGAGGCATTAGAAGAAAAACAGAATGCAGATGTGGTATACACGGACTTCACAAAGGCATTCGACAAAAGTGACCATGGAGTGATAGCTCACAAAATGAGGTCAGTGGGAATAACTGGTAAAGTAGGACGCTGGATATTCAGTTTTCTGTCGACCAGAACACAAAGAGTAACAGTCAACCATATAAAATAGTTCCAGGCGCAGTTAAAAGCTCTGTACCTCAGGGTACAGTCCTTGCACCACTGCTTTTCATTATTCTCATATCAGATATAGACAAAAATACAAGTCACAGCTTCGTATCCTTTTGCAGATGACACAAAAATCAGCATGAAAATTACCTCTGCTGAAGACATTGAAAAACTTCAAGCAGATATTAATAAGTTTTCGACTGGGCAGCAGAAAATAACATGATGTTTAACAGTGATAAATTCCAGGTACTCAGGTACGATAAAAATGAGGACCTTAAACATAATACAGGGTACAAAACATAATCAAATCTGCCCATAGTAGGAAAGCAACATTTAAAGGATTTGAGAATAATGATGTCCGACGACCTAACGTTTAAGGAGCATAACCAAGCAAATATTGCGGCAGCCAGAAAAATGATAGGATGGATTACGAAAACCTTCAAGTCCAGAGATCCCACCACAATGGTTGTACTCTTCAAGTCACTTGTGTTGTCCCGTCTTGAGTACTGCTCAGTACTCACTTCCCCCTTCAGAGCAGGAGAGATTGTTGAAATAGAGGGAATACAGAGAACATATACGGCACGCATAGACGAGATAAAACACCTAAATTATTGTGATCGTCTCAAAGCTCTCCAAATGTACTCACTAGAAAGGAGACGAGAGAGATACCAAATAATATACACATGGAAAATACTGGAGGGACAGGTTCCAAATCTTCACAGTAAAATAACAACGTACTGGAGTGAACGATATGGAAGAAAATGCAGAATAGAACCAGTGAAGAGCAGAGGTGCCATAGGCACAATCAGAGAACACTGTATAAACATCAGAGGTCCGCGGTTGTTCAACGTCCTTCCAGCGAGCATAAGAAATATTGCCGGAACAACCGTGGACATCTTCAAGAGAAAACTAGATAGTTTTCTAAAAAAAAAAAAAAAAGTTCCGGACCAACCGGGCTGAAGTGGGTATGTGGGCCTGCGGGCCGCTCCAAGCAACAGCCTGGTGGACCAAACTCTTCCAAGTAAAGCCTGGCCTCGGGCCGGGCTTGGGGAGTAGAAGAACTCCCAGAACACCATCAAGCAGTAGTCATCCAGGGTCATCCGGAGTCATCTGGGGTCATCATGGGTCATCTTGGGGTCATCATGGGTCATCCAGGGGTCGTCCAGGGTCATCTGGGGTCATCTGGGGTCATCCAGGGTCGTCTGGGGTCATCCAGGGTCGTCGAGGATCATCCAGGTCAACTTGGGTCGTCCAGGGGTCATCCAGGGTCATCCGGGATCATCCAAGGTCATCTAGGGTCATCCAGGGGTCATCCAAGGTCATCTATGGTCATCCAGGGTCATCTAGGGTCGAGCGCTTGACTGTGTAACTGATCTCATTAGTGTGAGTGACCTGGGGGGGGGGGGGCGGGAGGGGCGTCTCACACTGTTTCACTATGTTTATACTCACAGTTGTCTGTGTCACCCACACAGTTGTCTGTGTCACCCACACAGTTGTCTGTGTCACCCAGACAGTTGTCTGTGTCACCCACACAGTTGTCTGTGTCACCCACACAGTTGTCTGTGTCACCCACACAGTTGTCTGTGTCACCCACACAGTTGTCTGTGTCACCCAGACAGTTGTCTGTGTCACCCACACAGTTGTCTGTGTCACCCACACAGTTGTCTGTGTCACCCACACAGTTGTCTGTGTCACCCACACAGTTGTCTGTGTCACCCAGACAGTTGTCTGTGTCACCCTCACAGTTGTCTGTGTCACCCACACAGTTGTCTGTGTCACCCACACAGTTGTCTGTGTCACCCACACAGTTGTCTGTGTCACCCACACAGTTGTCTGTGTCACCCACACAGTTGTCTGTGTCACCCTCATTTACATTAATAACCTTCCGTCGTTCATTCTCAATTAATACAACACACAAAGATAATAAAGTAATCAGACTCATTATATATATATATATATATATATATATATATATATATATATATATATATATATATATATATATATATATATATATATATAAAGAGATTGGGTTGATATCAATAGGAACTACCTCATATGGGTAAATTATCATAACCCAATGTTCCTTATCCTAATCGTTAACTAAGGGGGTTCAGACCCCCCTCCCCCCCTCCCCTTACCTTGAAGTTATATTAAATATTGAAGGTAGGGAAAATATATTTCCCCATTTTAACCTAACATATCTCTAATTAACCTTAATTTACCCCTATCATTTATAATTACCACCTCGTAGTCCTGAGGTTCCGGGTTCGATCCCCGGTGGAGGCGGAGACAAATGGGTAAAATGTTTCTTTCATCCTGATGCTCTTGTTACCTACCAGTAAATAGGTACCTGGGAGTTAGACAGCTGCTACGGGCTGCTTCCTGGGTGGGGGGGGGGGGGGGGGGTGTAAGAAAAAGGAGGCCTGGTCGAGGACCGGGCCGCGGGGACGCTAAGCCCCGATATCATCTCAAGATAACCCCCTATAGTATAATTTCGGGGTAAGGGGCGCTATAACCCCTTAGTTATGGGTTATGATAAGTAAACACTTTCACAATTGCTTATAAAGATCTTTTTTCAGATAACATATACGAACTTACACAAATACACAATTTGCGCCAAAAAAAAAATACAGTTGTATCAGTTCCACTTTAGCAATTAAAAAAACATTAATACACTCTTGGCACAAAAATTATTATAAACCATGGACAATTAATACACAACTTGTGTAATTAATACACATCTTTACACAACTAATACTTCAAAAATTGCTGTATAGAATTGTGCAACTTTCACGTTGACAATCAATACACAACAGGCGCAAATACACAATTCATCCATATATATAATTACACAACATGTGCAATTAATACACAATTTGCATAATTATTATACATCTTTCATATTTATTAAACAATTTGCATAAATACAACCAAATACATATCCATCACAAATTACAACTACAGCATATCCACAATTAATACACGACTTGCACACATACAATCACTACACAAGTAACGCACATACGAACAATACATAACTAGCACATATACATGAAACACACAACTACACCATTCCACTTACAAAACAGATACAATTAATACACAATACACAATTTGCAGGAATATGATCAATACATAATTGCAATCATCATACAACCTGTGCAATTATACATTATTGTATAATTGCAATTATACAACACAATTATAATCATTGTGCTTTTTGTACACATACAATCACTACCAACTTGGTCAATCAATACACAATTAGCATAATATTTTTCTAGGTATATTTAGAACGTCATTTATAATATTCTGAGTTTAACCAGTTCCTAAAGAAGTTAGAATTTCACATATATATAATGACACATCTGTCAGCCTATGAACTCACATCTGACAGCCTATGAACTCACACATCTGTCAGCCTATGAACTCACATCTGACAGCCTATGAACTCACATCTGTCAGCCTATGAACTCACATCTGTCAGCCTATGAACTCACATCTGTCAGCCTATGAACTCACATCTGTCAGCCTATGAACTCACACATCTGACAGCCTATGAACTCACACATCTGACAGCCTATGAACTCACATCTGTCAGCATATGAACTCACACATCTGACAGCCTATGAACTCACACATCTGTCAGCCTATGAACTCACACATCTGTCAGCCTATGAACTCACATATCTGTCAGCCTATGAACTCACACATCTGTCAGCCTATGAACTCACATCTGTCAGCCTATGAACTCACATCTGTCAGCCTATGAACTCACACATCTGACAGCCTATGAACTCACATCTGTCAGCCTATGAACTCACATCTGTCAGCCTATGAACTCACATCTGTCAGCCTATGAACTCACATCTGTCAGCCTATGAACTCACACATCTGACAGCCTATGAACTCACATCTGTCAGCCTATGAACTCACACATCTGTCAGCCTATGAACTCACACATCTGTCAGCCTATGAACTCACACATCTGTCAGCCTATGAACTCACACATCTGTCAGCCTATGAACTCACACATCTGACAGCCTATGAACTCACACATCTGTCAGCCTATGAACTCACACATCTGTCAGCCTATGAACTCACACATCTGTCAGCCTATGAACTCACACATCTGTCAGCCTATGAACTCACACATCTGTCAGCCTATGAACTCACACATCTGACAGCCTATGAACTCACACATCTGTCAGCCTATGAACTCACACATCTGACAGCCTATGAACTCTCACATCTGACAGCCTATGAACTCACATCTGACAGCCTATGAACTCACACATCTGACAGCCTATGAACTCACACATCTGACAGCCTATGAACTCACACATCTGTCAGCCTATGAACTCACACATCTGTCAGCCTATGAACTCACACATCTGACAGCCTATGAACTCACACATCTGTCAGCCTATGAACTCACACATCTGTCAGCCTATGAACTCACACATCTGACAGCCTATGAACTCACACATCTGTCAGCCTATGAACTCACACATCTGACAGCCTATGAACTCACACATCTGTCAGCCTATGAACTCACACATCTGACAGCCTATGAACTCTCACATCTGACAGCCTATGAATTCACATCTGTCAGCCTATGAACTCACACATCTGTCAGCCTATGAACTCACACATCTGACAGCCTATGAACTCTCACATCTGACAGCCTATGAACTCACATCTGACAGCCTATGAACTCACACATCTGACAGCCTATGAACTCACACATCTGTCAGCCTATGAACTCACACATCTGTCAGCCTATGAACTCACACATCTGTCAGCCTATGAACTCACACATCTGTCAGCCTATGAACTCACACATCTGTCAGCCTATGAACTCACACATCTGTCAGCCTATGAACTCACACATCTGTCAGCCTATGAACTCACACATCTGTCAGCCTATGAACTCACACATCTGTCAGCCTATGAACTCACACATCTGTCAGCCTATGAACTCACACATCTGACAGCCTATGAACTCACACATCTGTCAGCCTATGAACTCACACATCTGTCAGCCTATGAACTCACACATCTGTCAGCCTATGAACTCACACATCTGTCAGCCTATGAACTCACACATCTGTCAGCCTATGAACTCACACATCTGACAGCCTATGAACTCACACATCTGTCAGCCTATGAACTCACACATCTGACAGCCTATGAACTCACACATCTGTCAGCCTATGAACTCACACATCTGACAGCCTATGAACTCACAC